>NC_069502.1:397896511-398251511 GCF_027579735.1 Bombina bombina | reverse complement strand
GCAGAGATAGAGATATCAGGAAAAACATTTTTTTAAATAAAATTAATAAGTAATGAGGAGTTAAACTTCCTTAGAATTTAATAACAGTAACATAAATCAATAATTAAAGAAAATAAAAAAATTGACCATAAGAATATAAAGATTATTTATATGATGATCACTCACAGTAGAAAAAATTAAATTAAAGTAAAAAGCAAACAGAACTGCCACTAGACAGCCACAATAACCATCAATAGTTCTTAGAACTGATGCCGGTCCGCCTACAATAAATGTCCCCTGCATTTCCAGCTAAGGCAAAAAAAACTGAACATGCATAATTTGAAATAGCTAACTGAAAAATATTAAACGTGCACTGCTTAACTGTCACACAAGACAAGGGCTAGTTAGAGAAGAAGAAAGCAGTGGGTGGAGCTTGGTGGCCATTTTCAGTTGCTAACAAACGATGATTATTTAAAAGTTTCATGTACTTCTTAGAAGCTTATAAATGTTGAAACCACTGCAAGATACTTGTTTGGTATGTAACAATAAGTAGTAAAGAATAAATATTGGGTCTAGACTGTCCCTTTAACACAGTGATTGGTCAATGTTAATGGGAGGTTACAACCCCTCCCTTACATATTAACCTCTTACTAGTAAATAACTTGTTGCATCTAAATGCAGCATTTAACATGAAATATTCCAACTATAGCTATAGAACATAAATTAAATCGCTTGTTTAATACAAAATACAAATTTATAAAATGCAATGTTCTAGTTATCTTGAAAACTGACCTGCAGGTCAGAGCCCTATACAATGAATGGAAAAAACCTTTACTAATAAGTGCAGAACCTTTCATTTAGAACTATGATGTATCAAAATTATGTCAGAAATAGCAATAGTTAATTGTTCAACACTCAATAGGCTGTTAATGAATATATTTCCAAAAAGAGTATAAAATATACAAAAATATATATATAAGGATACTAAGCTAGTGAGGGCCATCTTAATTTTACACCTAGTTTAGAAAACATAGATGCCATCAATAATAATAGGACTATTCTCATGATAACCAAATATTGCTGTAAACCTTAATATATCTTGACAGATGTATGGTGATTGATAACACCAACAAATTCATTTACTATAAGAGCAATTATTTAGGAAAAACATGAGAAAACTATTTGATAATGATAGCCATGAAATATTTTCTAACACATGTATGTTACTATTGAATATGTTTAAACACATTCAAAGTGCCCATAACAATGTATATTATATATATAGCCAGTCCATGGGTTTGTAATCTATAGAACAGAAACCAGCTTGTCAATTATAATATTGCAACAATATATGTGTGTTTTGTTTTCAAAAGAAACTAGTACCAGATCGGTCACGATGGAAGATTGGCGATATTACAAATATTACAATTATTATAATTATTACAAATATGGTCTAGTGGGCACCAGTCCAGATCAATGGGAAAATACGTAAAGGGTAACAGTGTAGGTAATAATGGAAATCTCAGCAGACCTCTAAAAAGACCCTCTATATATAAGCTCAAAAATATATATAAATATCAGATACGGTCAGAGTGGAAAATATTCATTAATGCCAATGATTGATGAGATCAAACTCAGAATTGAAGCCCTCCGGCACCTGTGTACGGAGTTTGAAAATCCAGAAGGCTTCCTGTCTGGCTAGGATCTCATCTTTGTTACCCCCTCTTGAGGGTTGCTTAATCTGTTCAATTGCCCTCCAATTGAATGTACTGACATCTCCGTCGTGTACCTCAATGAAATGCCTCGCCAAAGCCGAACAAGTTTTTTCGTTTTTGATATATCCTAGATGTTCTCGTATCCTCGTACGGACATCTCTCGTAGTCATACCTACATATTGCCGACGATGTTGAGTGCATTCAATGAGGTACACGACGAATTGGGTTGAGCACCTGATGCATCCTTTTGTATCAAATGCATCATTGGTTACATAAGAGTAGAATCTCTTTCCCTCTGTTATAAAGTCGCACGCCTTACATCTGCCACTGCTGCATTTATATGTACCATTCACAGCTAGCCATGTGGCTGATGTCTCCTTTTGGGGTAAAAGGGATGGAGATAAAATATTACCTAGAGTAAGACCCCTAGAGTAAACACAATTAAACCCTTTTCCACTGTCTTTTTTAAAGCCTTATCCCCATATAACAATGGGAAATATTTTCTTATGATATTACAAATGTCATTATATTCAGAAGAGTATTGAGTAACAAAAAGGGTTTTATTGTCACCTTTTTTATTTGGTCTACTCCTGAGGGTATCGTGTCTATCCACTTTCCTCACTTCCTTAGCCACATTTTCCACCATATTGGGCTGGTACCCTCTCTCTATCAATCGATTTATCATATGTGTACTCTCTTCCTCAAAGTCTGTTTCAGTATTACAGATACGCCTTGTCCGCAATAGCTGACCTTTGGCTATCCCTCGGAAAACATGCTTCGGGTGAGCACTTCTGCTATGCAGGAGTGTGTTACCCGAAACAGGCTTCCTATAGAGGCGGGTGATGACCTTTCCTGTGTCAGCAACCCCTCTAAGGGTGACATCCAGATAGTTAATGGTTGATTTATTCCACTCAAAAGTGAAATTCACACCATTTTCACTTTCATTGAGGTAGCGCACAAAGTCACCTGCCTCTGCCTCACTCGATTTCCATATCAAAAGCAAATCGTCAATAAAGCGCCTATACAGGCTAATATGTTTCCTATAAGGATTACTATCTGCATAGACAAAGCACCTTTCCAGCCAACCCATGAAGATGTTGGCGTAAGAGGGGGCAAATTTTGCCCCCATTGCCGTGCCCTGTCTCTGCAGATAGTAAGTGCCCTCAAAAAGGAAGTAGTTGTGCTGCAACAAAAAGGTAGTAACCCTAAGTATGTAATCCATTAGGTATTCCTCCATGTTGTAGTGCAGCTACAAAAAATATTTGATGGCTTTTACTCCCAAATCTTGTGGAATACTGGAGTATAATGATATCACATCCACCGCCAACCAACTATGGTCTGTGGTCCATATGAAATCATCTAGGAGCTGCAATACATGTGTCGTGTCCCTGATATAACTATGTAAGTCAAGAACAATTGGTTGGAGGATGGCGTCCAACCATTCAGATAGTGGCTCCAAAAGGGAGCCAATGCCTGAAACGATTGGGCGCCCTTTTACATCGAAGAGACATTTATGAACTTTGGGCAGGTGGTGAAACACTGGAGTGATAGGATTAACCACATATAGATATTTCAGTGTTTCACCATCCAAAATGCCATACTGCATGCCATCATCTAATAAACTGTAAAGTTCCTTTTGAAACCTATTGGTTGGGTTACTAGTCAAAGTGACATATGTAGTAGTATCTTCTAGCTGTCTTTTAGCTTCTGAAATATATGCTGTTTTGTCCATAACAACCACACTTCCTCCCTTATCGGCGTTTTTTATGACGATAGATTCATTACTTTTGAGGTTGTTTAATGCCAATTTTTCATTTACCGTCAAATTATGACTTCTGACTTTGTTTGACTGGTGTAGACTAGTGAGATCATCAACCACACATTTATGGAACAACTCAAGTGCTTTCCCTCGACTATGTATGGGATAAAAGGTTGTCTGTTTTTTAAATCTGGGAAAATTAATCAGATTTGGACTTTCACCATTATCAGTATCTTGTAAAAGACTTTCCAAAGTGATAATGTCACATGTCTCTGTTCTCTCTATTGCTACTTGTTACATTATATACTTCATCTATTTGTTCTGTCATGATTTCATTTCATTTCATTTCATTCATTGACCGCTAATGTGCCTTGTTTCAAATATTTATATATTTAACCATACACTTGAAATACCATATTGTACATTATTTGTTGCACAAGGTTGGGCAAAGGATAACACATTATGTGCTATCGATTGTGCTTTATTTGTAATCTAGTTCATTGTGTATACGCATTAAAAGACCATTTAATGAATTAATAAATTCAAATATCTTATATAATTTAGAACCAATTGGAATGTTTATAGGTAAAAATTCTGCTTTGTTGCTTTGGACATATTCAGTGTCTCACTCACAAAAAGCTATATTTAACGTGCCAGAAGAAATTCAACTTACAGTAATATAATGCTAATGCTATAACTAAATATATAAGTAAAAAAGAAATGATAAAAATCTTCACCTTTTTTAGTAAGGAAAAAAATGACAGGTTTAAATCCTATTTGTATCATTATCACAAAAGCATACACTTATAACAATGAAATACAGGTCTAGGGATAAAGGTAGTCTGCAGTCTTCAAAAAGGTGTATTAGGTCAGAAACTATTTTGTCAAGAAAGAATTTTATACTTAAACATTGACATCTGGACAGTCTTAATGAGAGTTGTACATTTTCTCCGTTTATTTGACAACATTCCATTCAGACAACATAAATTCCAACTAGTTTCTATGGTAACATAAATTCTAATAGTTACAATTGTTTAGACCAGGGGTGTCTAAACTTAGTTCTCAAGGGCCACAAACTGTCAAGGATTTTCTTCTGTATGTGTTGCTTAATAAATTATAACTGAACAATATTTATGAAAAAGAGTTTATTTCAAGAAATCTTGTAATTCTGGTCTGTTTTTCACTCTTGAAGACTAGATTTTGACACCTCTTGTCTATGTCACTTTTGTTGGTTCCTGATTAATTTTTTTACATCTTTTTTAAAATGAGTGTGGTTTTGTCAGAAACAATTGAAAACCTTTCATATTTTAAAATTACATATCCTTTATAAGGCTATTAAATTAATTCCTATTGATAATTGCCATTTTTGTTTCTATTTTATAGTCTTACTAAGTTTTATGTAGGTAATTGGTCCAAGATCACTGAGACCAAAGACCTGCCTAATACGGAAAAAAATATATAATCTAAAATGGGACGTATTAAAAATATAGGCCACCCTTTATCAAAACATAGACAAACAAGGTTATTAAGGGCAGATTACGAGTGGAGCACAAACGTTTGCCCTCAAGCGATATTGTTTTTTCACAATCGTTTGCGTGCAGGTTCAATTGCGCTGGTATTATAAGTTGAAAGTAAATGTGTTCGCTTGAGCGCAATCAAAATTTATGCTAGAATTTTTACTGCATCCTCAGAGCTGTGGTCAACTCTTTTGCGAGACTAAAAAGTGTCACAAAACACATGAAAAATACTATACAAACTATAGTTATACTCATAATAACACCATCTAATAAAAATGATTCAACATAAATATTGCACAAAAAAGTTATAAGGGGTCAAAGATATGAGATCTCAGGTGTTAGAAAAAAAAAATGGCAGGCAAAGGGCTCTGACATAGATATACATACATATACATTTATAAAGATGGATATGTAAGTATATATATATATATATATATATATAGAATAGAAAACAGCACTCTCTGGGCTTAGCAGCAAATAATCAATATATATATATATATATATATATATATATGTGTGTGTGTGTGGGTGTGTTTATATATGTACATAGATATTTACATATTTATATGTGTATATATGTATTTACAGACATACACATATATATATACACATATAAACACATACATACATATGTACACATATATAGAAATGTATAGAAGTGCATTAGAGCCCTTTGCAGTTAAGAAAATGAAAACATGTAAAAACATAAATATTTATAATTAATAAAGTGTTATACTGTATATTTACTGTAAATGTTTCCCATTCCCAATGCTCTGCACATAGCAGAATATGTTCTATGTATTTAGAAATAGATATTCCTATATATATTTGTATATATCTATATATATATAACCATCTATATATAGGTACATATAAAAATAAATTTGCTCAAAAAACATAATATATATATATATATATATATATATATATATATATATATATATATATATATAAAAAGAAGCATAATGAAAAGCACTCACCGTACGCCAATGTATATATGGCTCAATTTGAGGAATGGGGCACTGATCTTTTTAAACATCATCATATTAAGTACTTTAGGAGGTACATTGACGACTTGTTTCTACTGTGGAGTGGTCCAGAATTGGGGTTGCAAAATTGGTTTCAAGACCTCAATTCAACGATTCCTTCCCTTCAGTTCAAAATGACCTGTTACCAACGAACGGTTGACTTTCTGGACTTATATAGAATATATATTGAAGGAGGTCAACTACATACAACTTTATTCAGAAAGGAAACCGACAGGAATTCTCTCTTGGAAGCGACGAGCTGTCAACCGCCATCATTAAAAAATGCTCTTCCCATCTCCCAGTTCAAAAGGGTTATACGGAACAACAGTAATATTGGACAAGCACAGGAACAGATGGGAGAAATGAAGTCCAAATTCTTCTAAAGAGGCTATTGAGGAAAATACATCCACCAGCATTTTCAGACCTTTGAAAACATGGACCAAGATACAGCTTTACAGACGTCCACATCACAAGACAGTGGTGAGAGAATGATTTCTACTATGGCCTACACATCCAACAAAAGAGGTTTACCGCAACTTGTGAAGAAGAACTGGAACATCATGGAAACAGACAAGAATTTGCCTTTCAAGGGAATCCAACACCCTCAAGTGGGATTTAGGAGATCACGATTAATCAGGGACATCCTAGTAAAGGTGGACCCTGTTCACAGCTATAGGACTACTACCTGGCTGAAGACTATGAAACCTGGCTGCTACAGATGTGCTGGGTGCATGATTTTGTAATGGTTTGCTAACCACAAAATGTTTTACCCATCCAGGTACTAACCGCAGATATACTATACGACATAGAGTAACCTGCACAATGACATTCATTGTATATTTGCTACATTGTCCGTGCAGGTTATTCTACAGTAGATGATCTCCGGACGTGTATGGCCAACCATCGTACTGCAATTAGAGTTGCTGTAGAGAAAAAGGGGTCTGAGCAACCCATAGCTCGTCATTTTGTGTTGACTGGCCATACCGTTGCTGATTTGAGATATGTGATCATTGATCACATCCCACCTCCTGTGAGAAGGGGGGATAGGGGCAGAATGTTGCTGCTATTGAGTCCAGGTGGATATTCAACATGGGTACCTTGGTACTGGTGGTTTGAATACATACCTGGACTGGCACTGCTTCCTTTAAATGTTTGTCTGAATTTAGCTGTCTTGTTCTAATAATCATGTACTATTGGCTTTATTTGCTGGTGTTAAGCAATATGCCCTATGTTGATGTATAGTTAATTGCTAGCAACCTTATGTTTGAAATGACCCCTAAGTTATGTGCTATAGTTGGCCACTTTTAGGATGCACACGACATGGAGTATATATACTGTGACTATTATGTGCTAGATAGACTAGATAGTATTTGATGTTTTGCTTAGTACAGCATAGATCGTGTATGTTTAATGATGTCTTTATTTTACTAATTTTTTAGTTGCGCCGCGTCAGGTAACCACGGCAACGGGCTGAGCCTGCGCAGTGGTGTGGCCAGGATGAAAGGGAGTTTCCGGGTCAGCAGCGTGGGTGTTTGGTGGAGGGTTCATATGGAGTCAGGTAAGTGCACTTTTTTTACTTAATGTAGTCTGAGGACAGGGATAATATCCCCGAAACGTCACTATTATGATTGAATAAACTACAAGTTTGTATTTGCAAAGACCCGGTGAGTGCTTTTCATTATGCTTCTTTGGATAACCTGTTAAAAGCACCCTGGGCAGCTGACTGTTGAAAAGTGAGTGCAGAGCCCTGGAGATGAGTTTTATATATATATATATATATATATATATATATATATATATATATATATAAACAAAACATGAAAGGGGACTGCACTCTCAGACTGGACTGGGTACACATCCAATGACCCTGCAACATGCTCAGCCCTGGATGCTCAATAGCACTCTCAGGAAGCTGTGCTGTCCCCAGAGTCCCAGGCAGTTAACCACAGACAAGTCTGGGTGCAAGGCCCATAGGGAAAATTACAAAATTAATTAATACAACACACAGAGAAAGTCCAGCAATCAAGCTCTCACTCAAACAAACTGGGAACAAGTCAAGAGTTCACAGACTTATGTAATCACCCTAGATAAATACAAAAAAAGGAAGGGGACTGCACTCTCAGACTGGACTGGGTACACATCCTATGACCCTGCAACATGCTCAGCCTTGGGTGCTCAATAGCACTCTCAGGAAGCTGTACTTTCCTCAGAGGCTCAGGCAGTTAGCCCAAGACAAGTCTGAGTGCAAGGCCCATAGGGGAAATTGCAAAATAAATTAATGCAACACACAGAGAATGTCCAGCACTCACTTGCAAGCTCTCAGCTAAGATAAAAAGTAAAACTAGAAGAGTTCGTTACCGCATCTGGTCAAATGGGACAAGCCCAGATACCATGTCAAGGTCTCTCCCGGAACCTGGGTCCCTAATACAGCCATACAAATGCAACCTCTCAATCCAACAAACTGGGAACTAGTCAAGGGTTCACAGATTTATGTAATCACCCTAGATAAATACAAAACACGGAATGGGACTGCACTCTCAGACTGGACTGGGTACACATCCTATGACCCTGCAACATGCTCAGCCCTGGGTGCTCAATAGCACTCTCAGTAAGCTGTGCTGTCCCCAGAGTCCCAGGCAGTTAACCCCAGACAAGTCTTGATGCAAGGCCCATAGGGAAAATTACAAAATAAATAAATACAACACACAGAGAAAGTCCAGCACTCACTTGCAAGCTCTCAGCTAAGATTAAAAGCAAAACTGCGAAAGTTAGTTACCGCATCTATTGGGGAATACGTGAACGCGCACGTGATATTCTATATTTGGATTTTTGCGCTTGTCGGTTTAGCGCAAGTGTAATAACTTTTTACTTTCAACTTGTAATATCAGCGCAACCTGACAAGAACAAAAAAAAAGTTTACTTCTATTGCAATTAGCGATATAGCGAAAGTACTAAACAGCACTCCACTTGTAATCTAGCCTAAAATTGGAATTGCAGGGAGAGGGCAGTGGACACTATGGGCCAGATTACGATTGGAGTGCTATATGTTCTGTTTATTCATAAATACATATTTCTACATACAGTGGATATAAAAAGTCTACACACCCCTGTTAAAATGTCATGTTTCTGTGATGTAAATAAATGAGACAAAGATAAATAATTTCAGAACTTTTTCCACCTTTAATGTGACCTATAAACTGTACAACGCAATTGCAAAACAAACTAAAATCTTTTAGGTGGAGGGAAGTAGAAATAAAAACTAAAATAATATGGTTGCATAAGTGTGCACACCCTCTTATAACTGGGGATGTAGCTGTGTTTAGAATTGAGCAATTACATTCAAAATCATGTTAAATAGGAGTCATATATGTGTACATATGTATTTATGTATTTATATGTATGTAAATACATATATAGACATATACATACAAAATACATATGTACACATATATAGACATATACACACACATATATATATATATATATATATATATATATATATATATATATGTTAACATGCATATGTATGTATCGCATTTACTTTCAACTTGTGTGCCAATGAATGCGAAAACCTGATATCGCTTGTGTGCAAATGATAGCGTTTCACTCGTAATCTGGCCCTTTGTGTCCGATGTCCGCATTTAACATTGCACAAGGAAATCTATAACAAGAGAGAAGACCTGGCTGTTTGTTCTATGCAGTTATGGCTACTCGTGAGCTGGCCTTGATATTTGAAACTCCCAAATTTCCAAGAATAATAGAATTCTCTAGTCCCCGTCCCACCGACACATTATACATTTTTACACCTACCTGGATAGGAGATAGAGTTAAATAAATATATTGCATAGAAGTTTGGTTTGCTGTAAACTAATATCTTCTGATTTATCCCAAATAATAGGAATGTTACTTAAAGCCCTAGGGGCCTATTTATTATGTTGCGAGCGGACATGATCCGATATAGCGGATCATGTCCGCTGCACATCGATAAATGCCGACAGCATACGCTGTCAGCATTTATCATTGCACCAGCAGTTCTTGTGAACTTCTGGTGCAATGACGCCCCTGCAGATTTGCGGCCAATCGGCCGCTAGCAGGTGGTGTCAATCAACCCGATCGTATTCGATTGGGTTGATTTCTGACGATTTCTGTCCGCCGCCTCAGAGCATGCGGACAGGTTATGGAGCGGTGTTTAGACTGCTGCTTCATAACTTCTGTTTCCGGCGAGCCTTCAGGTACGGAGCTTGATAAATTGACCCCAATATCTTCATCATATGTGCTTAATCAATGGACCATTGAAAAAAAAAAGAATTACTTTCAAAAATAATTAGCCTAATAAGATATAGACACTGAACTGGGTGCCCCATGAAATCCTTAAATAGATCAGTTAGCCAGTTATTTACAGTGCATGTTAAAATCTCAAGGTGAAATGCTCTAATCCAGGGATGGCTACATGTGGCCCTTGGTACTAGTGTGTGCTGCGCCAGGAAAAGCAGAACTAAAATCATGTGCCATAGTTTTTGAGGCTCTTGGAAAAAGTTGAATTAAAAATGTGTGCTTTAGGGTGACCACAACTCAAAAGAGCTCTCTGGAGGAAAGAACAAAAGAAAGTTTGTCTGCTGTTATTTTCCCCAAGCGGCCCTTTTGAGTTGTGGTCACCCTAAAGCACACAATTTTAGTTCCACTAAAAATGCTATAGAACCTGCAACCTCGCCTAAATCTGGTCTTGTTCTACTAAACATTTTTTTAAATATATTAGTTGTTTGTTTAAAGGGATATGAAACCCAAAAATGTTCTTTTGTGATTCAGACAGAGTATACCATTTTAAATATGCTTTGTTCACATGTTATTATTTGTTGAAGAGATACCTAGGTAGGCATCTATAGCACTACATGGCAGGAAATAGTTCTGCCATCTAGTGCTTTTGCAAATGGATAACATTCCTGCACAATTGCTGCCAGATAGTGCTCCAGAATATGCTTTTCAACTAAAGATACCAAGAAAACGAAGAAAAATTGATAATAGAAGCAAATTAGAAAGTAGCTTAAAATTGCATGTTGTGTTTCATATCCCTTTAATAGCCATACATTTAAATGTGACACCTAAGGCTTCTATATTGATCTGTGGCCCCTATGTGCTAGGAACTTGGCCGTCACTGTTCTAATCTAGACAGTCAAGCTAAGGATCTCATATTTTTCAAGTCAATAAAACTAAACTGGGATTAGTCATTAAACATGCATGATGATGGTCATTTAAGTCTGAGGCCTGAGCATAAAATATCTATACAAATAACACAAGAAGAGGAAGAATTATTAACAAGTAAAATGTGAGGCAGACTCATATAATTGTAAGTAGACACATTTTATATCTGAGGACTTTACAGCCAAACACATGATTCATTCACATACCTTGCTGTGATAAATGTCTTCCATTACCTACCCATGATGCACAACATTGTACTGCTTATTTGCATATTAAACTGCCTTCAGCTAATAATGTACTGCATCAAGTATTATAAATATATTGAATATATTTTCCACCATGCACCATGTATTATACAGCAACAATAAAATAGGGAAATGATGATGATGTCATATAAAAGGAGACATATATAGCTAACTGTATACAAAACAGTAAACGTATCACTCATAACCTAACACTGGGTATCAGATGAATAGCAAAGATATTTAGCACACAGAATTTGTGAAAAAAATCAACACTTGACACAGTACATTTTTTATATTTTTTGGAAAAACTAGTACATAACCTTGTTACTGTAGCATGAACTTAAATTGTACATTGGAGATCCCACTAATAGGCAAAAATCAGTTGAACTATTACCTGTAAATGGTTATTAATATTCACTAAATAAATAAAATAATCATGAAACTCTCATTCCAGAATATAAATGAAATATTTAGTACTAGATTACAAGTGGAACGGTATTTTGCGTTTTCACTATAGCGAAAACTCAGCTAGCTGACACCGACTCTCGCGTAAACTCGATCGTATTTTCACAATTGCGATAACCCAACGTGAAAATATGAATATTTCATATGCCAATGTTATTTTCCTAATGAAATATGTTATATTTATTCTTAATAAAAAATATTTCTAAATATATCTGATGTTCTTTTTTTTTACACAAATATATATTTATACCTAAATTTATACCTAAAAAATATTTGGTGGCTTTTTTTTTTATAACTTTTGTGTGCAATATTTTTAATAAATAAATTTTATTAGACAGTGTTATGAGTGTAAGCGTACTTTGTAATGTATTTTGATGTGTTTTGTGACACTTTTTACTTTTGGAAAACAATTAACCACAGCTCTGTAATCGCGGTAATAATTCTAGCGTAAACTTGTAATATCAGCGCAAATTAAAAGGAACGCAAACGATCTCGAAAACCCTCACTAAATTATTTGCGCTCCACCTGTAATCTTGCTCGTAATGTCCCGATAACACCTGTGTTAAATGGGAAGAATGGAAATGCTTCATGAAGATGTCACCTGCAGTCATTTTATTAATGTACCAATGTTTGCACATCCTTGTATTTCTTCATACCTTATGTACCATTAATCTCCTTGTTTGGACACGGCTTAGCCCAGCCTTAAAAAGAAGCCATCACCAAAGTTTTAAACAATATGTTTTCCATAGCTTGCAATAACAAGCTTGCCACATTAATTAATTGACCAGCTACGTGTTGTTCAAGCTGCCTCCCAAAGAATGTTTAGTGGCTTTTTTTAGTCAGCTACAGGACTTGCTTCAAGTGGTCATTCAGGCTTTCAGCCCACATTCTTATTGATTTCCTCTAAAAGCATTTGCTGAGTCCTTGGTGACATTTACTATTACAGGCAGGGTCTAAGGTTTCAGCAAAACCTAATCTCCCTATCTGCAGCATCTATCATTTCAGGTGACCCAGACCAGGGAGCAGCATGCATACCCATGTACTCTGACACGCAGTGGGGGGTATCAGCTGGCAATTAGTACTCCTCATCCACTGCATTAAGCTTGACTTACAAGAGACTGACCAGCACTCCAAACATGCTGTCAAAGAGATGAGACCCACTGGATGACAAGAGTACCAAAGAAAGCTTCATTTGGCTCTGAATCAAGTTCAAGCTTGAATAATAAAGACAGGGAAAGAACACACAGCACTGCTTAAGAAAACACTGTAGGAATAGGCTTAATGTTAGAGGTGTCAGCTTGTTTTTCTTGTCATGTAAGCAAGTTGTTTATTGATGGGATATAGGGAACTGGTGACAGGAGAGTGACTGGGATCATCAACGTAGATTAGGAAGCCTTTCCATGATGGAAAAGTGTTAAGGAGTGAAGGCTGCTTCTCTCTGCTGTTCATTCACATGTTTTATTAGTATATAATGAAATTTCTATCAGATAACAAGATAATTAGCAGGTGTAATTATAGTTAAAGGGACGTGATATTTGTTGATTCCTAATAGTGTTTAGAGATGCTAATAGGTAACATGAGTGCAATTAACCGGTCATGCTCCAAAACCATAGAGGTATGTGTGTATTTCTCTATGGTATTTGAACAGGGGCATTATGGGTATAGATGGCATGTGTGGTTGTTGGGTTGTTGATTTGTATAATGCTTCCTAATACCATCCAATATGGCAGGGGTAATGTCAGTGTTTTTTTACTTTTGTGCAAAATCAACAATTATAAAAGTGACAACAGTTCATTTACATTTGAGAAGCAGAAAAACAAAATGTGTAGAAAAAAACAATAATAACCTTGATCAGATTTTTTTTTTTTTTTTGGCAAAATAAAAAAAGACACTGGCCTCTATTCATAAGAGATGAATTGCAGGTAAATTGTAGGTGATTGGAAATCTTTCGTTAAAGTGATGGTAAATCCGTATGTTTAAAAACCACTAGGATTTACCATCACTAAAAATAAACAGGACTTTCAGTGATCAGTTTGTAAAAAAGTGTGTTAAACTTTCTCAATGAGGTAGTGTTTCCACCTCTAAACCAATAGCCGGTGCTAGCATAGAGAACACTGTCATATGACTAGCACAGCTATTGGCTTAGAGATGGAGACGTCACCTTCTTGAGAGGCAGCCGCAAAGCAAGGGTAAGTTTAGAACCCTTTTTTACAAACTGATCACTGAAAGTTCTTTTTTTTTCCATGGTAAATCCGAGCGTTTTTTAAATGCTCGGATTTCCCATAACTTTAACTATGCATTATGAAGAGCCAATGCAGCATACAATTCACATGCAATTCTTCTATTTAAAGTGGCTTGTACACAGGATTAACTATGCAATGTGCAGGGCTAACTCAGCTCTTCTTGCAGGAGATCCTCACTGTGTTTGGCCCTTCATAATGCATAGTTAAAGGGATATGAAACCCAAAGCTTGTTTAATTTCATGATTCAGATAGAGTATACTATTTTAAACAATTTTCTAATCTACCTCTATTATCAATTTTTCTTTGTTCTCTTGCTATCATTTGATGAAAAGAAGGGGCGCAGTGTTCTGTCGAAAATAGCTACTTTGTCTAGATTTGCTACCTCGGCGTGCACATTCTCATAATTACGTAATCACACTCTACATATGTTTGAAAGGAATGTGTGTGGAATTTTATTATGTAATGATAAGCATGCGCAGATGCAGGTAGCAAATCTCAACGAGGGATTTTATCTAGTGCTTCCATGTCATTGTTAAAACAGACACGGACATGCACGAATGGGCAGTTCAACTTGGTAGCAAATTTCTAGTCATATTGTTCTACTCTGGTAGCAAATCATTAACTGAACAACATAACGTATGGTTAATTAATTTAATATACTAGATGCCACAGAAACTTTAAACAAAATACTTTTAGGAAAACATTTATTTTCATTCTCATTTTATTTATTTTTTTAGTTTAAACCCGGGTCCCAATAGCGCTTATACTTGGCCCAAATGCCAATATAATATAAAAAAAGCGAAGTTACAAAAAATAATAAACTGCAGTATCCAAAATAAAAAACCCTTACCTAACACTAAACTACATGGCCCATAAAATAAAAAACACACCCCAGGGGCCAATCTTCACGGCGGTGGAGACAGATTTTGGCTGCCTCTTCCGCTGCCTCCGCTCAGCATCTTCTTTTCTTTGGCTCTCTTCTGGGAGCCCTCCTCTTCATGTGGTTGCCACCGCAAACTATAATTCCGGAAGCCGCAGAACCCCAATATATAGGGATAGCACTTAATCCTGATTGGCTGATTTTGGACGATTAGAATTTAAATTTAAAAAAACTTCTTGCTATTGGCTGATTTAAATCAGCCAATAGGGATTAATTTATTTAAAATCAGCCAATCAGGATTAAGTGGTACCCCTATATATTGGGATTCCACGCTTCTGGAATTTCAGTATGCGGCAGTAATCGCATGAAGAGGAAGGCTCCCCAAAAAGAGTTGAAGAAAAGAAGATGCGGAGCCGCACCAGGAGCCACGTAGTTGATGAAGATTGTGGAGCAGAGCCGAAGTCCGCCTCCGCCGCTGTGAAGATGGGCTCCCAGTGCGTGTAGCCTGGATGTAATTTTTTTGTTTTGCAAAAAGCTGATCACTTTAGGGCAATGCCATACAAAAGGCCCTTTTAAGGGTTATTGTAATTTTTTTAGTGTTAGAGTTTAGGCTTTTTTTTGTTTTGAGTAGGTTTTTTATTTTATGGGCCTTGTAGTTTATAGTTTGGTATAATGCTAGGTTTTTTTATTTTGGATACTGTAGTTAATTTCTTTTTAAAAAACTTACCTTTTTTTGTAACAGATTTTTTTTATTTTTGTAACTTAGTTGGGTTAGTTTAGAGGGGGGGGGGGGGGTAGGTGTTAGTGTAGTTTGTGTTGGGAGTTGACGGTTTAGGCCTTAATCTTCTAACCACCCCCTATACCTGTATAGGGGTTGATTATGTGATTATTGTTAGTTAGTTAGTTTTTAGTAGGCCTTAATCTCCAAAACACCCCCCATACCTGTATGGGGGTTGCTTAGGTGATTATTGATGGTTACTATTTTTTAGGCCATAATCTCCTAACCACCCTCATACCTGTATGGGGGTTGATTAGGTGAATATTGATGGTTAACATTTATTAGGCCTTGATCTCCTAACCACCCCTCATATCTTTATGGGGGGTTGATTAGGTGATTAGTTTGGGGCAGCTTAAGGGTTAATAGTGTATTTATTATGCATTATAATGTATGATGCATATTCTTTTAACGATTGTATATAAATTAATATGAATTTATTTTTTCTTGTGTTTTTTTTATTTTAAACATAAATATTTATTTTCAAATTAGATTCATGTTACAAAATGCATTAGTATTACAAGTGTTGTATTATACAACAGACATGCAGTTATGTAATACTATAATTATAATGCGACTGTTTATTAGAACATAAATATCCATATATATTTATATTTACAACAATAAATGCATCAAACAAGAATATCTACACTTTAATTTATATATCCAATACTTAAACTAATATGCATTATACATGGCCATGCATTATTAATATTTCAAAGATTGTAGATATAATGTAGTCAGGCCTTGCATTGATATTCAATATTTAAACTTCAATATGTATATTGCATAATGGTTTAAGTATCTAGATTACAATAAACATCTACATTACAATAAATGTATGTTAGCTTGCTGTGTTTATTAGTGATAAAATAGATATATATGTTAATATATATTTATGTTATAGTAGTCAGTAGCATTAAATTATATTTTTACATAACAGGCATGCAGTTATATAGAACGATAGTGTTAAATATTGTGAGTACGTTTTCACACTTTCCTTTATATATATTGTCTTATTTTGGATTACACTATGCTGAGCCTCCTTATTATCTTTTAGGCACCTTGGAAATTTCAGGGTCCTGTTACCGGTTGTTCAGTGAGCTCGTCCACTGTCAAGAGTCCAGTCTGCTTTCAGTAGCACAACAGTGTGCTTTATACCTTGTGAGTACGTTATCACACTCTCCTTTATACATTGGTTAATTTTTTGGATTACATGATGCTGCACCTTTTAATTGTCTTATAGACATCTAGGGACTTTATTAAATTTGGTGGACTTTGATATTGGAATGTTATTTATAACTATTGGATTTGTAACGCCTCTGGATTTCCCTTTCTAGTTGGGGTTTGTGATTTTATATATAGACTGAAGACTTGCAGGAAATGTGTGGCCTTTTTGTTGGTAGAAATTTAAACCTTGTAGTGTGGTAATAAGAGTTATGAATTTGTCTTTGCAGAGAGTTTGTATTTTTTTCCTCTGAATGCAATAGGTAAATAAAAAAATATTGGTTTCTAAATTACAAGATATTTATAGTCTACATGTTATAAAAGGGAAAAAAAATATTTTTAATTTGTTATTTGGGAATTTGACATTAAAGTGGTGCAGGGTTTCCTCTGAATGCAATAGGTAAATAAAAAAATATTGGTTTCTAAATTACAAGATATTTATAGTCTACATGTTATAAAAGGGAAAAAAAATATTTTTAATTTGTTATTTGGGAATTTGACATTAAAGTGGTGCGGGGTGTACTGTAAGCCTTAAACATTTAAGCACCAGTAAAGTTTATTTTCCACTTTTTTTCTGTCAGTTATTAATGATTATGGGACATTCACATGATAAAGGAAATAATCTTATTAATTTAATAATGACAGAGGGCCCTTAGGAATCCAGATTAAATTGAAAACATGGATAGAGTACTAATTGGATTTCTTTTGTGTGTGCTGTGTATTTTAAAATGATATGTGATGTGAGTAGCCATTTCCTTTGAGAGTCACTTTCTCAAAATGAATATTAACTCTTAAGTGTCAGGAAAACATTGCATTGCAGTGCTGTCCATTTTGCAATTTGCAGCTTGGTAATTGTGTACTGAAAAATACCTTTTCCATTGATTTTTAGTTTTCTCATTTGATATTTATTGCAATAATACCTAAATCGGACTCATTTTTCACCAAATGTTATCCCAAGGCTGCTAGCTTGGTCATTGCATCCTTGAGTTTCTATATAGACATTGAGTACCTGTATGTCTGTTAATCAACAATCTTTTTGTTTTCTTTCTGCTTAACTGAAAAAGAAGAATTCGGACATGTTGTCAGGGCGCACCTGTGGCTTGGTTGCATAGCTAAATATCTCAGGGAAAGCCGAGTTTCCAGAACTGAGCCTGGAATCCAAAGGATAAACATAGAATAAGACCAAACAAAGCAAAGGCCTGCAAAGGGTGCAGTCTGACTTGGCAACTGTAATTAGCACTGTTGTTTATCAGTGTTTTAATTCACACAATGTTTAGGTAATTTTATGAGAAGCTATCTGGGATAACACTCTTTCCTGGATGCTGAACTTTATAACTTCTTTTAATTCCAGTAAATTGAAGGTTAGTAGTAAAGATGACTTTTTTTTCGGCAGGTTGCCAAATTGTATTGTAGTAAACTGTTTTGTTTATTGTGTTGGTGTTACCAGATATAGTGATAACATTTACATAATTATGACAATATATCAAACTAGAACAGCTTTTCTTATCTTCAGCCCTCAGGATACTGCAGAGGCCAGGATTTTTATATCTCTACTTTAGATCAGGTGGATAACTTGCGCATCAACAAGCTTTATTAAAGGGACAAATGACCTACAGAATATGCTATATCACTTGAAAGTGAAACGCTGACAATTATCTATGAAACAAGCAGAATATTTATAATAATAAAAAAATTCAGCACACCAGAGTAAGTGCTGTGTAATCCACAGCTACTATTTTACTGTCAAAAAAATAAATAAACAGCCATTCAACATAATTGGGGCTGAGTTCAGGATCTGATGTTAAAGTTGTTTTACAATGTGATGTGGCTACTAAAAATATTTTGAGGTAAAGTATTTTTCCTTTTTAAATAGAGATGCTCATGTGACATTGTTTTCAAGACAGTTTTTTTAGACTGCTAAACTGCAACACTGTAAGGCATAGGGGCCTATTTATTAAAGTTCTTGCGGACCTGATCTGACAGTGTGGATCAGGTCCGAAAGACCTCGCTGAATGCGGAGAGCAATAGTACTCCGCATTTAACATTGCACCAGCAGCTCACAAGAGCTGCTGGTGCAATGCCGCCCCCTGCTGACTCGCGGCCGCCAGCAGGGAGGTGTCAATCAACCCGATCGTACTCGATCGGGTTGATTTCCGGCGATTCCTCTCATAAGAGCAGGCGGACAGAGTTATGGAGCAGCGGTCTTTAGACCGCTGCTTCATAACTGCTGTTTCTGGTGAGTCTGGAGACTTGCCAGAAACAGGGGCCCACAAGCTCCGTTCGGAGCTTGATAAATGGGCCCCATAGCATTATATTAAATCTCAAACATAGGAGGGAAAATGTACAAAATCTTTTATCAGAATAAAAATGATTTTTTTTATCTTAAAGGGACAGTGTACACTAACTTTCATATAACTGCATGTAATAGACACTACTATAAAGAAGAATATGCACAGACACTGATCTAAAACCTTTTAAAAAGTTACTTAGAAGCTCCCAGTATAGCACTGTTGGTTTATCTGTTATGTAGGCATGTTTATTACTTGTGTCATGTTTTTATTTGCCCTGTACCTTGTTTTCCATCATTGGGTCTTTTTCTCGCTCAAACAGGAATTTAAGACACAGTTGCTTTATTTGTGACCCACTGCTTTTTGACCTCACTTCTGCTAACTGATTCTGCTAATCTGATTGATCTGGATATTTATAATTTATTTTGATGTATTTGAGTTCCTAAGAACTGTAATCATAGGTAAATGGCAGTAACTCCACCTTTTTAAAATGTTAGAAAGGCACCCATTGGCTAAAATAATTATTAGCTCCTTAAAAGGGCAACATTCAACATTTAAAATATTTACTCATAATTCCACATTCTATCTAAGCCGTTCAAAATCATGTGTGAAACCAGGGGTCAAGTCGAGCGGAAATGCATGGGAACGGAGTTCCCGCACTATTTTTGCAGGAGGAACTAAGTTCCCTCTAGATAGAGAACACTTCAATAAACACTTCTGTTGCTGGTGGCAGCTGGAGCACAGTCTGGTTAGAGGGATAGTGAGATCCTCTAGTAATGGGCAGTAATATTTCCTACAATACACTAAATGCAAGCCTGTCAGCGGTCCTGCTGTGTGATCACCTTGCACTGTTTAGAACACATGGTGCTTACATTTATGTTTGACTTGCTCTGGGGTTATTTAGATCCCCTTAGCAGAAAAAGGACTATTGCACCTTAAGTGGGTGAGACTCTGTGACAGAGGAGGAATCAAAGGCCCAAAGGCAACTATTCAACCCTTCATTGGATTTAATTTGCCACAGTGTATAGATTATATACATATAAATACAGTGTGTGTGTGTATATATATATATATATATATATATATATATATAAAACAATACTTATTGTGAGGGGCGGGTGGAAGTCTTGGTGAGTTCCTACACTTTTTGTTGTAGGACTTGACCCCTGTGTGAAACCATACTATGCGGTTGATTTATTAAGCTGCAAATGCAGCAGTTTCTGTGCGAGCCTTTAGGCTCGCCGTAAACAAAAGTTAAGAAGCAGCAGTCTAAAACCGCTGCTCCTTAACTCATCTACCACCTCCGAGGTGACAGACAGCAATAATCCCGATCAGATACAATCAGGATAATTGACACCCACAGCTAGCGGATGTGCTGGGGTGGCATTGCACAAGCATCTCACTAGAAATGCTTGTGCAATGTTAAATGCTGACAGCGTATGCTATCGGGTTTAGTGGGCGGATGTGATCTGTTACAGCGGATCATGTCCATCTGTCATTTAATAAATCTAACCCTATGTGTCCTCAGGAGATTTTTGTTTTATTTTCTGTCATTCATCTTTTTGGAAAGCCATAATTTGAGTTAGTACAACTGCTAAAATAAGAAACTAATACAAAAAATATAAATGAGAAATAGGCATCATATTGTGTTTTTTTTAAAGGTGGTTTTCAAAGAAAGTTTGTACAGAACTTCAGAATAGCAAAAGATTTGCAGCTAATCAAATGCAAAACATGACAGCTGACTAATTCAGTATTGATGATGACTGCCTGGTGTACTGTTGTTGAATTGCAAGGTATAGGGCAGGTATTGTAGCACCACACATTTGAGCAGCTTGTCAGAAGTGGGTTATCAAGGTTTTTAATGTATTGAATTAACATATAATGTTAAAGCCATACAAGGAAAATTGCATGGAAATGCTTTGGAGTGGCCCTGACCAAAAGCAGTGAGTATGAAATCCCAGCCTGTAATCGAGGAGCAGACTTATACACAGCTCGGGTTTCCACCTTAGCCATGTTTTCCTGGACACTTATGTGGTACACATGCTGCAGGGTATACAGGGAGGAGCATGAATAGTGCAGTCCAGGATCACTAGTCATGTGCTGTTCAATGGTGCAATTCATGTTTCCCTCTGCACACCCTGCAGCATGTGTAACTCATAAGTGTCTATGAAAACATGGCCGAGGTAGCAACCTTATACACAGCAGAACTGCAATCCTAAAAATCCAATGTCAAATAATGAAAGTAGTTTCACAGTATCCTAAAAGGTAGTTCTTAATTAAATTCAGGTCTCTGATTCTTACAAGCTCAGGAGTCCCCAGCTGATATTTTCTACAGCTTTGGTTAACACTCCTGTTATACGCATTCATAGGCTGTGCCAATAGCACATTTATATCTCTTCAGACAGGCGCTAAACGTAGTGCAAAAACATATTAATCAGATTGTGGGAAAGGTTTGCTATAAATAACACTTAACATTTGTGTCTGATCTGTAGGGAAATTATTGTCCATTAGCATTTTGTCTGTCTTCATTCTAAGAGGTGCGAACAAGAGTCCCAGGCTTTTAGTTTCAGGGATAGATTCTAGGAAAGATGTTATCTGTATTGAATGCGCTCACTTATGTGTCACTGAGACATGTTCTCTCTTTACACTCTAATGTGACAGGCAGAAAATACTATTTTGATTTAGACCTCACAGTGGAAATAGTATAGTATTGAAAAATATCAGTTAGTTTAAAAAGACATCAAACATAAAAAAAGTGTATTGTGAATATAAAAAGTGCTGTTCAAACACGGTAAACTATTGCACATGAACAAAATATTATTGATTGTGAACAAACATAAAGTGCATGCGTAGCTGGTTCTATACCGGGTAAGGACAAGTCCCAAAGCTCTATAGGTGGACAGTTGGCCAACAAACATTAAAACAGAAACTATTATTTTTTTGTTGTTGCCAACTGTCAAAGAATAAAAACATAGTTTCTGAAATTAAGCTTCATGAAAAGCTAGCAAAATAAGAAGGTACATTACAATTATTTTTTACTATATATTTAAACATTTAGGGCTAACAGTTACAGGGTTTATGGCGGGTGTTTGTGCTTGTCAGGTTTACCGCTCGTATTACAAGATGAAAGCAAACGCGATCGCTTGAGCACAATCGCGTTTTACTCTAAAATGATTACCTGCCCACAAAGCTTGGGTTAACTGTTTCGCGAAACAAAAAAGTGGCACAAAACACATAAAAAATACATTACAAAGCACAGATACACTCATAATAACACTAATACAAATTATTACAAAAACATATTACACAAAAAAGTTATAAAGGCTCAAACATATGAGGTCTCACGTGTTAGAAGGGCTTTAATATAGAGATAAATACATATACATGTCTAAAGATGTGTGTATATATATATATATATAAATCAATGTAAATATTTGCATAGGAAATTAGTACATCTTGGCAAGTATCCCCGCTTGCTTTCCCCCAGAAATTCTTAATATGCAATGTTTCCAATGCACAAGAGAATTGTGGGTAAGATATGCAAATTAGGTATGCAAATTCTCAGTTTTTTTGCTTCAAAAATACTGTTTTAACACAGCGATCCTTTTAAACAGGAATATGACAGCAAACCATATTCCTGTCATATTCCTGTTTAAAAGGATCGCTGTGTTAAAACAGTATTTGTGAAGCAAAAAAACTGAGAATTTGCATACCTAATTTGCATATCTTACCCACAATTCTCTTGTGCATTGGAAACATTGCATATTAAGAATTTCTGGGGGAAAGCAAGCGGGGATACTTGCCTAGATGTACTAATTTCCTATGCAAATATTTACATTGATTTAATTTTGAGACATGGAGGATTTTAATTTCAGTTTTTTATCTCCCCCCCCATAATTTTAATGAATTTTATATATATATATATCTGTTTATATGTTCCATTCCAATGTTCTGCACATAGCAGACTATATTCTAAGTATTTATAAATAGATATTTCAATATATATATATATATATATATATATATATATATCTGTATATATCTATACCTATATATAATTATATATAACTAATTTGCATAGCTTACCCAGAATTCTCTTGTGCATTGGTAACATTGTTATTTCTGGGGAAAAAGCAAGCGGGATTCTTGCCTAGATGTGCTAATTTTCATTGATTTAATTTTGAGACTTTAATTTCAGTATTTTATCTCCCCCCTAATTTTAATGAATTTTGGTTTAACCTTGAAAATAGCTTTATCAATGCAGCAACCAGAAATCTATCTCCTACTGATGATTTCCAAATAGAACGAAACAGGCTGTCTAGGAGTGATTTCTGATTTGCTGCTATAATCCTGTTAAAAGGATAGCTGTGTTAAAACAGTATTTTTGAAGCAAAAAACTGAGAATTTGCTAATCTAATTTGCATAGCTTTCCCAGAATTCTCTTGTGCATTGGTAACATTGTATATGAGTTATTTCTGGGGAAAAAGCAAGCAGGGATTCTTGCCTAGACGTGCTAATTTCCTATGCAAATGTTTACATTGATTTAATTATATATATATATATATATATATATATATATATATATATATATATATATATATATATATATATATTTAGGTATAGATATATATTGTACCAAACTACCATCAGATATATGTAGAAATATGTAAATATGAATAAATAGGAAATGTTCTTCTATGTGAAGAACATTGGAATGGGAAATATATCTATTTTCATGTCGGGTTAGCGCACATGAGAATATGCAATCGGGTTTGCGTGCGAGTAGGGTGTTTTATTGACTTCTATGGGGGAATACTTGAATGCTCACGCAATATTCTAACTTAGACTTTTTGTGGTCATCGGGTAAGTGCGAGAGCAAAAAAAGTTTACTTTCAATTCATAAAACGAGGGCAACTCGACAAGCGCAAAACGCTTACTTCTAGCACAGTTGACACTCGAATGCTCTACTCCTAATCTGGCCCTTAATGGGAAAATACATTTTAGAATTAAAGGGACATTCCAGTAAGCATTTAAATGCACATAGATGAATTACATCTTTGAATAGAAACCGATTTGCAATATAACTGTATTGGCAAAAATGCTTCTAGTAAAAGTTATCACTGTTTTAGTGTTAAAATTGTTCTCTGCCCATGCATGTAAAGCATAGATATGTGTTCTCAGTGCACCAGCATTTTAAATACTGCAGCTGCTCAGATCACCAGTGAGGATTTTATCATGTCAGCGATTAGCAAATTGAGCCATTAACAGATGGTACAAGCACATTAGGCTCTCTGAGTATGTGCTGTGTTTAAAATGCTGGTGCCCGATGCATACTTAAATACACTTTTGAAACAGCTATAGCTTTTATTTGAAGCATTTTAGCAATACATGTATATTTCAGAAATGCTTCTATTCAAAATTGAAAAGCTTCCATGTGGATTCCAGTTTTGACTGGTATGTCCCTTTAATGCACCTTTGAGTGGCTTAGTTGAAGGGTATATAATTGTGGCAGGTTGGAAGGAGAGATGGAGATGAAAGAAAAGGGAATGATGATGATAGACACTTGTCTCAGTGATAATTCTGATATTGGTTGATTCATATAAAGTTGTAAGGTGGACCAGAACAGATGAGGAGGAGGGGTTACCAAGGGAAGAGGTTTACACATTTTATTGTGAATATACACAATAATACTCATCAAACACAAAATTGTTATCTGCTGAAAACAGCATGAAATCATTATTTGCTTAATGAATTTCCTGATTTTAAAATGCAAAACACTAAAGCCTAGATTTAGAGTTTTGTCGGTAAAGACCCGCGTAGCTAACGCTGCTTTTTTCCCCAGAGCACCCTTTAAACAACGCTGGTATTGAGAGTTGTCTGAGTGGCTGCGTTAGGCTCAGAAAAGGGAGCATTGAGCATAATTTAGCTTCACTTCAACCCTCAATACCAGCGTTGCTTATGGTAGCGGTAAGCTGGCAAAATGTGCTCGTGCACGATATCCCCATAGGAAACAATGGGGCAGTTTGGGCTGAAAAAAACCCTAACACCTGCAAAAAAGCAGCGTTCAGCTCCTAACGCAGCCCCATTGTTTCCTATGGGGAAACACTTTCTAAGTCTGCACCTAACACCCTAACATGAACCCCGAGTCTAAACACCCCTAACCATACACTTATTAACCCCTAATCTGCCGCCTCCACTATTGCTGACACCTGGATTATACTATTAACCCCTAATCTGCTGCTCCGGACCCCGCCGCCACCTACATTATAGCTATGAACCCCTAATCTGCTGCCCCTAACACCGCCGACACCTATATTATATTTATTACCCCCTAATCTGTCCCCCCCCCAACGTCGCCGCTACCTAACTACACTTATTAACCCCTAATCTGCTGACCGGACCTCGCCTCCACTATAATAAATGTATTAACCCTTAAACCGCCACACTCCCGCCTCGCAAACACTATAATAAATAGTATTAACCCCTAATCTGCCCTCCCTAACATCGCCGCCACCTACCTACACTTAATAACCCTTAATCTCCCGCCCGCAACGTCGCCGCTACCATAATAAAGTTATTAACCCCTAAACCTAACTTTAACCCTAACCCTAACACCCCCCTAAATTAAATATAATTTAAATTAAACAAAATAATATTCCTAAAATGAAATAAATTATTCCTATTTAAAACTAAATACTTACCTATAAAATAAACCCTAATATAGCTACAATATAACTAATAATTACATTGTAGCTATTTTAGGATTTATATTTATTTTACAGGCAACTTTGTATTTATTTTAACTAGGTACAATAGCTATTAAATAGTTAATAACTATTTAATAGCTACCTAGTTAAAATAACTACAAAATTACCTGTAAAATAAATCCTAACCTAAGTTACAAATACACCTAACACTACACTATCATTTAATTAATTAAATAAGTTACTTATAATTAGCTAAACTAAAATACAATAAAATAAATTATAATACAAACAAAACAAACACTAAATTACAGAAAATAAAAAAAATTACAAGAAGTTTAAACTAATTACACCTAATCTAAGCCCCCTAATAAAATAAAAAATCCCCCCAAAATAAAAAAATGCCCTACCCTATTCTAAACTACAAAAGTAATCAGCTCTTTTACCAGCCCTTAAAAGGGCTTTTTGCGGGGCATTGCCCCAAAGTAATCAGCTCTTTAACCTGAAAATAAAAATACAATACCCCCCCAACATTACAAGCCACCACCCACATACCCCTACTCTAACCCACCCAAACCCCCCTTAAAAAAACCTATCGTTAACCCCCTGAAGATCATCCTACCTTGAGTCGTCTTCACCCAGCCAAGCCGAATTCTTCATCCAAGGTGCGCAGAGGAGGTCCTTCATCCGGTAGAAGTATTCATCCAAGCGGGCAAGAAGAGGTCCTCCATCCGGTAGAAGTCTTCATCCAGGCGGCGTCTTCAATCTTCATCCATCCGGAGCGGAGCCATCTTCAAAGGAGCCGACGCGGAGCCATCCTCTTCAACCGACGACTTCCTGACGAATGAAGGTTCCTTTAAGGGACGTCATCCAAGATGGCGTCCCTTCAATTCCGATTGGCTGATAGGATTCTATCGGCCAATCGGAATTAAGGTCGAAAAAATCTGATTGGCTAATCGTATTGAGCTTGCATTCTATTGGCTGTTCCGATCAGCCAATAGAATGCGAGCTCAATACCATTGGCTGATTGGATCAGCCAATTGGATTGAACTTCAATCTGATTGGCTGATAGCATCAGCTAATCATATTTTTCTACCTTAATTCCGATTGGCTGATGGAATCCTATCAGCCAATTGGAATTGAAGGGACGCCATCTTGGATGACGTCCCTTAAAGGAACCTTCATTCATCGGGAAGTCGTCGGTTGAAGAGGATGGCTCCGCGTCGGCACCTTTGAAGATGGCTCCACTCCGCTCCGGATGGATGAAGATTGAAGACGCCGCCTGGATGAAGACTTCTACCGTATGGAGGACCTCTTCTTGCCCCGCTTGGATGAAGACTTCTACCGGATGAAGGACCTCCTCTGTGCACCTTGGATGAAGAATTCGGCTCGGCTGGGTGAAGACGACTCAAGGTAGGATGATCTTCAGGGGGTTAGTGATAGTTTTTTTTAAGGGGGGTTTGGGTGGGTTAGAGTAGGGGTATGTGGGTGGTGGGTTGTAATGTTGGGGGGGTATTGTATTTTTATTTTCAGGTAAAAGAGCTGATTACTTTGGGGCAATGCCCCGCAAAAAGCCCTTTTTAGGACTGGTAAAAGAGCTAATTACTTTTGTAGTTTAGAATAGGGTAGGGCATTTTTTTATTTTGGGGGGATTTTTTATTTTATTAGGGGGCTTAGATTAGGTGTAATTAGTTTAAACTTCTTGTAATTTTTTTTATTCTCTGTAATTTAGTGTTTGTTTTTTTTGTATTATAGAATAGTTTATTTTTTTTTTTAAATTTCAATAATTTTTATTAGTTTTCAATTTTTTCCAAAACAATACAACAAGTAGACAAATACGGTTCGTACAAATAACAAAAAAGAAAGAAAGAAAAAGAAAAAAAAACATCTGCGGTATATGGCATTCATATAAATAACATATCTAGATTCTCTAGATCCTTTATTTCACAAACTTTTTAAGCCACCACATTATTATCTGCTATCTGTATTGTTCTATCTTTAAAGGTTATATAAAGAAAGGCAATAGTGTTTGGGGAAAATGGGGGAGGGTAGGAAGGGGAAAGAATAAGAAAGTGTATCCAGTTCCCACTAGTGTATGTCTAATCTGAGTGTATGTTAAACTAGGGATGATTTACCATGTTCCCAAATAAAGAGTAAATCATTAATAAAGTCGTGTTTGCCGGTATAGGTGTAGTGATGTTTTTCTAGTGTTATAATATGGTCTGTCTCAGCTAGCCATTGTGTTTGAGTGGGTATGTCTTGGCTCTTCCATAGACGAGGGATTAGTCTTTTTGCACTTGTTAGCATCAGTTGGAGAAGTTTCGTGCGGTAAATACAATGTATTGGTGGAAGGATATTGAGCATAATATGTTTACTATTGAGAGAGATATTTGTTCCTAGTATTTTATTAATACACCTTTCTATTTGTGACCAGAATTCTGTCAGAAGTGGGCAATCCCACCATATGTGAGTTAAGCTGCCTGTCCCACCACAGCGCCTCCAGCATGCTGAGGAAGTGGTCGGATAAATGTATCTAAGACGCTGTGGTGTCAGGTACCAGCGGGAGAGTATTTTATAGTTCAGCTCGGTTAGTAACACCGAAGTGGAAGCAGAGTGTGTAGCTTTAAAACTGCTTTTCCAGTCCTCATTCGTGATCTCTTCTAGTCCCTCAGCTTCCCATTTCTTTAAGAAAGTAGGACTACGGTCAGGAAAAGACCCTCTCAATAGCTTATATGTCAAAGAAAGCAGTGATCTTTGGTAGTCGGGATTAATACATATCTTTTCGAATACAGTCAAAGGTCTAAATATGTGATCTTTGTGTGTGTTGTTGTGAAGCGCTTGCCTTATCTGAAGGTATGAGAACCAACCATGAAAGGGTGCTCCTAGTTTGTCGTTTAACTCAGTTCTGTCCTTAAACTTTCCTGATTCTAATAAAAGATATATTGGCAAGTTACATAAATGTTTCTCAGAGTTCCGATGGGTAAAGGAAACCCTTTCTAAAAATAGCCGGTTGCCTAGTAAGGGAGTGAGAGGCGAAACTGGGGTGGAGATTACAGTATCATGGGCTAGGACTGAATCCCAGATTTCTAGAGTGGCCTTAATATAGGCATTCTGGTATGCCTGTGGTGGTCTGTGAATTTTAGGTAACCAAGCTATATCTCTCATTTGGTCTATTCCAGTAAGGGAGCTCTCCACCTGCACCCAGAGGTCTGATTGTCGGGAATGAGTCCAGGAGATCACTCTGGATAGGTGTACCGCCTTGTAGTAGTTTAAGAGGTTTGGTACACTAAGACCGCCATCCTCTTTATGCATGTATAGTGTGTGCTGGGAAACTCTAGGCTTTTTGTAGGACCATATGAATGAATTGATCATTTTCTGTTGCGACCTTAGATATGAGATAGGCAGGGCCATCGGTAGTGTCCGGAAGAGAAATAGATATTTGGGTATTATCATCATTTTAATAGTGTTCACTCGTCCGAACCAAGAAAGATGTCCCTGCCTATGCCATCCCTCCAGAAGGTTTTTGATAGTTTTTTGTAGGCTGATATAATTGCACCGGAAGAGGTCTGTGTTGTTCTGGGGAAGATTTAAACCTAAGTATTTAAGTTTGTCTGTAACACGAAATGGCGTATGTTTCCTTATAAAGTCAATATCTTGCTGGGGGAGGTTCGATAGCATTATGCCTGATTTTTCCATATTTATAGAAAAGTTAGAGATCTGCCCATATTCCTCTAGAGTTTTTACCAAGGCAGGAAGGGTAGTGGTAGGTGACTGGAGAGTGAAGATCACATCATCCGCGAATAATAGGCACTTTTGGTTTACTTGATTATATTGCAAGCCTAGTATATCTTTATTTTCTCTGATTTTTATTGCAAGGATTTCGATAGTTATTGCAAATAGTAAAGGCGACAGAGGGCAACCCTGACGGGTTCCGTTTGTTATATGAAAAGGCTGTGAAAGGGTTCCGTTCACTCGGACTCTAGCTTGGGGGTTTGAGTACAACGCCTGAATTCTTGTAATGAAAGCTTCCGAGAAGCCGAACTTCGACAGAGCCCCCCCACATAAACTGCCAGTTGACCCTGTCGAAGGCCTTCTCGGCGTCAGATGACAGAAGCGCTAGAGGTGTCCCATTTTCTTTTGTACACTGCAGGGATTGCAACACTCTAATTGTGTTGTCCTTTGCCTCTCTTCCCCTTACGAAGCCAACTTGATCTGGGTGTACGATCTTAGGTAAAATTGCATTAAGGCGGTTAGCGAGAATTTTTGCATATATCTTTATATCAGTATTTAAAAGTGAGATGGGTCTATAGTTACCCGCCAGGGTCCCCTCTCTGTCTGCCTTCGGTATCACTGTAATTATGGCGTCTAGTAAAGAGGTAGAAAAAGTCTCTCCCTTATCTACAGATGTAAAGAGTGCATGTAGTGGGGAGCAGAGATGAGCCTGAAATAATTGGTAAAATTTGGCAGTTAATCCGTCGGGTCCAGGGGATTTACCATTTGGGAGTGTCTTAATGGTGTTTGCTATTTCTTGGATAGTTATTGGGGCGTCTAGCACTTGGCAATCTTCCTCTGAGATACAAGGGGTCTCCAGAGAAGCAAGGTAATGAGAAATATTTTTAGTAGTCTCCTGGGTGGTGTTGGAGTTGATGTTATAGAGCTTTGTATAATAAGAAACAAACGTGTCTGCTATTTCTTCGTGTTTGCTGACCGGCCCTCTAGCTGGGTGTATGATAGTCCTAATAAACGAATGAATCTGTCTTCTTTTGAGTGATCTTGCTAACAAGCGCCCCGCTTTATTACTTTCTGCGAAAAACTTGGCTTTGGTTGTTAAAGCCCTCAGGTGGGCTTTTTGGGTTAGATAATTATTAAGGGCTTCCCTTGCTAGCTTAAGGTCAGTGAGCTTTTGGTCTGAAGTTGGATCTACCTTGTGTGCTTTATCAGCTGTGTTCAAATTGTCAGTCAGCGAGGTGAATTGAGTTTTCCCCAGTTTCCGCATTCTAGCGGTGTATTTGATTAAGTGTCCTCTTATGAAGCATTTATACGCCTCCCAATTATTGCCTACAGATGTGTCTTCTGGTTTGTTATGTAGGAAGAACTCCTTAGTCGCCTTAGTTACTTCTTTTACTGTTTCTTGGTTTGTCAAAATAGTTTCATCTAACCTCCAAGTCATTGTGTTTTTTGGTCTAGTTGTCCAAAGAAAGGTGGAAACTACCATACTGTGGTCTGACCACGGTGTGTGTGATATAGTAGACTGGGTCAGGCTAGTTAAGAGTATTTGACTACACATGATATAATCCAGTCTGGAGTAGGAATGTTGGGGGTGAGAAAAAAAGGTGTAATCTTTCTGTGTGGGGTGTGCAATTCTCCAGGTGTCAAAAAGTGAGATGGAGTGTAAGACTTCACAGTTGGCTTTCAGGGCTTTTTTACTAAGATATGATTTCCCTGTGGAGTTGTCTAAAGACGGGTACATGGTAAAGTTGAAGTCCCCTCCCATTATAATTGGACCTTTGGAGATGTCAAGAATAGCATTGGTAACAGATTTGAAGAAGTGGGGAGTGGGTCGAATCGGGGCGTATATATTGACGAAGGTGACCAAATTACCATAGTATAGCCCTACGAGAATCAATAGTCTGCCCTCTTTATCAGTATATTTCTGTGTCAGTTCAAAGGGGGCGCCTCGTCTGAACGAAATACCAACACCATTATGCCTATTTGTGCTTGAGCTAAGGAAATGCTTGTCAAAGTGTCGTGTGGCTAGCTGAGGCTCATTTCTTTTCTTAAAGTGAGTTTCCTGCAGCATAATAACATCAATACCCTTTTTAAAAAAATCAAAATAGGCAATTGACCGTTTGCCTGCTGATAAGAAACCTTTTACATTCTGGCTTGCTACTCTAATTGTATTCATTTTTGGCCCTAGTTGTAGCTAAGAAGAACACTAGGTTAGTATTTTACCTTATTAGACTTGTGTGCCGGTGGTCTGGAAAAGAGGAAATAAGCAAAAGTGGGGAGATAAGGGAAGGAGAGATATAGCAGGGGTAGATGAACTATTGCCTTTTAGATAGAGCAGATCTCGTTGTATTGTGAAAAAATATAGTAAACAGTAATATAATTAACAAATACAGTACAATTACTTTAGGTCTTGAAAAACTTTCAACAAACAAGTGAGGCAGGATAACAGACCGGGAAACTATACACATTTCTGCCAGTGTTTCAGCTGTTAATATCCTTAACTAAAACATTCTATGTTAATCGGTATAATACAAAGATATCAACTCACCATCTGTCTCTTATTGTTAATCTGAGACACCTCTGTGTAATCTGTCCTATGAACATTAACAACATTATAAATCAATCTTTAGAGTGAACCTCCTTATTACTTGTGTAAGCTCCTGTCCTCGCTCATTTGGTATCAGTGAGCTGTTAGTTTACCAAACGAAAAATATCTGACTGAGCTATCTGTTTACTTACTCTGGGTCAGTGATTTACCATGCCCCTCGACCCCTTTTCGCACCGATTACTGTGTTGTATTATAGATTTATCTGTATTAGGGTCAGTTATTTTGGAGGTAACACTATGGGTAATACATCTCATTGTCTTTCAGGAGCCCTTATGTACTATTTAAGTCCCATATAGTAGGTACTGCATTGAGACATAAACGATGTGATATAACCTAAACAATTAAGGCGTGCCTAATACATGTAATATACAATAAGCAATTAAAGTACTAACCCTGTATGTATTTAACATTCGATCATTTTAACTAAACCATTAACTAAAACCATAGAACGTGATAAATGATATACTTGCCCAGCTTCGTCAGTATTATCTTCACTCAATATTTCTTCATACTATTGTAAAAATTCCTGATGTTAACTCATCAGCCTGAGAAATAAGCGTGAACATATACTAGGGCATGCATAATAGACAATGATCTTCAATAAACAAAGCAATATATCTAGTTCAACCTGGTTGTATATAGTCTGTATCCACTGTACTAGCTTGTTTCCTTTTAAGTTGAGTTCTGGTGTTAATAGACCATGCTTTCCTCTGCTGTTTTGGGGCCAAATGATCTGGCAGAGCATCATGAGAGGACAGTTCAGCGTATGGTGTGGGTGTGGGTATTCCTGCTGTAGTACAGAATTTGCCAATATCAGATATGGATCTGCATTCAAGTCTATTGCCGTTTCTCGAGACGATCACAGAGGTGGGGAAACCCCATCTATATGGAATGTTTAGTCGTCGTAAATGAAGGGTTAAGATTGAAAAGTCTCTCCGTTTTTGCAAAGTCCTCGGGGAAAGGTCCTGGAAGATCTGTATTCTGCTTCCTTGGTACATCACTGCTTGTTTCTTTCTAGCCAGATTGTAGATCTCTTCCCTTTGTGGGTAACTTTGAAATCTGACAATGATGTCCCTTGGTGGCGATTCCGCATCAGGTTTTGGGCGAAGGGCCCTGTGCGCTCTGTCTAGAGCCACATCTGTTAGCGTTGTGCCCTCCTCACCGTTAGCCATTTCTGAGAATAACCCCCTTAGAAATTCTTTTATTTCATTGTTTTGCACTGTTTCAGGGATCCCTCGAAAAGAATAGTTTATTTTATTGTATTTTAGTTTAGCTAATTGTAGGTAATTTATTTAATTAATTTAATGATAGCGTAGTGTTAGGTGTATTTGTAACTTAGGTTAGGATTTATTTTTACAGGTAATTTTGTAGTTATTTTAACTAGGTAGCTATTAAATAGTTATTAACTATTTAATAGCTATTGTACCCAGTTAAAATAAATACAAAGTTGCCTGTAAAATAAATATAAATCCTAAAATAGCTACAATGTAATTATTAGTTATATTGTAGCTATATTAGGGTTTATTTTATAGGTAAGTATTTAGTTTTAAATAGGAATAATTTATTTAATTTTAGGAATATTATTTCGTTTAATTTAGGGTTAGGGTTAGAGTTAGGTTTAGGGGTTAATAACTTTATTATAGTAGCGGCGACGTTGCGGGCGGGAGATTAGGGGTTAATAATTGTAGGTAGGTGGCGGCGATGTCAGGGAGGGCAGATTAGGGGTTAATACTATTTATTATAGTGTTTGCGAGGCGTCGGTTTAGGGGTTAATACATTTATTATAGTGGCGGCAAGGTCCGATCGGCAGATTAGGGGTTAATAAGTGTAGTTAGGTTGCGGCGACATGGGGGGGGGGGTGCAGATTAGTGGTTAATAAATATAATATAGGTGTCGGCGATGTTAGGGGCAGTAGATTAGGGGTTCATAGGTATAATGTAGGTGGCGGCGGTATCCGGTCGGCAGATTAGGGGTTACATTTTTTATTATAGTGGCGGCGATGTGGGGGGGGGGGCATCGGTTTAGGGGTACATAGGTAGTTTATGGGTGTTAGTGTACTTTATAGCAAAGTAGTTAAGAGCTTTATATTCCCGCGTTAGCACATAAAGCTCTTAACTACTGACTTTTTTTGTTGGTAGGAGTCTTGTCGGTAGAGGGTCTACAGCTCACTTCTTCCAAGACTCCAAATACTGGCGTTAGGCAGATCCCATAGAAAGATAGGATATGCAATTGGCGTAAGGGGATCTGCGGTAGCCTGGAGTCGCGGTAAGGAAGTGAGCATTAGACCCTTTCCTGGCTGACTCTAAATACCAGCGGGCGGTAAAAAGCAGCGTTAGGACCCCTTAACGCTGCTTTTGACGGCTAACGCCAAACTCTAAATCTAGCCGTACTGTTGCGTGCAAGTTAAAAGGGGTGCAAGTTAAAAGGGGTTTATCATGGCTCTTTGCATGCATTGGAAGTAGCGAGGTATTACAAGTTGAAAGTAAACACGTTTGCTTGAGCGCAACAGAGTTTAACGCGAGTCGGGATAGCAAAACCTCAGAGCTCTGGTTAATTGTTACGCGAGAAAGAAAACTGTCAGAAAACACATCAAAAATACATTTAAAAATACAGTTACACTCATAATAACACTATCTAATAAAAAATATTACAAATATTGCACATTTTTTTTTATAAGGGCCCAAAGATATGAGGTGTTAGAAAAAAAAAGGCAGGCAAAGGGCTTTAACAGAATGATACATACATATACATGTCTAAAGAGGCATATGTATGTATGTTATATATATATATATATATATGTCTATATATGTATACATATGTATTTTTGTATATACACATATAAACACATAAATACATATGAATACATAAATTTGGCACCAAATGCAACTGATTTCCCCCAGTTTTGCTTTTAAACATTGCTGTGTATCTGCTGGCGAGTGCTGGGTTTCTGTGTGTTGTGTTGATAATGTTTGTAAGGCTTCTCTGCAGACCTGTCACCCAGGCTGATCTGGGGTTAACTGCCTAGGTTGCTGGGAACTTTGTAGCTGTCTGTCAGTGTTCAGGGCTGTGGAGTTTGCTGTGGCTTAGGATGATTGTGTACCCAGTCCACTCTGTGAGTGCGGTCCATTCCTGTGTTTTGTATTTACATAGGGGAGGTTACAAAAGCCTGTGTCACCCTGGGAGGTTCCCAGTTGGTTTGTTTGGAAGTATGCATTGTGTGGGTGCTGGTTTAGGATCCCAGGAAGGGGGAGACCTTGTTGTGGTCCTGGGCTTGATCCTTTGGCGCCAAATGTAACTGACTTCCCCCAATTTTGCTTTTAAATATTGCTGTGAATCTGCTAGCAAGTGCCGGGTTTTCTGTGTGTTGTGTGTATATATATATATATATATATATATATATATATATATATATATATATATATAATGCTCAAAAAACAAAGTATTGCAGTATGCAGTGATACCTTTTTTATTGGACTAACATAATATTTCAAAGACAAGCTTTCGAGAGTTTTCCTCTCTTCCTAAGGTCTGAAGCAATACTGATCAATCTGATATAGATACACATCACATACAACAAATGGAAGGGAGGGAGGGGGGGAGGGAGGGGGGTGAGAGGGGTGTCATAAAAAGCAGAGAATGTGTCTGAAGGAGAAAATAGCTGAGAATAGCCAGAAAGAATAAACCGAGGTAGAGTAAATAGGCAAGATGAGAGGAAAAACAAAAAGGAAAAAGAAACCAATATAGACAATAAGATGAGAGATTATAGAAAGTTATGGTAGTGTGTGAGAAAGCCAGAGTCTACATTAAGTCCTTCATTTCTGGTATTGAAATATGTGATCATTTTCATCTCAAACATCTTTCGTTCATGAGTCTTTGAAATTCCCTTTAAGAATTGTAATCCTGAGGTTAAGGATGGAGTGACCAGTCTGGGTGAAGTGATGACCAACAGGGGTACAATATTCATTTTACTTGTGGTTTTTGATCGAGTGTCTATGTTGAATCTACACAGACACTTGATCAAAAACCACAAGGAAAATAAATATTTTACCCCTGCTGGTCATCACTTCACCCAGACTGGTCACTCCATCCTTAACCTCAGGATTACAATTCTTAAAGGGAATTTCAAAGTCTCATGAACGAAAGACGTTTGAGATGAAAATGATCACACATTTCAATACCAGAAATTAAGGACTTAATGTAGACTCTGGCTTTCTCACACACTGCCATAACTTTCTATAATCTCTCATCTTATTGTCTATATCACTGCATACTGCAACACTTTGTTTTTTGAGCATCTTATCTACTGGACTAACACGGCTTCTCTAATCTTCACTATATATATATATATATATATATATATATATATATATACAGTATATAAGTGCATTGGACCCCATTGCAGTTGAGTAGATGGAAACACTGTAAATATTTCCCATTCCAATGTTCTCCACATAGCAGAATATGTTCTAAGTATTTTTAAATAGATATTCCTATATATCTGTATATATCTATACCTATATATAATTTTATATATATATATATACACACACACACACAGTATAGATATATTTTGTACCAAAAAAATCACATATATATATATATATATATATATATATATATATATATATGTATTTATGAATAAACAGAGCATATTCTGCTATGCTAAGAGCATTGGAATGTGAAATATTCAAATTTTCATGTCGGGTTAGCACACTTGAGAAAATGTAAGCGGGTTTGCGCGCATTAGTTTTCCCCCCAATTTTTTTGCTCCATTGACTTCTATGGGGGGAGTACATTAATGCGTCGCAATATTCTAACTTCATCTTTTAGTGCGCATTGGGTTAGTGTGCAAGCAAAAACTTTTTACTTTCAACTTGTAATAAGAGAGCTACCCAACCTGTGCAAAAAGCATACTTCTAGTGGAGTTAACACACGAGCGGGAGCTCCACTCATTAGAATGTCCCTTTAAAAACAAAAATATTAGAAAATTATTTTAGTTTAATTTTATAAAAATGTAGTTTTGTTTTCTTGGGTACATATACATTTGTTTCTTAGTACTTGTCTCATTGTTTATCTCACATAATAAAGATACATTGAAAAGAAAAAGACAGGACCCCCATAAATGTCAACAGTGAAACAGTGAAAGTCTTAAAAAGGGACAGTTTATCCAGAAACTTTCTCCCTATTAATTTGTTCCCAATGATCCATTTTACCTGCTGGAGTGTATTAAATGGTTTACAAGTAGCTTGTTTACCCTTATTTTGGCATTTAAAATAGCAGATTTAGCCTGTGGTATCCCCACCTTTACTGAAAGTTTCTATTGAAAGGCTCTGCAAACACAGCCAGCAGAAGAAATTACACTCCAGGGGCCCGATCCGATATGCAGCGCCGCCTGCAAAAGCCGGCGACGCCAAATTTTGCACTGGTTTGGTATCACATATGCGGCGTAACCTAGAAGTTACGCTCGTATATTTCTGCCTTCGGCCGTAGTTTTTTGGGCCATACACAGGTATACCAAACCAGCGCAGTTTGGCATCCATTATACAGCGTAAAGACTTACGTGGCGAAAATTGAGAAATTCTACTCCATTTTCACCTCGCCACAAATTGCAGGCGTAGTAAGCCTTACGCTGAGTATTGGAGCCCCGTAACTCCCTAAACACCTAACGCATGCGCAATGTCTATCTACCTGGCAACCGCAAACTGCTAAATAAAACCTAACACCTAACGCATGCGCAATGTCTATCTACCTGTCAACCGCGATCCCCCGTCGCAATCCCTAATAAAGTATTTAACCCCTAAACTGCCGCTCCCGGATCCCGCCGCCACCTACATTAAATGTATAGCCCCCTAATGTGAGCCCCTACACCGCCGCCATCTACATTATCTACCCCTAATGTGAGCCCCTTACACCGCCGCCATCTACATTATCTACCCCCTAATGTGAGCCCCTACACCGCCGCCATCTACATTATCTACCCCCTAATGTGAGCCCCTACACCGCCGCCATCTACATTATCTACCCCCTAATGTGAGCCCCTTATACCGCCGCCATCTACATTATCTACCCCCTAATGTGAGCTCCTACCCCGCCGCCAGCTATATTAAAATTATTAACCCCTAATCGAATCCCACTATACCGCCGCCACCTATATTAAATACATTAACCCCTAATCTAATCCCCCTATACCACCGCCACCAATATTAAATTATTTAACCCCTAATCTAATCCCCCTATACCGCCGCCACCTATATTAAATTATTTAACCCCTAATCTAATCCCCCTATACCGCTGCCACCTATATTAAATGATTTAACCCCTAAATTACTAAACTATCCCTACCACTAAACCTAAGTCTAACCCTACAAATAGCCCTGAAAAGAGCTTTTTGCGTGGCATTACCCCAAAGTAAACAGCTCTTTTGCCAGCCCTTAAAAGGGCTTTTTGCGGGCCATTGCCCTAAAGTAATCAGCTCTTTTACCAGCCCTTAAAAGGGCTTTTGGCGGGGCTTTGTCACAAAGTAATCAGCTCTTTTGCATCTAATCTAAATCCTCCTACACCGCCGCCACCTATAATAAATGTATTACCCCCTAATCTAATCCCCCTACACCGCCGCCACCTATAGTAACTATATTAACCCTAATTATATTAGGGTTAATATACTTAATATAGTTATTATATTATATATATTAACTATATTAACCCTAATTATATTAGGGTTAATATAGTTAATATAGTTATTATATTATATATATTAAGAATAATAACCCTATCTAACTCTAAGACCCCTAACTAAATTCTTATTAAAATAAATCTAATTAATATTAATATTATTAATTAAACTATTCCTATTTAAATCTAAATACTTACCTATAAAATAAACCCTAAGATAGCTACAATATAATTAATAATTACATTGTAGCTATGTTAGGGTTTATATTTATTTTACAGGTAACTTGGTATTTATTTTAACTAGGTACAATAGCTATTAAATAGTTAATAACTATTTAATAGCTACCTTGTTAAAATAATTACCAATTTACCTGTAAAATAAATCCTAACCTAAAGTTACAAATACACCTACACTATTAATAAATTAAATAAACTACAAATCTCTAAACTAAAATACAATTAAATTAACTAAACTAAATTACAAAAAACAAACACTAAATTACAAAAAATAAAAAAAGATTACAAGAATTTTAAGCTAATTACACCTATTCTAAGCCCCCTAATAAAATAATAAAGCCCCCCAAAATAAAAAAAATGCCCTACCCTATTCTAAATTAAAAAATAACCAGCTCTTTTACCAGCTCTTAAAAGGGCTTTTTGCGGGGCATGCCCCAAAGTAAACAGCCCTTTTGCCTGTAAAAACCCCCCACAATATCACCCCCCAACATTACAACCCACCACCCACATACCCCTACTCTAAACCCACCCAAACCCCCCTTAAAAAAACCTAACACTAAGCCCCAGGAGATCTCCCTACCTTGAGTCGTCTTCACCCAGCCGGGCCGAACTCTTCATCCAATCCGGGCGATGTCTTCATCCAAGCGGCAAAGAAGAAGTCTTCCATCCCGGCGATGTCTTCATCCAAGCGGCAAAGAAGAAGTCTTCCATCCCGGCGATGTCTTCTTCCAAGCGGAAAAGAAGAGGTCCTCCATCGGGGCGAAGTTTTCCTCAAAGCGGCATCTTCAATCTTCTTTCTTCAGCCCTCCGATGCGGGACATCAACGATGAATAAAGTTTCCTTTAAATGTCGTCATCCAAGATGGCGTCCATCGAATTCCGATTGGCTGATAGGATTCTATCAGCCAACCGGAATTAAGGTAAGAAAATCTAATTGGCTGATTCAATCAGCCAATCAGATTCAAGTTCAATCCGATTGGCTGATCCAATCAGTCAATCAGATTGAGCTCGCATTCTATTGGCTGTTCCGATCAGCCAATAGAATGCGAGCTCAATCTGATTGGCTGATTGGATCGGAATTCGACGGACGCCATGTTGGATGACGTCATTTAAAGGAAACTTCATTCGTCGTTCAGTCGTCGGGCCTGCTGGATGTTCCGCGTCAGAGGGCTGAAGAAAGAAGATTGAAGATGCCGCTTGGAGGAAAACTTCGCCCCGATGGATGACCTCTTCTTTGCCGCTTGGATGAAGACATCGCCGGGATGGAAGACTTTTTCTTTGCCGCGTGGATGAAGACATCGCCCGGATTGGATGAAGAGTTCGGGCTGGGTGAAGACGACTCAATGTAGGGAGATCTTCTGGGGCTTAGTGTTAGGTTTTTTTAAGGGGGGTTTGGGTGGGTTTAGAGTAGGGGTATGTGGGTGGTGGGTTGTAATGTTGGGGGGTGGTATTGTGTTTTTTCTTACAGGCAAAAGAGCTGTTTACTTTGGGGCATGCCCCGCAAAAAGCCCTTTTAAGGGCTGGTAAAAGAGCTGGTTAATTTTTAATTAAAGGTAGGGCATTTTTTTATTTTGGGGGGCTTTATTATTTTATTAGGGGACTTAGAATAGGTGTAATTAGCTTAAAATTTTTGTAATTTTTTTTATTTTTTGTAATTTAGTGGGTTTTTTTTTGTAATTTAGTTTAGTTTATTTAATTGTATTTTAGTTTAGAGATTTGTAGTTTATTTAATTTATTGATAGTGTAGGTGTATTTGTAACTTAGGTTAGGATTTAGTTTACAGGTAAATTGGTAATTATTTTAACAAGGAAGCTATTAAATAGTTATTAACTATTTAATAGCTATTGTACCTAGTTAAAATAAACACCAAGTTACCTGTAAAATAAATATAAACCCTAAAATAGCTACAATGTAATTATATTGTAGCTATCTTAGGGTTTATTTTATAGGTAAGTATTTAGATTTAAATAGGAATAGTTTAATTAATAATATTAATTAAAATTTTTTTTTTAAATATATCTTTATTGAAAGGGAGTTACAGCATTAGACATCAGAAGACATACATCTCATCAGGTATACAATACTTAGCACGGAATTCAGTTTGCTTAGTAGTCGGATCACAAAATGACTAGATAGATATACAGTTCCATCCTCATTAGCGTATTTTAACATGACAGTTTACGATCCGTCAACAGGGTGTTTGCATATATCAATGTTTGTCCAAGTAGCTGCTACCCTCTATTTTTCATATTTTATAAACAATAACTTAACATAACTTATAACCTTATTAAACCTACTCTAATAAATAACATTGACCGAACACTCAGAAACAGTTCAGCCTCTGGGGGATATGTCTTTTTAAATCTTCCTTAAAAGAGAGAGGGGGGGGGGGTCAGGGAAAAAAAAAAAAATAGTAGAGAGGGAAGTAAGTTCCTACATTTCTTAGAAGAAAGAAGTAACCTCAATGTCGTACCCGGTCCCTGCTAGGGGTATATTAGGGAGAGGTTCAGATATTGCTCCCCACTCCCCCCTTAGTTTCGCTTCCATCATTATTTCAGTCTGTAGGAATTAGATTTATTTTAATAAGAATTTAGTTAGGGGTCTTAGAGTTAGATAGGGTTATTATACTTAATATATATATATATATATATATATATATATATATAATATATAATAACTATATTAACCCCTTAATGACCACAGCACTTTTCCATTTTCTGTCCCTTTGGGACCAAGGCTATTTTTACATTTCTGCGGTGTTTGTGTTTAGCTGTAATTTTCCCCTTACTCATTTAATGTACCCACACATATTATATACGTTTTTTCTCGCATTAAATGGACTTTCAAAATATACCATTATTTTCATCATATCTTATAATTTACTATAATTGTTTTTATAAAATATGAGGAAAAAATTGAAAAAAACACACTTTTTCTAACTTTGACCCCCAAAATCTGTTATACATCTACAACCACCAAACAAAAACCATGCTAAATAGTTTCTAAATTTTGTCCTGAGTTTAGAAATACCCAATGTTTACATGTTGTTTGCTTTTTTTGCAAGTTATAGGGCCATAAATACAAGTAGCACTTTGCTATTTCCAAACCACTTTTTTTCAAAATTAGCGCTAGTTACATTAGAACACTGATATCTTTCAGGAATCCCTGAATATCCATTGACATGTATATATTTTTTTTTAGAAGACATCCCAAAGTATTGATCTAGGCCCATTTTGGTATATTTCATGCCACCATTTCACCGCCAAATGCGATCAAATAAAAAAAATTGTTCACTTTTTCACAATTTGTTTCACAAACTTTAGGTTTCTCACTGAAATTATTTACAAAAAACTTATGCAATTATAGCATACATGGTTGTAAATGCTTCTCTGGGATCCCCTTTGTTCATAAATAGCAGACATATATGGCTTTGGTTTTGCTTTTTACTAATTAGAAGGCTGCTAAATGCGACTGCGCACCACACGTGTATTATGCCCAGCAGTGAAGGGGTTAATTAGGGAGCATGTAGGGAGCTTCTAGGGTTAATTTTAGCTTCAGTGTAGTGTAGTAGACAACCCCAAGTATTGATCTAGGCCCATTTTGGTATATTTCATGCCACCATTTCACCGCCAAATGCAATCAAATTAAAAAAAACGCTAAATTTTTAACAATTTTAGGTTTCTCACTAAAATTATTTACAAACAGCATGTGCAATTATGGCACAAATAGTTGTAAATGCTTCTCTGGGATCCCCTTTGTTGAGAAATAGCAGACATATATGACTTTGGTGTTGCTTTTTGGTAATTAGAAGGCCGCTAAGTGCTGCTGCGCATCACACGTGTATTATGGCTAGCAGTCAAGGGGTTAATTAGGTAGTTTGTAGGGAGCTTGCAGGGTTAATTTTAGCTTTAGTGTAGAGATCAGCCTCCCACCTGACACATCAGACCCCCTGATATCTCCCAAACAGCTCCCTTCCCTCCCCCACCCCACAATTGTCCCCGCCATCTTAAGTACTGGCAGAAAGTCTGCCAGTACTAAAATAAAAGTTTTTTTTTTTAAATACATCTTTAGCATATTTACATATGCTACTTTTTAGGATCCCCCCTTAGCCCCCAACCTCCCTGATCCCCCCCAAAACAGCTCTCTAACCCCCCCTCTGCCTTATTGGGGGCCATCTTGGGTACTGGCAGCTGTCTGCCAGTACCCAGTTAACAATATTTTTTCTCTTTTTTATTTTATTTTTTACATTTTTCTGTAGTGTATCTTCCCCATGACCAACCCCTACCCCCACCCCCTCCCAGATCCCTTAGCTTACTTTTTGGGGGCATTTATTCCCCCTCTTCCTCCCACTTATAGAGGATTATTTCTGTAGTGTAAGCGGTTCTCACCCGCTCCCTCCCCGTGCACGCGCCCGCCCGCCGATCCCCCGTGCACGTGCGCGTGTCTGTGCGCACCCCTGACTCTCCTGCCCCCGATCCCGCCCCTTCTGTGTCTCTGAAGCCATCGATGGCCGCCCACCCGCCTCCCACTGCAGCCCCCACCCACCAACGATTGCGGCCATCGATGTCCGGTGTAGAGAGGGCCACAGAGTGGCTCTCTCTGCACCGGAGGGGTACAAATTGTTATTGCAGGATGCCTCGATATTGAGGCATCCTGCAATGACCGGAAAGCAGCTGGAAGCGATGAGGATCGCTTCCAGCTGCTTTCCAAACCGAGGACGTACGCCATACGTCCTCAGGCGTTAACTGCATTTTTTCTGAGGACGTATGGCGTACGTCCTCGGTCATAAAGGGGTTAAAGGGACATGCCACCCACATTTTTTCTTTTAGGATTTAGAAAGAGAATGCAATTGTAAGCATCTTTCTAATTTACTTATATTATCTAATTTGTTTTATTCTCTTGATATTCTTTGATGAAAAGCATATCTAGATATGCTCACGAGCTGCTGATTGGTTGCGGCACATAGAAGCCTCGTGTGATTGGCTCACCATGTGCATTGCTTTTTCTTCAAATAAGGATATTTAAAAAATGAAGCAAAATAAATAATGGAAGTAAATTGTAATGTTGTTTAAATTTCTATTCTCTATCTGAATCATGAAAGAAAGATTTTTGGTTTAGCTGCGGTGTAAGGGGCTCACATTAGGGGGTAGTTAATGTAGGTGGCGGCGGGGTCCAGATGCGGCGGTTTAGGGGTTAATACATTTTTTATTATTAGTAGAGTGAGGGGGGATAGCGGATAGAGGGGTATACGTGTCAGGCTATGTTTGGGAGGCGTGTTAGACAGTACGGGAGATTTAATACTTTAGTCAGGTTTTGTAGGCGCCGGCAGTTTCTAAAGTGCTGTAAGTCACTGGCGACTACAGAAATTTGTACTTATGCAGATTTCTGGACATCGCTGGTTTGTCAGACTTACGGCACTTTAGCATCTGACGGCGCCGTATATGGGATAGCTCGAGTTGCGAGCTGAAACTACGGACGGCGTGGGTTTCCTCGCTTGCGCCGCAAACTACAATCTATATCGGATCGCGCCCCAGGTGGGGTGTATAAGAGACTAATAAAATTATAATTTTCCATTGTTCTTCTTAAGTATTGATCTTTGGTTTACAGACAAATATAAGACAAGGAAGCAAGTGTGTGTACACAAAGTAATAACATTTTACCTGCAAGTTCAACCCATTGTAATAGACTGTGGTGTCCGAGAACTAAATTAGCTATTTCATATACACAAATAAAGCAGAAAATGCAATTTCTTATACATTTTATACTCTGCAGCTGTTATAACAAGTCATTGGAAATGCATTAAGGGAAAAACTATTTTACAGTGTGCTGTCCCTTTCACTATCACATGACTATGGTGCAAATTTATAAAAAAATATACAAAAATGCACTGTAAATGTAATTCAAATATAATAATATGTGTTTACATAAAACTGATATCTAGCATCAAAATCAAATTCAATTTGCTATTTAAGCTGATTTTTATAGAGACCCACAGAAATACCCTTACATTTTTAAAAAAATCACAAAAAAACAACAAAACAAAACAACTCAACTATAACAAACATTGATGAATACATTTAAAGGTCTTAAGACCGCTGCTCCTTAACTCGTCCTCCACCTCTGATGCAGTGGACAGCAATCAACCTGATCAGATATGACACCCCCTGCTAGTGGGCGATTGGCCGCAAATGTGCAGGGGGTGGCATTGCACAAGCATTTCACAAGGAATGGTTGTGCAGTGATAAATGCTGACAGTATTTAGTGATGTTGGGCGGACATGATCTGCTACTCCAGCCCGCCCCCTAAGATCCAACAATGACCTGCTCCTTGCGTCCTCTTCCATCACCTCCTCTCATGCTAGACTATAGGACTTCTCTTGTGTAACACCAATCCTCTGGAACACACTTCCTCAAGCTGTCAGACTTTCCCCTAACCTCTCCTCCTTTAAACGTTCCCTAAAAACCTTTTTGTTCAGGGAAGCTTATCACCTGACTCATTAACAAATGAACTTCACTAACCTAACAGTTGCCCTCATCTATCTCCTCACTAATATAATTCTCACCTTTGCAGTCCCCACCTCCTGTTTCCCATCCTCCTACCCATCTAGATTGTAAGTTCCCACAGGAATAGGGCCATCAATTCCCCCTGTATTTGTCTGTAAAACTTTGTCTTTTATTGTTTCTCCGTTGTACTTTTTATCTTTGTACCCATGGGCAGCGCTGCAGAATCTGTTGGCGCTTTATAAATAAAGAATAATAATAATACTTATTTAGAATAAGTCAGGAATAGGGTCCGGAGGGTATGTGATTACTGCACTGGTTCTACAACAAAAACATGAAGAACACTTCATTGGGCCATCTAACATATATAATTGAAAATGATGTGTAAAATGTGCATTTCTTATTCCTGAATGGTTAAATCTAATTAGGGACCAGATTACAAGTGGAGTGCTAATGATAGCACGGGATGCAGCAAATAATATTGCGGGATCATGCTAACATTAGCACGCAACTTGATATTAAAAGTCCATTGTAAATCACATTCATATTACAAGTTGAAAGTTATATGTTGCACTTGAGCAAAAGCCAAAACTGCACTAGAATATTAAACGACCTGAAGTAAAGTATAAAGGTTAAGATTTTTTTTTTTTTTTTACAAAACACATCAAAAACATGTTAAATAAAGTATTGAGCTCATATATTCACTTTTTTTTGTTTTGTTTCAAAAAGCTTTATTGTTATCCTAAAAGTAAAGAAAACATAATAGGTTGCACAGGCACCCCTTTGGTATGCAATACAACTCTTAAACATCTTATACAGTAAAATATGCTTTAAAGAAAATGTCCATGTTCCAGTCCTCCCGACAACCGTTGCACTAGAGAGAGTAGATGGGTTCTATGTTCTATCGAGCTTGTGAACATAATAGTAACAAATGTGCATAAACAAAGGTGTGTAACCCTAACAATTAGATCTATAATGGCAATTGCACACAAACAGTAGATGGGCACCTCAGCCTGTGAGCACACAATGACAACATACATTCATGGATGTCAATATAGCCCTGTGCTATGTGGTGTTATCTTTCCAGGTGTAATAGCGTGGTGACTTGCTGCTTCCAATCTGCCAATGACGGTATATATTGTGATTTCCAGTTTTTGGGGATTAATATCTTGCCGCTGTTCACGATAACCATCAATAAGGCTCTGTGATCTTTTTTTTTATCAATTTTGGGTAGGGACAAGTAGAGGAGGAATTTAGGGTCGCTGGGTAGAGTATAACCCAGAATGTCCTTGATATAGGAGATAATTTCCGTCCAGTATAAATCGAGTTTGAGGCAAGTCCACCAAATGTGTGTAATTGAGCCCTCCCCCCACACTCCCTCCAGCCCCTCCCTGAGGCTGATTTGTACATGCGTTGCAATCTCGCAGGGGTGAGGTACCACCTGGAAAGAAATTTATAGCTCGACTCTTGTATTCTAGCAGAGATCGAAGATTTTTTAGTAGCCTGAAAAACTGTCTGCCATTCCTGGAATGTAATGTCTGTGTTCAGTTCCCTTTCCCATGCCTTGACATAAGATGGGAGTGCGTGGGTGTCTTCGAATGCGAGAAGCTTATATAATTTCGAGATTGCATGTCGGGGTGCTATTTTCTGTGTGCAGAGAGTTTCGAAGGGGTTTTTTGGCCTTGTAAAGGCTTGTTTTTGCTGGTGTGTGGACACGTAATGAGCTATTTGGGCATATGAGAACCAGGTTATTGCTGTAATGGGCATTGGTTCCTGTAGCTCCCTGAGTGTCTTAAGTTTGTGCTTATCTTTTAGAGCAGAGAATACTTTTTCCTCTAGGCGTGCAGACTTGGTTAAGATATTCTCCCTGAGACACCAGGGCAGTGCAGGGTTATTATAGATCGGTGTAAGTAGTGAGGTGATACTGGATATGTGCGTCGAAGTATGTAATATCTTGTCCCAGATTTGGAAAAAGTTGGACAGCAGGGGATATTCCGTCATTACTTTTGGTCTGTGTTGTGCAGTAAGCCAGGCCGTCAGGCCTGCATTGTCCGTGTTTAAGATGTCACAGTCCAGTTGTATCCACACTTTGTTTGGATCATTCTGGCACTAGTCCAGTAGTCTATTTAACATAATCGCTTTCTTGTAGTCAGCAATGTTTGGGACTCCCAGCCCGCCCCTGTCTTTGGGGAGGTAAAGTGTTTGTCTTGCTACCCTGGGTTTGACCTCTCTCCATATATACTGGTTTATGAGACCTTGTATCTTATCTAGGTAGTTTGTTGGGAGGGGGATGGGTGTGGTTTGGAGTAGATAGAGTAGTCTGGGCAGAACATTCATTTTTACAACACTGATACGTCCCAGCCAGGAAATAGATTTATTTCTCCAGCTGGATAGGTCTGTGATTAGGCTATGTTCTAATTTTTTGTAGTTGGCTTGAAAAATTACCTGAATATCTGGTGATAAATATATACCCAGATATTTCATCTTTACCTGTTGCCTTTTCAGGGGACATTTTTGTAGTAGGTTGGTTAGAGCATCTGGTTTATATGTGACATTTAGGAATTCTGTTTTGCTAAGGTTGAGGTGGAAATTCGAAACCCTGCCAAATTCAGCAAATAAGTCCAACGCTTTGGGCACAGATGTATCAATGTCCGTAAAAGTTAGAAGCACATCATCAGCGTATAGCGCCAATTTGTGTTCACATGTTTTGGTTTGGATTCCCTTAATTTGGTTGTTCAGTCAAATTTTTTGTGCTAGGGCCTCGACGGAGATCGCAAATAGTATAGGTGAAAGTGGACAGCCCTGTCTCGTCCCATTTTGTATACAAAATTTGCCAGAGAGGAGACCGTTCACCTTGACCTGAGCAGTTGGGTTATTGCATAATAGAAAAATATTTGCTATAAAGGAGTTGCTAAAGTTCATTTTGGACAGCGTTGCTTTCAGAAACTGCCAACGAACCATGTCAAACGCCTTCTCGGCGTCTGTTGATATTAGCGCCAGTAGTGCCTGAGCATATGCCATGAGTTGTAGTATCTTTAGGGTGTTGTCTCGAGCCTCCCACCCTGGCACAAAGCCAACTTGGTTGGGGTGAATTAACATGGGGAGAAATTTATCCTAGTGGCTAAGATTTTGGCATATATCTTTATTTAGTTCAGTAAAGCGATGGGCCTGAAATTTTCGGGTCTGTCTGGTGTCTTGTCTTGTTTTGGGAGGACTATATATGTGCTCCCAACATGTGTTCTGTGAAACCTCCTTCTGCTGAGATAGAATTAAGCATAGATGTTAATGGTCGTAGTAGGTGGTGCAGGTATGTTTTATAATACTTAATGCCTAAGCCGTCAGGGCCTGGGTTCTTCCCATTGGGCATATTTTTGATGGCCGCTTTGGTTTCCTCAGTCATAATAGGGGCGTCTAGGAAGTCTGAGTTTTCCTTTGTCAGCTTATTCATGTGTAAGTCAGACATAAATTGGTCTATGTCTTCGTGTCCACTATCATTACTCATATTGTACAGTTTTTAATAATAAGATCTAAAAGTCTCTGCTATGTTCTTACTGTCTTTATGTGTCAGACCGTCTTTGTCTGTGATGGCATATATGTGGGTGTTCAATTGTTTGCGTTTGAGGGCTTTCGCCAGTGATGAGCCTACTTTATCATTGAGGTTAAAGTATTTCTGTTTAAGGAAAGAGGTTTTGCGCTGATAGTTTTTTGTAAGATGTGTGTTGAGATCATCTCTGGCCTGGAGAAGAGATTTCAGTATATTTGCTGAGGAGGGGGTTGTCTTATGCTCTGTCTCCCAGTACCTAATCTGAGCTAGCGTGGAGTTTAAAAATTGCCTATTGCTCCTGTTTTCTCTTGCCCTGTGCTTGATAAATTCCCCTCTTATCACACACTTGTGTGCTTCCCACAATGTGGTGGAGGATATGGTGTCATTTGTGTTTTCCCGAAAGTAGTGCCCCAGAGTCGTGTCCATGTCTAGCTTGATCAGGGGGTGATCCAGGATGATTTCATCTAATCTCCAAATAAGGGGTTGAGTGGGCCAATTAATTTTACACTGCACCGGAGAGTGATCAGACCATATAAGGGGTAGGATAGTGGATTTGTCTATCAGTGATAAGCCTATCTGGTCGCTCAAGAGGTAATCTATTCTAGTATATGTGCAATGTGGGTGTGAATAAAAAGTGTAGTCCTGCATGCCTGGGTTTACAGTTCTCCATACATCATGCAGTTTCAGAAGTTCAATTTGTGAGTGTATTGTCTTAATGATTCGCTTTGGCGTGCATGAGACTCCAGTGGAGGTGTCACTTGTGGGGTCCAGTGGAAGGTTGAAATCCCCACACAGGAAAAGTACCCTTTGCGTGTTCGAGCCGTAACTGAGAGACTTGTTTGAAAAGTATGTGTTGTCCCGTGTTCGGAAGATATATGTTGGCAAATGTTACAGGGTTCTTATATAGATGGCCAGAGACTATGATAAATCTGCAGTTTGGGTCTTTTATCACCTGCTTGGGTTGGAATTGCGTTGAGCTGTAAAATAGTATCCCCACTCCACTTTTTTTTTCCTTGCCTGATGCAAGGTAAACTGACCTATATCTTTTATGCAAATATGTTGGCTCCTTCCCCCTCTGGAAGTGGGTCTCTTAAATAAATATTATGTCTCCTGAAACATGGTGTAACTGATTTAAGGCCACTGATTTCTTTTCAGGGCTATTCAAGCTTTCTCGTTTATAGAAATCAGTGTAAGGGGTCTAGTGCCTGACTCAGAGTCAACTGCCATTTTATTAAAGCAAAGCAGTCAGTTATGTGTTGTGAAAGGCGGATAGTAGTGATTTTTATTATGTGTGATTACAGTCCCAGCTATACTGATGGGGGTAGCATTGCTATTGTAACTAATGGCAGGTGCCCTCTGCAAATGTGCTGATGATATATAACAATACCGTACAATTCCTATCCAATCTATGCAAATGTAATAAGTACAATTTTATACTGAGTTGAGAAGTAAAGGAAGAAGTCAAGTAAATATTTGCCACCTGAGGTGAAATAGATAAATCCTCCAGTAGCAAATAAAAAATAGTAACAATAATAAGGTGGGAAGTATCCCACGTCTGCGATCCCATATCAGAATCATAACTATGCATGATATAGTAAAACATACAAAATGTAGCCTTTATAAAGAACATTGAAGTCCCAACATATAGGTAAGTGCATTCTAGACAGTCTCTCCATTTGTTTCTGTGGTGCATCCAGCAGCTGCCAGTTGTAAAGAGTCATCTTTTCTATGGTTTGCTCCTGATACTCTACGGGTTCTTCCTGTGGAGAAGTGGTGCTCCATTGTGTCCCGTGTTTGTAGATCCGGGGATTTGATAGTAATCCTCAAAGTCTCACAAAAATGTGTCAGATCCTCCTGGTTTCTGTAGATAGCTGTGGTGTCTCCTTTAGTGGCTATAATACTGACCGGAAAGCCCCACCGGTACTGGATGTTTTGATCTCTCAGTGTTGTGGAGATGTGGCTGAGTTCCCTCCTCAGGTCCGTGAAGTAGGGCTCAGGTCCGTGAAGATTTGGATTTTGTTTCCTGCATGTGAAAGATCTTTCTTCTGTCTAGCATGTTTCAGAATGTCCTCCTTGTCTTTAAAGTGCAGTAATTTTAGGATGACATCTCTGGGGGGTGTTTTAGGGGGTGGCTTTGCTCGCAGGGCTCTGTGGGCTCTTTCAATGTCTATGTCAGGGGCATTCTCGTCACCTCTTAGGGTTTGGAAGAGACTCTGAAGGCATCCTTCTAACGCCGTTGGCTGTATACTCTCTGGGATTCCCCTGATACGGAGATTAATCCTCCTGCCCCGGTTATCTAAATCCTCCACTTTCTCAAGTAGATGGTGGATTGTTTCCTCCTGTTCATATGCCATGCGAGACACATGCTGAACATCATTGAAAGTAATGTTGTGATTCTCTTCAAGATTTGTGACCCTCTGTGTTACCCTTGTAAGGTCTCTCTTTAACTCTCCATACCAGCTCTTCACCCCTGTCATCAATTCTTTTACGTCATCCTTAGTGCAGAGTGACTTCAAATCATCTTTGGTTATATCTACAGAGTTTGTAGCTAGAGAGGGCTTGCTCGTTGTGTTTGCCATGTGTGGGTTGTGGCTGGATGTCTCATTGGGGGCTGATTGTGCAGAATCTGATTGTTTCAAATAGTTTTGCATTGTCCGTGTATTAGGTATGGTGTCTGGCTTGTGAGACCTTTTGCCTGGCATATCCAGAGCACACCACTGTGGAGTCACCCTAATTCAATAGTAATATATGTGCAGGGTCTCCCTACGAATTTCTGTCGCCTTCTAAACACCAATGTGTGCCCCTTATACAGAGTTCCCAGATAACCGGGTTGTTGCAGCTATATGCAGAGACTGCGTGCTGTGCCCTATTTGACCCCCTTTAACGCTATCATATATCTTTAATGTTGCTTCTTTTTATATTTAATAGTCCCCCACACTTATACATTGTGATTGTTGGTGGAGGAGAAGGAGGTATGTGGAGTGTTACCACTTTGGTAACTTTCACTATGCAGTTCCCCCTGTCTTATTGCTGATACTGCTATGTGCTCGCCCTATCTTCCAGAGCAGAGGGCTTTATTTATTTGTTTAACAGTCATGCTGTAATACTTGGTGCGGTGTGGCTGTGTGGTCCTCTGATCTCTGGAACCGGGTCACTTGTAGCTGCTGCCTCTGCAGTCTCTCCATTCAGACTGGTTTATTTCCTCTGCTCTCTGGGCGCCGCCTGTATCAGTACTGGGTACGTGGTGTCTTTTCCAAGATGGCGCAGCGTGTGCGGTCTGGCGTGATGATCTTGTTTCGCCAGCTGCAGTTCCGGAGGGCAGACGGTCTTTTGTTAGCTCCTTTTCAAGTTAGAGCCACCAGTCTGCTTTGTCTTCCATCGGGTGCTGTGTGTGTGGCTTCTTTCAGCTATTTTTATCTTAGATCGCAGACATGGGCCTAGGAGCTATTCTTTTATGCGGCCATCTGTCTAAGCGACCAAGCACCGCCTCATATATTCACTTTTTTTTTTTAAACTTTATTTATGTTCAAGACGCATCCCAACATGGGAATTCCAAGTAGTAAAGATAACATTTTCACATTTATATGGCACAGAAAGGAAAATTAACAACACTCCCTCCACCCAATGGGCAGAAGAAGGCCTTTCCATGCAGTTTAATACCACATCAAGATGTAAATCTGGTTCTATTTCCTTTTTTTTCAAAAACATACAATCAAATAACATCAACCAATAAAACAATAAACTACAAAGTATAATCCCTCCACTCCAGGGGGAGGGGGTGGAGAGGGGGGATCAAAAACCCCCTGCACCTGTGTTAGGGAAAATGTGTCCTAATATAGTACAGATTATGTATGATCAGAGGGGAGGGGCACCATCTGCCACACAAATTTTCATCCAATATGAACGTGGAGTTTTGAAAGGGGTAAAGTAACCTACTTCTCATGCGCGGGGAGATGTGCAACAGATATGGCTCCCACTTGTGAATAAAAGCTTTAATTCTCTTTTCAAGGTCTCCCTGTACATCCGCCTGCTCCAGGAGAACCTGAGCATGCACTGCCTGTATCAATTTTTTAAAAGGAGGGGATTTACTGTCTGCCCAGTATTGCAAGACTAATCTCCTAGTGAGTAAAATCACCGAGTATAGAAATTTCTGACGCTGCAGTGCAACCTCCAAATCATGCAAGAAGATAATATTGCAGGGGGTTAGAGTTACATCTTCCTGCAAAACCCTTTGGAGCCAGAATTTAACTTTGCCCCATAGTCTCCTTAGCTTAGGACAATCCCATATCATGTGGCTGAGGTCAGGGGATGGAAGGGAGCATTTGTTACATTTGCCTACTGCCTGGGGGACCCATCTAAGTCTTAAACTTGGGAGAACATATGCTTGATTAATTAATTTAGTATGTGCCTCCCTTGAGTAAGCCGAGAGAGTGGCCATTCTAACCTTCTGAAAGCTAGCTGTGATCTCCTGTGGGGTGATCAAGATATCTCTTGTTCCTTGCCATTTGTTATGTATTTTTTGCAAAACAGATTGTTCTAGATGGTTTGTGATTTCAGTGTAAATACGGGTTATAGAGTGTGATTCCTGCTTTGTAATGCAGAACAGTCTGTCTATGCTGGAGTTTGTGGCAGTGAGCTGGTTATCTGAGATGAGAGCCCGAACATAGTGCCTGCACTGGAAATATGCAAACATGGTGTCAGGAGGAATAGCATAAGTCTCCCTCAGAGTATGAAAGGAGGGAATCTGGAGTGTAGTAGGATTAATTATATGTGCAATAGAGGTCAGGCCAGAAGCCTTCCATCTCTGAAAGGCTCGAGTGGTGTAGCCAGGTATGAACCTAGGATTCCCTTGTATAGGTAGATATTTGGTCACTGTATGGTCTATGTTCCAGAATCGACACAGCTTATGCCAAGCCCTTATCGGGTCTCTAAACAATATGTTATGGGAAATATGGTGGGGCAGGGCCAGGAGGGTGGAGTGTGGAAGATAAGCTAAATTCAACGGAGCTGCGCTATCAAGTTCCACAGCAGGGCTAAAATAGTCGGATCCAGTCAACCACCCCAAAACCAGTTTGGCTAATGTCGCTCAGTTATACCACTGAATGTTTGGGAACATAAGACCCCCTGACCTAACGGCATGGATAATTTAGATATATTGATTCTGTGTTTCTTTTGATTCCATACAAATGAGACAAAAGTGGAGGAGATGGTTTGTATATCTTTGTTGTGAAGTAAAAGGGGAAGCATTTGCAAAGGGTACAAGATTTTTGGCAAGATTATCATTTTCAATAAGTGGATTCTGCCATGAAGGGAAAGGGGAAGTCCTCTCCAACCATGGATGAGATCCTGTGAGCTAAGTATGACTTTTGGAATATTGAGGTGGTAAATACGCATGGGGTCAACATGTAGGTGGATCCCTAAGTATTTGAAGGTTCCTGTTGTAATTTTGAGATTGGTATTGTGAAGGGTAGCGCCCTCCCAGTTTTTTTAGCCAAGTCACCTCTGATTTGTCTTCATTTATTTTATATCCAGTAAAGGTACCAAACTTTGTAATTATATCTAGCATTTTAGGGACATTCAGGGCAGGATTGCTAATGTATAGTAAAAGATCGTCCACGAACAATGAGATGTCTAAACGTTGCGTATGAATCTGAAGGCCAGCACAGTGTTGACGTATATAGCACGCCAGTGGCTCTATGACCAGGTCAAATAGAAGTGGGGACAGTGGGCAACCCTGTCTTGTACCCCTTTCAAGCCTAAATGAGGAGGACAGACCACCGTTTATAATGAGGGATGCCGAATGTGTGCTATAAAGTCATTGTATGACGTCAAAGAAATGTCCTGTTATACCGAATCTAATAAGGGAGGTGTACAGATGATCCCATTCCACCCTGTCGAAAGCTTTCTCAGCATCGACAGAAAGCAAACAGGCATCTACCAGTGGTATTTCAGTTGGGTTGTTGTGGGCATGATGGTAATGTGCGATAACCGTGAGTGTTTTTCGTAAATTAATCACTGAAGAGCGATGTTTAACAAACCCTGTTTGGTCTGGCTGAACCAATGAGGGGAGTGCTTCTGCCAGCCGATTTGCCAAGATTTTGGTCAACAGCTTGTAGTCCCCATTTAATAAAGAAACTGGCCTATAGGATGATGGCAAAAAGGATCTCTATCTGGCTTAGGAATAACGCATATATTAGCGTTATTCTAGGGTCAAGCACTGAGCCCCCCGCTAAGTATTCAGAAAACAGTTTTGCCAAAATAGGTGCTATTTCAGTATATAGGATTTTATAGTATTCTGTGGGGAGACCATCAGGTCCCGGCGCTTTGCCTAGTTTGGCGTTTTTTATGGCATTTATAATTTCTTGTCTTTGTATAGGGGCATTAAGAGTAGATAATTGGTCTTGTGTCAGAGTGGGGATGTTTACACTGTTCCAGAACAGATGTTTGTCTTGCTCTAAAATGTCTTGCTTGGTATATAGCTTAGTGTAATAAGACAAAAATTCTTTCATAATTGCAGGGGTATCAGTGCAGAGGCCTTTTTCGGTAACTATTGCTGGAATGTTAGATCTGGGGGTAATGACTTTGACCATTTTTGCCATAATTTTACCAGCTTTATTCCCATACCTGTAGAATTTGCCTTGTCAGTGTATTGTGTGTATATTATCTACCATTTGAATATGAGTGTCTCTCTCTTGTTTTAATGTATAATAATGTTGCCTAGACTGGTTGGTAGGATGGCGCAGAGTATTATATGCTTCCGAGAGGTCTCCCAGCATCTGGTTAGTTACTCTTTTAGCCTGAATCTTGTGGTGTGAAGTATAAGCTGTGATCTTCCCCCTCAGCACAGCCTTCGAGGCGTGCCAGAAGAGATCTAGATTGATATGATGTTGTGCGTTATCTGCATTGTAATCTATCCAATAAGAGAGCAATTGTTGGTGGAAGTCTACATTGTTGTAGAGGTACGTGGGGACCCTCCATGTGAGATGGGGGCATGATCTGATATGGTAATGGGATGTATTCGGCTTAATGAAATAGTAAGAGTGAGGCCAGGAGACGTAGTCAATCTTGGATAATGTGTGATGCGATTTAGACATGCAGGTGTAGTCCCTGAGCTCCGGATTGCGTAACCTCCATAGATCAATAAGTCCTAAACCCCTTTTGAATCTTGAAGTTATTTTGATTTCACTTTTCTGCTGTTGAGTACTGGCTCTGACAGTTGGAGATGATGAAGGCTCCACAAATCTATCAAGGGGGGAAAGCTGTGCCATGTTAAAATCTCCTCCTATAATGATTGGGAATTCGTTTCGACTAGTTAGGTGTGTCTGTATCTGGTGCCAGAATTGAGGAGAGAGATTGTTTGGGCCATAGTTGCACAATAAGTAAGTTCTGGAGGCTATGTGTAAATTAGTTATAATGTACCGACCTTTCGCATCTATATATGTGTTTGTGAACGTAAGTGGTATCCCTTTTCTAACCCTTTTCTAACCAGGATCGACACCCCTCTCTTTCTACCTGTCATTGGTGTGTTTATAACTTGCCCAACCCATCTGATTTTTAGTTTATTGTGCTCTTCTTGAGTCAAATGAGTCTCCTGCAGGAGCGCAATGTCTGCATGCACTGAATTAAGGAAATGTAGGATTTTGCTTCGTTTAGCAGGAGATGTGATTCCCCAACGTTCCAGGAGACTATGTTACAGCGCTGCGCCATAGTCTAAGTAAAATATGGGGATAACTTCCCTGGAAACAATTATTCCATGGGGCATTACAAACAAAGAGTATTCCCTCAGGAGCAGGCGGACCAGAGTAGTAAAGTATATGTGTTTTAGAGTGTGGCATAGAGTCTGTGTAGTATCAGTACGTGCCAGGGAGTTGTACTCACAGTTGGGCCGGGGAAGAAAGAGCAGGTAAGCTAGGCCACAAGACCTCCAAGGATTAGAGACTTCATGTTGTGAGGGCCCCCCAGAGTGGAGGTACATCTGCTGTTGAAGGCAAAAACAAAAGCACATTAGTACATCACACAATGAAATCTTTGAGGACCAACCATAATTATATAACAAACGCAAAACATCTATTAGCAAGTATATCTCTTTTGTGTGAGGGAGAGGATAAGATCTTGGCATTCTTCCAGTTATACCCAGGTACAGAGGCAAACAATTAACAGGGATTAATATAGGAGTTAGCAGATACGGCTGTATAAAAAAATAAAACTGTGGTGAGATTGCCCTACCTCCACATGTCACTGGGATATAATTTGCAAACCAACTCCATATCATAGGGGCTGTTGAGGAATAACGGGGGTCTATTCGGCCAGGGGCTACATTTTTGAACACAGAGCTGTCTTGGTCTGGCAACCCAGCCCTACAAATTGGAAACCTGAGATGGCCATTGGTACATGAGCAGTTTGACAATGAAATGCAACATAGAACATGACATAAGATTATAATAAAAACAGGCAGTAGATAACTGATATCCAATCGTGGCATCATTTCACCACATAGAGAAACCCACACACACCAATCACACACTCCAAGCAGCTCTAAGTAAAGGATGGTGAGTTCATGTTGCATGCCAAGGGGGGATAGAGCTCTGATTGACCCAGTTTTAAGTACATAAAGGGGGGGGGTCTACCTCAACTTTAGAGTCATAATCAAAGGTTAACAGTTGCAAACATGATAAGAGATATAAAACAATAGTTTCACTCCCATACATTCAATTGAAATGTGATCATTAACACAAAACAGGAAAACAGTAAGAAACAAAACCACCAACTCTCCAACGCCCACAGTTCTGTCCATCCAGAATAGTGAGCTAGGGGGAGACATGGGTCTCCAGAACACAGTTACCAGATATGTCATCAAGCAGTATGTAAACTGTCGAAGCAGTCCAGTATCTCCGAGATCCTTCCCGGAGGCTCTCCCTACAGGGGAAGATGTTAGATTCATCCATTTTTCCATGCAGAAATGGAAAGGCTGGGAAAGGTATAAAGAGCAATCAGCAAACATCATCTTGACCTTCCTTGTCTAGATAGTTCTGCAGATCTTTGGGGGTACGGAAGAACTTGGGTCCAGCAGGTGTCTGCAGCCTCAGTTTAGCAGGATATAACAAGGGAGCCTGTCTCCCCTCCTTGTACAGATGAGAGCATAATGGAGAAAAATCTTTTTGGAGTTTAGCACCTCTGCCGAAAAGTCTTGGAATATTTATAGCTTCTTTCCTTCGAAGATCAAGTCTCCAGAATGGGCCCTGTACGCTCGTAAAACAAAGCAAGTTTCTCTTGGTAGTTGAGGCATTTGAAAATTACTTGGCGTGGGCGGGAGTTTAAGGTCTCAATGCCTCTGTCTGGGCCTATACGATGAGCACGATCTACATCTAGAGGCAAGTGATCTGGCTTCATTTTCAGCAACTTAGGAATTGTTAATGCCGTAAATTCAAGCAGATCTCTATTCTTTACCGTTTCAGGGACGCCAATCACACAGAGATTAATTCTCCGGCTACGATTTTCAAGATCGTCCACCTTTTCTTGCAATGTTTGATTCTGACGTATAAGTTGCCTTACTGAAGTGGAGGTTGAAGCTTGCCTGTCCTCCACATCTGAAACACGTTGTTCCACCTGAGAAATTCTAGTAGAGAATTGACGTATTTCACTAGTGAGTGTGTCTACTCCCACCTGGAGGGACTCCATTTTCGGCAAAAAGAATGATTTGAGCTCCTGAAGTAAAGCAGAGGAGTCTGTTGTAATTATATTTGAAGATTTAGGGGAGGGTGGGGATTCTGCATGTGAGTCTGTTGCTGGCCTCTTTTTATCAGACTGTTTGTTTCTGGATGCCATCTTTCCCGCCAGCGAGTTGGAGATGGGCGTAAAGTAATGATCTAACTTCATGCAAAACCTGCACTTGGTTGCTTGCAAGACAGATAAAGTGTTCTTAATATGTCAGCAAATGTCCTTTAGATGGCAGTACAAGACTATTGGCTAGATTACAAGTCTTGCGTTAGCCTTAAAAAGCAGCGTTGAGGGGTCCCAATGCTGGTTTTTAACACCCGCTAGTATTACGAGTCAGGCAGGAGAGGGTCTACCACTCACTTTTTTCCTGCGATTTTTGCATACCGCAAATCCCCTTACGTCAATTGCGTATCCTAACTCTTTAATGGGATTTACGATCGCCTGAAAAAGTGAGCGGTAGACCCTCTCCTGTCAAGACTCCTACCGCATTTAAAAGTCAGTAGTTAAGAGTTTTATGGGCTAACGCCGGAACATAAAGCTCTTAACTAAAGTGCTAAAAAGCCATAAACTACCTATTAACCCCTAAACCAAGGCCCCCCCCCCACATCGGAAACACTTAAATAAAATGTTTGACCCCTAATCTGCCACTTTATAAATTTATTAACCCCTAAACCGCCGCACTCCCGCCTTGCAAACACTAGTTAAATTTTAAATGTTATTAACCCCTAATCTGCCGTCCCTAACATCGCAGACACCTATCTACATTTATTAACCCCTAATCTGCTGACCCCAACGTCGCCGCTACTATATTAAATTTATTAACCCCTAAACCTAAGTCTAACCCTAACCATAACACCCCCTAACTTAAATATAATTTAAATAAAACGAAATAAATTTACTACTATTAAATAAATTAATCCTATTTAAAACTAAATACTTACCGATAAAATAAACCCTAAGCTCGCTACAATATAACTAACATTGTAGCTAGCTTAGGATTTATTTTTATTTTACAGGCAACTTTGTATTTATTTTAACTAGGTACAATAGTTATTAAATAGTTATTAACTATTGAATAACTTCCTAGTTAAAATAAGTACACATTTACCTGTAAAATAAATCCTAACCTAAATTACAATTACACCTAACACTACACTATCATTAAATTAATTAAATAAATTACCTACAATTAACTACAATTAAATACAATTAAATTAAATAAACTAAAGTACAAAAAAACAAACACTAAATTACAGAAAATAAAAAAAGAATTACAATTTTTTTAAACTAATTACACCTAATCTAATCCCCCTAATAAAATAAAAAGCCTCCCAAAATAATAAAATTCCCTACCCTATACTAAATTACAAATAGCCCTTAAAGGGGCCTTTTGCGGGGCATTGCCCCAAAGTAATCAGCTCTTTTACCTGTAAAAAAAAAATACAATCCCCCCCCAACATTAAAACCCACTACCCACACACCCAACCCTACTCTAAAACCCACCCAATCCCCCCTTAAAAAAACCTTACACTACCCCCTTGAAGATCACCCTACCTTGAGCCATCTTCACCCAGCCTGGCACAAGTGGATGTCCAGAGGGGCAGAAGTCTTCATCCGATCCGGCCAGAAGAGGACCTCCAGACGGGCAGAAGGCTTCATCCAGGCGGCATCTTCTATCTTCTTCCATCCGGAGCGGAGCGGGTCCATCTTGAAGACATCCAACGTGGAGCATCCTCTTCCATCTGATGGCGACTGAAGAATGAAGGTTCCTTTAAGTGACATCATCCAAGATGGCGTCCCTTCAATTCCGATTAGCTGATAGAATCCTATCAGCCAATCGGAATTAAGGTAGGAAAAATCCTATTGGCTGATGCAATCAGCCAATAGGATTGAAGTTCAATCCTATTAGCTGATCCAATCAGCCAATAGGATTGAGCTTGCATTCTATTGGCTGATTGGAACAGCCAATAGAATGCGAGATCAATCCTATTGGCTGATTGTAGCTATCTTAGTGTTTATTTTATCGGTAACTATTTAGTTTTAAATAGGATTAATATATTTAATTGTAGTATGTATTTAAATTATATTTAAGTTTGGGGGGTGTTAGGGTTAGGGTTCGACTTAGGTTTAGGGGTTAATAAATTTACTATAGTGGTGGCAACGTTGGCGGCGGTAGATTAGGGGTTAATAAATTTAATATAGTTGCGGCGACATTGGGGGGGGCAGATTAGGGGTTAATAAATATAATGTAGGGTTTGGCGATGTTGGGGCAGTAGATTAGGGGTTCATAACTATAACGTAGGTGGTGGCGGCATCCGGAGCGGCAGATTAGGGGTTAATAATATAATGTAGGTTGCGGCAATGTCGGGGGCGGCAGATTAGGGGTTAATAAGTGTAATATTAGGGGTGTTTAGATTCGGGGTTCATGTTAGGGTGTTAGGTGCAGACATAAAATTAATTTCCCCATAGGAAACAATCGGGCTGCGTTAGGAGCTGAACGCTGCTTTTTTTGCAGATGTTAGTTTTTTTTTCAGCCAGCTCAGCCCCATTGTTTCCTATGGGGAAATCGTGCATGAGCACGTTTTGCCAGCTTACCTCTACCGTAAGCAGCGCTGGTATTACAGTGAGATGTGGAGCTAAATTTTGCTCAACGCTCACTTTTCTGAGGCTAACGCCGGCTTGAAGAAAACCTGTAATACCAGCGTTGTCTTAAGTGAGCGGTGAGAAAAAAAGGCTTGTTAGCACCGCACAGCCTTACCGACAAAAACTCGTAATCTAGCCATATGTTTCCACAATCCCAGAACCTCCACCCAGCAGCCTGAATAAACGTGTTTTATAAACTGCAGTTTTTCTTTACTTTATTATGTGCATATATCTTTTGGAAATAAACGTTCAGCTTTGTATGACACAGACTGCAGATGAATCTTTATGTTTGATTTCCCTTTTCCTTATATTTAGAGTTGCATCAGATGTAGAAGAAGAGAACAGAAGTCAGGGGTCTCACTTCTTTTTTAATAAAACATAAATGTTCACCAAAATGTACGTGGCTGTCTGTCAAAGTAAGGACAACAGTCTCAAGGCAAAACAGATGATTTGACAGCACAGTGGACATCTTAATATTATATCCCAGTATTGCTGTAATGCCTCTGTCACAGGGAACAGTGTGTTTATTGCTTAAGGGGTTTGTTGAAAGAGTCCAAAGTACTTTGTGGTAGATGCAAGTTATTATAGCTGTATGCTAGAGCTGTATGTTCACAGACTCTACCGGTATACTTCCCCTCAGTGTATGCACTCCTGTTTCCCCCTCTCTCTATGCCGCTGACCTGCTGTGTGTGATTTGAGGTCTGACTACAGGAATAGGCCAGCCATGTGGTCTTCGCCGACTCACCCTTCTCTGCTCCATTGTCAATGGTGGGGATAGCTTTCCCACAGCCCTAAACGAGCCTTTACTGATGCTGAGGTAAGGGGGCCTCGATCCAAGATGACGTCCGCGATATGCGCTCCGTTGCACACTTTATATTTCCCTTCCAGGGGCAAGGACGATTATCGTCCCTTCACACTTTAGACTGGTTGGGCTGGTGTCCAGCAGGTTACCCAACAAGGATGGCGTGTGGGGAAGAGTGATCGGCAGCAAGTTTAGGGTTTTTTTCAGAGCTCAGTGTCGGGAGCTCTTTCTCTATGCTGCCGATCCGTTGCTCCGCCCACCGGAAGTCCATATATTCACTTTTAATTAAAAATTATAACTTAAATATTGATAAAAAGGTATTAAAAGGGTTAAAAGGGATATGGTATATGGCAAAGTGTTTGGCTGGAAATATATATATATTTAAAAATATTGGCACCACTGCATTTTTGTCCAATAATTCACCACTTCGCCCAGAAAATTGTTGCAATTACAAATGTTTAGCTATTCTCATGTTTATTTCTTTTGTTTGTATTGGTATGACACAATAAAGTGGAGAAAAAAAAAATCCAAATCTGACACATTCCACGCAAAACTCCAAAAATGGACTGGACAAAATTGTTGTCACCTTCAATTTAATATTTGGTAGCACACCCCTTGGAAAAAATAGCTGAAATCAATCGCTTCCTATAACCATCAATGAGTTTCTTACACCTCTCTACTGGAATTTTGGCAACTGCTCCAGGTCTCTCAGATTGGAAAGGGTTCCTTTTCCCAACTGCTGTTTTGAGACCTCTCCACAGGTGCTCTATGGGATTGAGATCTGGACTAATTGCTGGCCAGTTTAGTACTCTCCAGCGCTTTGTCTTAAACCATTTCTGGGTGCTTTTTGACATGTGCTTTGGGTCATTGTCCTGCTGTAAGACCCATGACCTCTGACGGAAACCCAACTTTCTGACACTGGGCCCTACATTGCACCACAAAATTCTTAATGCGATGCAAACAGTCACACATTTGGACCCTGTGCCAGAAGGTCAGCTTGAATTTGTCTGGACTTTGATTGAGGTTCTTTATCCACCATTCAAACAATCCTTCATTGCAATCTTTGATCAATTTTTCTCTTTCGTCCATGTCCAGGGAGATTAGCTACAGTGCCATGGGCTGTAAACTTCTTGACAATGTTGCGCACAGTGGACACAGGAACATTAACATCTCTGGAGATGGACTTGTAACCTTGATGCTTTCCCACAAATTTTGTTCTCAAATCCTTAGACAATTATTTGCTGCTCTTTCTATTCTCCATGCTCAGTGTGGCACACAGAGACACAAAACAGAAAAGTTGAGTCCATTTTTCACCATTCTAACTGGTTGCCGGTGTGATTTCTATATTGTCAGCACCTGTTAATTGATTTCGGTTGAATTAATGTAAAAAATTGGAATACAATTATTTTTTACAATTTTGAGAAGGTGTTAAAAATTTGGTCCAGTCTATTTTTGGAGTTTTGTGTGGAATGTGTAAGACTTTGCTTTTTTTTTCTCCACTTTTTTGTGTCATACCAATACAAATAATGTATAGCTCTATCTATCTATCTATCTATCTATCATCTATCTATCTATATCTATAAATATGTATATTTTACAAAAAATATTCAGATATACAGTATATTGAAATATATATTTAAAACTAAAAAGAACATTTTCTTCTAGTGAAGAACATAGGTATTAGCATGCCACTTGTAATTTTGCCCTAAATGTTTATGTAACAACATTATTAATAAATACCCACTAACTAAACCAATTTTTTTGCCCCTGCACATGTCTACTTTTTATATTCACACTTTTTGAGGCATTAGTTCTTACTGAACATGTGCAAGAGTTCACAGTGTATACATAAATGGTTCTGTAACTGGTTGATGGCTGTCACATGATATAGGGTTTTTTGCCAATGGAAGGGAAACATCCTACTGTCCATTTAAAATTCAGAGTAAGTGCGATTGCATTGTCTTTTTATTATGCACTTATTGATTATGCAGTTTGACTGTATTTGACTGTGTATGGAAGGTATTTCTATTTTAAGGACCATTAAATACACTTTTCAAACACACCAAACCTACATCCAAACATTATACTCTAAGCACGCATGCTCACACATACACACGCACATCACTTACGTACGCATGCTCCCACATACACACGCACATTACACACACACACACCCACCCACAAGTCACACATGCTCACACATACAAATCACACACACTCACATACACACACACACACTCACTCACCATAAGCTCTTTGGCCACTTGCGAGGACCGGTCTTTCTAGATGTGCTATAACTCAGGGATAATTAGGAGCAAGACCAGTTTTTTCATCACTTGTGGGGATCATTTTTAGTTTTCCCTACTTGCGAGGACCACACATATGCATACTCCAAATTTTTAAATCTTTGGGGGATAAACATGTCTTTCTGGGGATATCTTTGCTTTACCCATTTGTTATAGCCATAAGCATATTTGCCGGACTATAGTAGGACTTTAAAGGGACTCTCTGACCCCCAGTTGTCCCTCAAAACAACTTCATCTTAAAGGGACATGAACCCAAAAATTATCCTTCACAATTTAGGTAGAATATACAATTTTAAACAACTTTCCAATTTACTTTTATTATTTAATTTGCTTCCTTCTCTTGTTATCCTTCACTGAAAGGTTTATCTAGGAAAACTCAGTGACAGCAAAGAACCTAGATTCTAGCTGCTGATTGGTGGCTGCATATATATATATATATATATATATATATATATATACCAATTGTCATTGGCTCACCCATGTGTTCAGTTAGAAACCAGAAGTGCACTGCTGCTCCTTCAACAAATAATACAAAGAGAATGAAGCAAATTTTATAATAGAAGTAAACTGGAAAGTTGTTTAAAATTGTATGTTCTACCTAAATCATGAAAGAAAATTTTTGGGTTTCATGTCCCTTTAATTAAGTTTTTTTAAGGTGAGGGGGCCCTTCTAGTTACTGCCTTAATTCAAGAATATTGAGTCCCTGGCACTTATTTGCCCTGTCTCCTCTTGATCCCCCCCCATGGCTTCCACACTGCTTCCTATGCTACAGCTTGGTTGGCCATGATTGGCTGAGAGCATCATCTGTCACTCTGAAACCTCTCACTGGCTGCCCTTTGACTGTTATAGTGCATTACTACTCTATAAGAAGCAGCTCGCTTCCACAGGCACTACAACGTTTAGTGAATATGGAAGGCACCCTGCTGGCTGTCTGAGTGACAGCCAGGTGGGTGCAACCTAGGCACTTATAAAATACACACACACAGTTCTTGATGTTATAGCTCTATCATGTATAGGGTTGCCACCTCGGCCATGTTTTCCTGGACACTTATAAGTTACACATGCTGCAGAGTGTGCAGGGAGAAACTTGAATAGTGCTGTCCAGGGTCACTATTTTTGTGCTGTCTGGCAGCACAATGCATGTTTCCCTCTGTCAGGACAAAGGGGAAAAACAGAGAGCAAGTCAATACTAGAGGAGCAGAGGATCAGTTGTCAAATTTAAGGGGTAAGGCAATTAGACAGAAACAAAGTTGAGAGACAAGGGTCAAAGAATCATAGGAAAAAGTAAAGGTGAAGGCAACCAGGAATACCACTGAGGAATTCTGGGAGCTTGAGGAACTAATGCCTTGTCATTAGAATAAGCCAATCACTTTCTGAAGGGTCCTGTAGGTTTTGATAGGCATTTGCAGGACATCAATGTGATGACATTGCGTGACTGATAATTTGTGGTTCTGGTGCCAACGCTAACCTGCCAGAGGAGGCTATAAAGAATATCTCAGATTCTCTCTCACCCGCCTAAGACATTAAAGCCATGACATCAATGCAACGCTCTGTTAGCGCAGGTGTAACCACCTATCACAGAGAAAGAAGGAAAACACCAGCTGGAGTTAGCGCGCCCAAAACTTGTGTCAGCTTCAGCATCAGCGTGCGGTCTTGGATAAATATATGTGATAAATATTGGATATATATATGTGTGTGTGTGTGTGTGTATATATATATATATATATATATATATATATATATATATATATATATACATACACACACACATATATATATATATACAGTGTATATATATATATATATATATATATATATACACACACACACACACACGTATATACATACATACACACACACATACATCAGACTTTAGAAAATAGGCCAAAATCCTCATTTGGACAGAGTCATTGTAGCCCTTTCAGTGATCCACATAGTTGGACTGAGGGATAGGGAAGTGGGCTACTTCAGCTGTCATATTCTCTGTCCCTGAGTATTCCATCCTTCATAATTTTCCTTCAGACCTCACAGCACACTGCAGCACTCCTTTGTTAGGCCTATACTTAAAGCGTCAAGTTTCTTCTTTACAGCTTCAAACTTTACCAGCCATTCCTTGAACCTTCACCCTAGCTAACATTTTCTTTCTCCATGCTAAAGCACGATCAGTAAACAATTTGACAGTTTATATATCTGGTTATAGGTTCGATATCCAACAATATGGAAAGACTGCATTTGCAATAACGCCAAGCAATATTATTAGCACTTGGAGCCTACTTAGTACATACTTACCGGTGCTGTGCTCCTCCTAGTGCTCTGTGGTGTGGCCAGCTGCTGCTGCTCCCTGTGTGCCCACGTGGCCTCTAGCTCTGCTCCCTCCTTGTCGCGTGTGACTGACTGTGTGTGTTCACATGATGTTCCCTCCCCACAGTGTTAAGTGCCTAATGCATATTGGAGTGGACTGGAGCAGCCACATCCTATCAAACTGCAGTTGAGTCTGTGAGGTGAAGCTGCAGCTGAGTTCCGTTCTCCCCAGCAATGTAAAGACACCTGCCTGCAGCTGATCTCAAAGGCAATAGCCTCCGCTGCCTGCTCCCTCACCCACTCTCACACTATCTTGCCTAATGCCATTGCCTATTGGAGTGGAGACGGAGCTGCGGTGGCCCGCATCTGCAGTTGAGCTGCTTGAGCCTCTGTTTTGTCAATGTGCTCAAAATGCAAGCCAGCCGCTATGATCCCTCACCAGCTGCTTATACGTGCTGAGCTCTCTCTAAGCAGCTGCCAGCAGCCGGCCCAAGTGAATTTTTCCCCGTATCCTGGTGGCCCAATCCGGCCTTGCACAGTTTAAAGCATATACAGTATATTCATGTTACCCAATTAGGGGCTAGATTACGTGTGGAGACCTATTTAGCGCTCCCACTTGCATGCTAATTTATACCTAGAGTAAAAATAGCGCAGGGATTGCATAGCGAAGCGACATAAGGGCTGGGGTCCTGGCTGGAAGGGCAAGGGGGAAGGGAGAGGGGGGGGGGAAGGAGTTAGGTTAGAAAATAGGGAAGTATAAGATAAGAAGGAGAGGAGGGACTGAAAAGCAGGAGATAGGAAAGGGGGGTTGGAAAAGGTACATATAGGGGGAACAACAGGAAGTGGCTTTAGTACTAACCTTTTTTGTTTCAGGAGCTGCTGGTAGCTGATACAGAAGAAGTTGCTGAAGATGACGGCCAGAAGCAGGAGAATTCCCAAACGGTTCCTTACAGATGATGAGACCCTCTGGAAGACGAGATCAATCCGGGCTCAGAAGAGGTTGAAGATCCTGGAAAAAAGGCAGGGAGAGAATCAGAAGGAGCAGGAGATGTTCTTGGAGCAGAAGGCAGCGGTAACCCCCCCTGAGAGAGAGCGGATGCAAGAGGGTAACGTGAGTATGAAAGACAGGGCTGAGGCAGAGGAGGGGGCCAATTCCGATTTGAGTATGGGGGAATTGGCGCTATTTAGCGAAACGGACCGGTCCAGCAGTCCTGAGATTCCCTTAGGACAGGGGGGCAGTCCGGCAGACGGCAGGCAAGGGCTTCTCAAGGGGGCGGCAAGCAGGGCGCACAGTGGCGTAATGGGGGCAGAGAAGAGGAGGGCAATAGTAGGAGTGCAGGCGGCAGTCAGTTCTGGGACAAGATTAGGCTTTGCAGTGAGCAGCCAGGTAGAGGCCCAGTTGCGAGCGCGAGTGCCCGCCATAGGCACGGCAGTATCCCCCCTTCCTCCCCCTCTTCTTCCCCAGTCAGTGAGCGCAATATGGCGTGCGCGACGTGATGACGTCATCACGAAGGAGGGGGGCAGGGGCCGCACAGCGCGCCAGTGATGATTACGAGGCATCAGGGGTGGCAAGGAGAAGGCGGCAGTTGCCGGAAAGTGTAAGGAAGCACAGGATACCAAGCGGGGCGGGTGGGAAGATGAGCAGGGAACCAAGAAGGAGGGAGGCATTAAGGGATACAGAGGCAGATTGCTGGGGACCCGGCGGTCCAGGCTCACACACATCCGTGTCAGGGGAGGAGTGGGAAGGCCAAGACAGAGCTAGAGAGGGGGGTAAAGAAAAGAAAAATTACTGCAAAGTGTACAGAAGAGGAGCGAATAGCAGCAGGGCAGCAAAAAGGGTCAGGTTAGAGGAGAATAGTGTTGAGCGCCCCAGGATGATTAGGGATACGGAGGGTTATACATATGTGAGGGTAGAGGATGAAGGGGAGGACGAAAGGAGCACTAGAGATACAGAGAATGGGGTGCGCAGCAGTAAGAGGGCAGGTCACAAGTCTGTGAGACAGGTTCAAGGAAAAGGGGGGGATGGTACTAATGTAAATGTGAATATGTTGCAGAAGAGAGACAAAGCGAGTAAAGTAAGCAATGGAGCAGGTGACAGGGAGGGCGAAGGGAGCACAACAGCGCCACAGGGAATGGCGGCAGCAGACAGGGAAGGACAAGACGGCCATCGCGTGAACCAGAAGAAACACGGTAAGCAAATGTACTATAGTGACAGTAGTGAATCGTCGTCAGATAGTTCCACGGATGATGACTTTGAGGATGATAAACGTAATGGGAGGGGGCATAGAAAATTTTTGAAAATTGTAAGAAAATTATATGCTAAGTAAGAAAAAAATAAGGTGGTTAAGGAGGGGTATGAGGACGGGGATAGCAGTGATAATGCAGTGAATTTAGATGATGAAGTAGCAGCGACCAAGCTCTTACCCCTTCCCACACATTTAAAAGCGAAGGTTGTTAGGAAAGCGCAGAGAGGACGGTATGTGGATGTGTTTGAAATGACTAGGGAAGCTTTGGTGGCCAAAGCTAATGAAGGAAGGGGGAGAAAGGCGAAGCAGACATTTCCAGAATGGGTGAAAGGGATGGTCATATATGTAGAATGTTTTTTAACAGCTAATCCAGATAAGGTGAAAGGGGTGCTGAGATACATAAATTTAATAGCGGAATGCTACACCACATATGGGGGTTTTGCATTGAAGGACTATGATAGGGAATTTAGGAAAGGAAATATACAATTGGGAGGTAAAGGTAGGAAGGATTTCGGGGTCAAAATACTAGATACATGGACGAGGTTGATGAAGGTCCCTGAGGGGCAAGGCAGGCCCATAGGGCAAGGGAAAACATTCAGAGCAGAGACAAAGGAATGTTGGGCGTTTAATGACAAAAGGTGCGACAGGGTGAATTCATGTAAATATAAGCACACATGTAGGCATTGTGGGGGAGCGCACCCAGGAGTGGATTGTAGGAGGGGTAATGCCAATAACAATAACAAATTGTCCTTTCGAGGGCACGGCGGCAACGGTAGCGGGGGAGGAATGGCGGGTAATGGCCAAAACACAGCTGAGGGTAGATAGGATTGTTGGAGAATTAGCAGGGTACCCGCCAAAAGAGGAAAGGATTTTGTTAATAAAGGGTTTGCGTGAAGGTTTTGTGGTCCCAGTTAAAACAGAAGTTAAAGGGGCCATGCAGGCGAGAAATTTAAAATCTGCAGCGGAATTTCCAGGAGTGCTAGCGGAGAAATTGAGGAGAAATTGAGGAAGGAGGTTAAATTGGGGAGAATGGCAGGGCCATTTAAGGAGAAGCCGTGTGCTGACTTGATTGTGTCCCCCCTGGGAGTAGTTCCCAAGAAAGAGAAGGGTAAGTACAGGATGATACAGCACCTGTCCTACCCCAGGGGGAATTCAGTCAACGACGCAATTGACAAATGATTCTTCAGTACAATATCAATCATTTGATAGTGCGGTAGGGATAGTGAAACGGCTAGGAAAAGGGGCAAAGATAGATGTGGAATCCGCTTTTCGATTATTACCTTTGAACCTGGGTAGTTTTAATTTAATGGGTTGTAAGTTTGATGGTGATTATTACATAGATAAGTGTTTGCCCATGGGGTGTTCGGTTTCTTGTTCAGTTTTTGAAAAGTTTAGTTCATTTTTACATTGGTTGTTTACAGAAAAAACAGGATGTGAGAGTATGTCTCACTATTTAGATGATTTTTTGGTGGTAGGCAAGAAAGGAACAGAGGAATGTAGAATTTGGAAGGAAGAGCTGGAGGCCATGTTCAATCAATTGGGGGTGCCAGTAGCAGCGGAAAATTCGGAGGGGCCGGGTACACGGCTGGTTTTCTTGGGTATCATGATAGATTCCGCAAAGGGACAATGCAAGCTCCCAGCAGATAAGATTGAGATAAATGATGTTGGAAAGGAAGAAAGTGGCGTTGAGAGAGATGCAGAGATTGCTGGGGGTTTTAAATTTTGCGTGCCGGGTAATTCCGGTGGGTAGATTATTTAAAAGAAGGTTAGAAATGGGAACAAAAGGAGCAAAGCTGCCAGAGCATATGCTGCGCGTGAATAGGGAAATGAAGGAAGACCTCAGAGTGTGGGAGGCATTTCTAGACAAATTTAATGGGATCAGGATATGGGAGGAGGCAAGGTCAGTGGAAGAATTAGAGTTGTTCACGGATGCGGCAGGCAGCGCAGGGTTTGGAGCGTATTTGCAGGGTAGATGGAGCGCAGGCGAATGGCCTGCAGATTGGAAGGAGAAAGGGTGGGTGAAGAACATGACTTTGCTAGAGTTATTTCCCATTATAGTGGCAATTGAGCTATGGGGCCATGTATTAGAGAACAAAAGAATCATCTGTTGGTCAGATAATATGGCAGTAGTCGATGTAATGAATAATTTGTCGTCATCATCTAACCCGGTTATTAAGTACTTGAGATATTTCGTATTGAAGTGCCTTAGGCACAATATTTGTTTCAAAGCACAGCATATACCAGGGTACAGGAATATTGTAGCGGATGCATTCTCAAGATTTAAATGGGAAATATTTAGGAAGGTGGCTCCAAGGGCGAGGAAGGAAGGTGAACCCTGCCCTGTTCTTCTTTGGCAGATTGGCAGCAAATAGACGGAATCAGGGAGATGGTAGAGAAGTCCGTGGCGCCAAAAACGTGGGCCATATACAAGAAGTATTGGGAACGGTGGCGCAAATTTAACAAGATGATAGGGCGCGAGGAAGAAACGGTTTTTCTAGAATGGCTATAGGTATTGAAGCAAGGAGGTGTGAAGAAAGGGCAGTTGGGCACAGTACTGGCGGGGGTGTCGTATTTTTCGCAGTTATACGGGAAAAAGGATGTAACTAAGAGATTTGTAGTGAGGAAGGTATTCAAAGGATGGGGCGTAGGAGAGAAAAAGCAAGGCGATAGAAGGGAGCCGATAACGGAAGATAGGCTGGCAGAAATGTTAACAGTACTTAACAAAGTATGTTTCAATGAAGATGAGGCATTGGTATTGTCAGGCTTTTGGGTGTACTGTTTCCTTAATTAGAATTCAACCAATCATATCTTACTTACTCTCATAAAACACCTGTTCACTGAACACACCTTGCTTAGTATTTTGTTATTTTCCTCAGAGTAACACTGAGCCTCTGATACCTCTGGAAGGTTAATATTGTATCTAAACTTTTCAGCAACTCAAGTTACCTCATTCAAGATCTACCTACTACGGATTTAATATTTATTTCCAGCCTGTTGCAACATCTTACTTTGGCAAGTACTTTTCATTTATTCAAGACTGTCTTTATTTTGGGAAGTTACGTTACCTGTTTCAACTTATCAGCTCATATTATTTATCAACCAAGTCTGTGGCTGCCATAAAGAATAACCGGTTATTGAAGCTCTTATCTGTTAATCTTATTTGTTCTGTTATATTATCCTTATGTTGATTTCTGCTGCACCGGAGAATCGTGACGTCACACGCTGACTGTTTGCTGGCTTCAGCGTGTCTCTGCTGCTGCTGCAGCCGCAGCCCACAGAACCCGGAAGTGTTTGTCCTTACTTACCGCATTCACAGTTTTCAAGGTACATTACTACGTTTGCAACTATAATCATATCTGCAGAAGTTCTCCATTATAACAATCTATCAATACTACATTGGATAAGACTTACTTGCTGTGTGTTCAATATCTCATGTTACGCAATATATTATAATTATTCCTTACTTATTCTTAAGAAAGTTTCACCTATTCCTATATCCTTTTGTATTATTACAAGCCTGCTTATTTCTAAGATTGTATTTGATTTTGATTCCTATAATACAGATAATACTTTAGTGTGTACTTTTTGTAGGGAAACATTAATCTATATTAACTGCACATATATCCATATGGGTTTACCAAGTAATAGTACTCTCAATTGATATTGTGCTACATACCTATACTAGTAATCAAACTAAGCAGGATTGATTATTACATAATACTAAGCCATAAAAGAAAATGGAACCTGCTGAAATTCCCCAAGTAGTCTATAACCTGAGTCAAAAGGTAGACAAAATGGGACAGGCTATCTTGGACTTACAACTAGAAAATCAGGTTCTCAGAGAGCTTATAAAGGAGGTAAAAGAACAACAAACCCCCAGTTCTGAACCACAGATAAGCTTGCCAGAATTATATAATGGTAATAGGAAAACCTATAGGCAGTTTAAAAATGCCTGCTACCTGCTCTTCAATTTAAAACCAAAAACTTACCCCACTGACAGGGTAAGGGTTTTGTCTACAATATCTTTTCTAAGATCTGAACCCAGAATTTGGGCAGATCATTTGTGTGAAACAAATGACCCTCTACTAGATTCACTAACAAATTTTTTCCAAGCCATGGATGAGCTATATAGAGATACTGATATTCAACTAACGGCTGAACAAAAGATGAGGAGTTTAAAACAAGGAAAAAAGACAGTGGAGGAATATACCACTGAATTTAAGCTGTACGCATCAGACTCAGCATGGAGTTTGGTTTCGCTCAGAAACCAATTTAGATTGGGACTGTCTGATCCTGTCAAGGATGAGCTAGCACGTATAGAGCTTCCAAGTACCCTGGATGCATTAATAAAAGTCTCAACCCAAATTGACCGGAGGCTCAGGGAACGCAAAGCTGAACGTGGTTATTCAGATCCAACATTTAAAGCCACTATGTCCACCTCTGCACACATAAAATCACCTCCAATGGAGCATGTCACCCCCATGGAAATAGGAGTTATTCGTGGACCATTAACCCCTGAAGAAAGGATAAGAAGAAGAACTAATCACCTCTGTAGGTATTGTGCAAATCCCAGTCATACAGTTATGAATTGTCCAACATTACAAAAAAATAAAAAGAGTAAGTTTGTTCATATTAACAATACTCAAAGTCTAGATAAACAAATTTCTTATTGCAAACTAACTCTCCTTTTGCAGTGGGACCTTAATAGATTGGCTACTTCTGCCATCGTTGACTCTGGAGCCTTTGGAAACTTTATAGACAAATCTACTGTATTGAAAAATAAAATACCTATTGTATTAAAGAAAACACCAGTTTCAATCAAAGTTATTGATGGCTCTGTAATTGCAAATAGTCCTATAACTCACAACACAGTACCTATATTAGTTATTACTGAAGATGGCCACACTGAATATATAACATTCGATGTAATTCCATCACCTCATTTCCCTATTGTATTAGGGTTATACTGGCTTCAGACACATAACCCCTATATTGATTGGTCTACTTTAACTGTTGCCTTCCAATCAAAATTCTGTGAAAATACATGCTTCCCACATCATAAAATACTACACACAGAATTAGAACAGATTCAAATACCGGAACCATACCAGGACTTCATAGAGGTCTTTAGTAAAGTTGAGGCAGAAACTCTTCCACCTCATCGGGTTTATGATTGCCCAATTGAATTAATTCCAGGTGCAACATTACCGGTTGGTCATTTGTATCCATTGAGTCACCCTGAGTTATTACATCTTAAACAATACTTACAAGATAATCTTAGAAAGGGTTTCATCAGACCCTCTTCTTCACCCACAGCAGCTGGAATGTTCTTTGTAACCAACAAAGACACTTCCCTCAGGCCGATAATAGATTACCGAGAGCTTAATAAACGGACGGTAAAAAACCGATATCCGTTACCTCTCATACCAGAATTAATTGAAAGATTAAGTAATGCTACCATCTTTACTAAGTTGGACTTGCGTGGGGCATACAATCTCATACGTATAAGAGAAGGAGACGAATGGCTCACAGCATTCAGAACTCGCTATGGACTCTATGAGTACCTAGTGATGCCATTCGGTCTCTGTAATGCCCCCGCAACGTTCCAACACTTTATTAATGATATCTTCCGGGATTTATTAGACATATGTCTAGTAGTATACTTAGACGACATCCTAATTTACTCCAACAATTTGCCAGAACATATAAAACATGTACGTTGGGTATTAGCTCGGTTACAAACACATAAACTATATGCCAAATTAGAAAAGTGTTCATTCCACAATACCACTATCTCATTCTTAGGTTACACTATATCTCCTGCTGGTATCCAAATGCAAACCGAGAAGGTTGATTCAGTAAAAAATTGGCCAACTCCTAAAGATAAGAAGTCTCTCCAAAGGTTTTTGGGGTTTGCCAATTATTACAGAAAATTTATAAAGAATTTTTCATCAATAGTGAGACCACTCACACAACTTACTGGTTCAACCCAACAATTCCATTGGAATCAAAGTCATTCCAAAGTATTTGACTTCTTGAAACAAACTTTCACAGAAGCACCCATACTCAAATTTCCTAATGTTGATTTACAATACGTATTGGAAGTTGATTCGTCAGACTTTGCGATTGGGGCAGTACTTTCACAACAGAAAACACCTAAAGATCCTCTACATCCAATCTCCTACTTTTCAAAAAGTATGACATCAGCAGAGAGGAATTACGCAATAGGAGACAAAGAATTACTCGCCATCCGTAAATCTTTAGAATTTTGGAGACACCTACTAGAAGGTGCAAAAATGCCCTTCATAATTTACACTGACCACAAAAACCTCCAATACCTGCAAAATAACAAGACTCTATCAGCTAGACAGGTACGGTGGAGTCTCTACTTTGCAAGATTCGACTTTCAAATCCAATACCGCCCAGCAAACAAAAATGGAAAAGCGGATGCACTCTCTCGACAACTATCCGAACCTATTCCTAACGAAAATCCTACTGCTATAATTCCTCCTGAACGCTTCATCGGATTAACTTCAGACTTTCTAACTGATATAAAGAACTCTTCAAAAAATTCACCTACTGACACTAAGGTTCCTTTGGAATTGAAGGACGGATTATACTACTACAAGAATATGATTTATATTCCTAAAGAATTGAGACAACAAATTTTACAACATCACCATGATTCACCCTTAGCGGGACATCCAGGGGAATCACGCACCATCGAACTTATAACAAGGACATATTGGTGGCCTCATTTGAAGGAAACTGTTTCAGATTATATTAAGACTTGTGTTACTTGTCAAGTATGCAAAACTGAGCGGAAATTACCTTATGGACTTTTAATATCAATTCCAACATCTGACAGACCTTGGAAACAAGTAGGAGTTGACTTCATTGTGGATTTACCTCCATCAAAGAATTATACCACCATCATGGTAGTTGTTGATAGTTTCACCAAAATGTCGCATTTTATTCCATTTCATAAGCTTCCCACTTCAGCAGAAACAGCTAACTTATTTATACAACATGTGATTCGGCTTCATGGGGTACCAACGGTTTTGATATCTGACAGGGGTTCCCAGTTCACATCTAAATTCTGGAAAAGTCTCTGTCAATCTCTTAACATAACCCATCAATACACCACTGCATTTCATCCACAAGCAAACGGACAGGTTGAGAGAATCAATCAATGGTTGGATGAGTACCTACGATGTTTTTGTTCCTACCAGCAAGACAATTGGATAACATACTTACCCTTCGCTGAATTTTCCTACAATAATCTAACCAATTCATCCACAAAATTATCTCCATTCTTCGCAAATTATGGGTACCATCCAACCATCACTTCAGTTAGTACTTCTCCTTCCAATTCTCCTCTTGTAGATGAATGGAATAATGCACTTCTAGACAATTTTCGGGTTATCAAGGAAAACATTTCAAAAGCTCAGACTTCCCAAAAGCACTATTATGATTTGAGACACAGACAACCACCTTCATATCAAATTGGAGACCAGGTATGGTTGTCAACTAAAAACCTAAAGCTACATCTTCCTAGTAGGAAAATGACACAAAAATTCTGTGGACCATTCCCTATCACTAGGGTAATAAATCAGAATGCAGTCACTCTGGATTTACCTTCATCTATGAGAATACATCCGACTTTCCATGTTTCCCTCCTCAAACCATACGTTCCTACTAGAAATAACACACCCCAATTACTACCAACCACTTCCATCCAAGACTCAGAAATCTATGAAGTTAAAGAAGTACTTGACTCAAGGTTTTCCAAGGGTATTCTGGAATATTTAATTAGGTGGAAGGGGTACTCGGAGGAAGATGACTCTTGGGAACCCGCATCTAATCTTAATGCTCCTCGACTTGTTTCCCAATTCCACAGGAGATATCCAGATCGCCCCAGACTTCAAGCTGAGGATCAGCTTGTTTGAGGGGGGAGTCATGTCAGGCTTTTGGGTGTACTGTTTCCTTAATTAGAATTCAACCAATCATATCTTACTTACTCTCATAAAACACCTGTTCACTGAACACACCTTGCTTAGTATTTTGTTATTTTCCTCAGAGTAACACTGAGCCTCTGATACCTCTGGAAGGTTAATATTGTATCTAAACTTTTCAGCAACTCAAGTTACCTCATTCAAGATCTACCTACTACGGATTTAATATTTATTTCCAGCCTGTTGCAACATCTTACTTTGGCAAGTACTTTTCATTTATTCAAGACTGTCTTTATTTTGGGAAGTTACGTTACCTGTTTCAACTTATCAGCTCATATTATTTATCAACCAAGTCTGTGGCTGCCATAAAGAATAACCGGTTATTGAAGCTCTTATCTGTTAATCTTATTTGTTCTGTTATATTATCCTTATGTTGATTTCTGCTGCACCGGAGAATCGTGACGTCACACGCTGACTGTTTGCTGGCTTCAGCGTGTCTCTGCTGCTGCTGCAGCCGCAGCCCACAGAACCCGGAAGTGTTTGTCCTTACTTACCGCATTCACAGTTTTCAAGGTACATTACTACGTTTGCAACTATAATCATATCTGCAGAAGTTCTCCATTATAACAATCTATCAATACTACATTGGATAAGACTTACTTGCTGTGTGTTCAATATCTCATGTTACGCAATATATTATAATTATTCCTTACTTATTCTTAAGAAAGTTTCACCTATTCCTATATCCTTTTGTATTATTACAAGCCTGCTTATTTCTAAGATTGTATTTGATTTTGATTCCTATAATACAGATAATACTTTAGTGTGTACTTTTTGTAGGGAAACATTAATCTATATTAACTGCACATATATCCATATGGGTTTACCAAGTAATAGTACTCTCAATTGATATTGTGCTACATACCTATACTAGTAATCAAACTAAGCAGGATTGATTATTACAGGTATTCCGGGTGGCTTTCTCCTTGGCGTTCCATGGAGCATTGCGCATAGGGGAGTTGCTGGCGAGGAATAGGAAAGACGTGGGCGGTGGTATAAGACGAGATGATGTGAAATGGGGTGCGCGCGCCGTGCTAGTTTTTATTAGGAAATCAAAAACAGATACGGAAGGAAAAGGGGTATGGGTGTCAATGGGGAAGACAGGGGGTGAGACTTGCCCGGTGTCTGCAGTAAGGGATTATGAGTTAACAGCAAGGGCAGAGGGCCCGCAATTTGTTAGGCATAGGGACGGAACCGGAGTCACGGTTTTTCAGTTCCGAAAGGTTTTGGAAAGAACGGTGGATAGACTGGGTTGGTCAGGGGCATACTACGCGCCGCACTCATTTAGAATAGGGGCAGCTACCAGCGCAGCATCCAGGGGATGGTCAATTGAGCAGATTAAAAAAATGGGACGGTGGAAATCAGCATCATACAAGTCCTACATCAGGCCAAAAGGGGGGATTTGATTGCGATTGGGGATGCGAAATCAGGTCCAGTGATGAGCCAACCGAAATGAATTTAATTTTTCCAATTTTTCTTTGTTATCTGTTACAGGAAGAGCGCTAAGGATATGGGTTGTAGGGCATTCATACGTGTACTGGGCACAAGTTAGGGCTGCGACATTGGCGAAAGGGACACATTTGGGCTTTAGATACACCGAAGCCAGTGTTAGGTGGATAGGAAAGAGAGGAATGAGGTGGGAAGAGTTGGTAAGCACCATACAGCAGGCAAGGCAGAGATGGGGGTGCCCAGACGTAATGATAATACATTTAGGAGGGAATGATATTGGAGCATACCCTCTGAGGGAGCTGGAAGAAAGTATAAAAAGCGTAATGGGGTGGTTGGCAAGAACATGGCAAGGAGTAAAGATAGTATGGTCAAACATAATATCAAGGTTGGTTTGGAGGAACACTGACACACAGAGAGCAGGCTATAGAGCAAGGAGGAAGATTAATTTGGTAGCGGCAAAAGCAGTCAGGGGGACAGGTGGATCAGTTCTGGAGCACCCATTGTTGGCGGCAAAAAGGGAAGAGATATTCAGGCACGACGGAGTTCACCTGAACGAGGCGGGTAACGACCAGTTTTTGGAGGACATCAGGAGAATGTTGGTGGAAATGATCAAGGTAAGGAAAGGTCATTAGAAAGGCTAAATGGTGTTTGGCAGAAAGAATATTTCTTTGTTGGCGGGTGAAATCGGGATCTGGCACGTAGGCAGGGCTTGCGAGGGGCGGAGGGGATCCTGTAGCATACCCAGTCTAAGTCGTGATTCGGTGGTCTAGCTAATGGCTGGTATGTGCTGCAGGTTCGCTCCTCCCCTTCTTCTCTGCCACAGGGGGGGTTTGTGGTCCCCCCCCGACACGTGGGATCCAAGTTCAGGTTATGCAAATGCTGACGCATTTTTGAGTGTTATGTTGATTAAGGGTATGTTATTACCCAGGGTATGTTATTACCCAGGGTATGTTATTACCCAGTGAGAAATTTTGAATTTAAATTAAATTATTAAATGTGACCTTTCCATATTTAGCCAAACTCCTGTGTTGCGTCATTATTTCAGGTTGCCAGAATGGCAGAGGTGGTAATAGATGGGGGTGTTCAAAAAGGTGTGTCATTTGGGTGGAAAGTATATGGAAGCTAAATGGAGCCTCTAAGACCTTATAAGTTACACGATCCATTCCGCTATCTGAAAGCAGTAGTTATGAGTTTTGCGCAAAACTCATAACTAAAATGTTACAAAATACAATAACATCCATAAACGACCTATTAACCCCTATTCCGCCGCCCTCCCGCAGCACAAACACTATTTAAAACTTTTTAACCCCTAATCTGCCGCTCCAGACATCGCCCCCACTAATAAAAGTTATTAACCCCTATTCTGCCGCTCCCGCCGCTCCCCGACATCACCACCACTATAATAAAGTTATTAACCCCTATTCCGCCGCTACCGGACATCGCCACCACTAAATAAAGTTATTAACCCCTAAACCTCTGGCCTCCCATATCACTTCCACTAAATAAACCTATTAACCCCTAAACCGCCAGCCCCCCACATCGCAAAAAACTAAATTAAACTATTAAATGTAACAATAAACTACAAATAGCCCTTAAAAGGGCCTTTGGTAGGGCATTGCCCTAAAGAAATCAGCACTTTTACCTGTAAAAAAAATACAAAGACCCACCAACTGTAAAACTCACCACCCAACCAACCCCTCAAAATAAAAAACCTAACTCTAACAAAAACCTAAGCTACCTATTGCCCTGAAAAGTCCATTTTTATGGACATTGCCCTTAAAAGGGCATTCAACTCTTTTAAAAAAGCCCAAACCCTAATCTAAAAAATAAAAAACACCCAAAAAATGTTAAAAAATCTAACAATAACCCCCGACGATCCACTTACAGTTTCTGAAGTCCGGACATTCAGGTGGCGAGAAGTCTTCATCCAGACGGCGATGTCTTTATCCATCGAGGCGGCATCTTCTATCTTCATCCCGGTGGCGTGGGTCCATACTAGAAGAAGATAGAAGACGCCGCCTGGATGGATGAAGACCTCGCCGCCTGGATGAAGACTTCTCGCCACTTGGATGTCCGGACTTCAGAAACTGTAAGTGGATCGTCGGGGGTTAGTGTTTGTTTTTTTTTTTACTTTTTTTGGTGTGTTTTTTTTAGAATAGGGTTTTGACTTCTTTTTAAAAGAGATGAATTCGCTTTTAAGGGCAATGTAAAAGAGCTGAATGCTTTTTATAGGGCTATTAGATTAGGTGTAATTGTTTTTATTTTGGATAACTTCGTTTTTAATTTTCGCAATTTAGTGTTTGTTAGTTTTTGTAATTTAGTATTTTTTGCTGTTGTAATTTTAGACTTAATTTTAATAGTGTTAGTTTTTTTTAATGTGTATAGTTTACTTAATTGGTAGTTATTTTAATTTTAGGATAATAGTTATGTTAGGTAAATTGTTAGTTTAAACTTAGGTTTTTTAATTTCACAGGTAAGTTTTTATTTATTTTAAGATAGGGATATTGTAATTTTAATATAAAGTAAGGGGGTTGTTAGGTTTAGGGGTTCATAGTTTAATTTAGTTTTTTGCAATGTGGGGGGCTGGTAGTTTAGGGATTAATAGGTTTATTTAGTATCGGTGATGTGGGAGGCCAGAGGTTTAGGGGTTAATAACTTTTTTTAGTGGCAGCGATATCGGGGAGCGGCTGAATAGGGGTTAATAGCTTTATTATAGTGTCAGTGATGGGGTGCGGGGGAATAAGGGTTAATAACTTTTAATAGTGGTGGTGATGTCAGGAGTGGCAGATTAGGGGTTAATAACTTTATTTAGGTGTTGACGATGTTGGGGGTGGCAGATTAGGGGTGTTTAGACTTGTGGTTTATCTCAGGGTGTTAGGTTTAAATGTAACTTTTTTTCTCCCCATAGACATCAATGGGGCTGCGTTACGACAATCTCCATTCCGCGCTTCAGGTATTAGTTTTTTTCTAACACTCTCTCCCCATTGATGTCTATTGGGAAAGCGTGCACAAGCATGTATTCTCAGCCCTTGGATTTTGTGCGGTATGGAGCCCATCGCTCAGAACTGTAATCAGAAAGCTAATAATTGTTGTTTTAAATGAATATAGACTATTATTTGCATTTAGAAAAAAAAACCCAAAAAAACAAAGACACAGGCAGAATGTGACTTATAGGCAGGAAAAATAGTAATTGTTGATAATTTAATAATAAAAAAAAATATTAAAAGTTTTGAATTTCAGAACAAGTTTTTTTGTAAGATAATATGCTTAATGGGACAGTAAAGTCATAATTTGACATTCCTGATTTAGAAAGAGCACACCATTCTAATCAACTTTCCAATGTACTTCTAGTATTTAATTTGCTTCCTTCTCTTGTTATCCTTTGCTGAAAGGTTTATCTAGGTAAGCTCAGGAGCAGCAGAGAACCTAGGTTCTAGCTGCTGATTGGTGGCAGCATATATACACTGATTGCCATTGGCTCAGCCATGTGTTCAGTCAGCAACCAGTAGTGCATTGCTGCTCTTTCAACAAATGATACCAAGAGAATAAAGCAAATTTGATAATAGAAGTAAACTGGAAAGTTGTTTAAAATTGTATGTTCTACCTAAATCATAAAAGGAATGTTTTGGGTTTCATGTCCCTTTAAAACTACTGGTGAGTAAATCTACTCTATCCTAATGCCCTGTGCAGCACTACAGCACCTCTCACGTGAGTCATCTCTAGAAGCTGCTGTCTAGTGAAGCAATTGTTAAACACAGTATCTGTCAAATGGAAAAAAAAAATCAAGCTCTATAAAAAGAGAATGAACTTGTGAATAAAATGTGCCTTAAATGGGAGCCGCATCAATTTTCCAGTGAATAATTTGTAACCACTTTTTAAGAAACAGTTTACCCTATGGGATGATGGATCTTTTCAACTAAAAAACCCAGTTTCTGTAATCAACCTATCCAGCACTAACATGGTTAAGGTTTGTTCCCCTAACGAACAAAGTCTAAAAATAACATGAGAAGGGGGCAGCAGGTTACTCCTGGTTTTCATGCAGAGCTTTTTGATGTGCAGCCCACAGTCCCAAACATCACAGACTCTTTCTGGTTGATCTGCTCTTCTTGTTGCTGAGCTGTCTGTGTTTTAGTGGGAAAGGGAAGGAAGTAGCATTGTTTTCCCTTGGATTATTGTTGGTATTGGAGTAATTGGAACATGTGAGAACATGATATGAATCTTCACCACTGCTTTCTGAGAATCCTCCGTCATTACACCTGGGAAGACCAGGTTCTGGCAACCTGTGTGGCCTCTACAGCATCATCTATGATTCATCTGCCATCCTGTCTGAAAAAAAAATATCTAAAGTGAGTTGTTCATGCCTGCTCGGTTTGATGGAAATCACAGTGTTCTCTCCCACATGTGGGCCATGCGCCTAACCTCTACTGAAGCATTGCAGGAAAAAAGAGCAGCCTTTCATATCAGACATACAGTTTAATGCCATCTTTAGAATGTTTCCTCTGATATCACATGCGTGCTATCCCCTATTGAACATAGGTGAGCAGACTTACATCTGAGCAGGACGGAATGTGCCTTTTAATTCTTCAAGATAACAGGCAGGAAAAATGAAGCCACAGTGTTTTTATGTTGTATTTTGTATGGCAATTATTGTTCTTTCATACTTCAAGCACATACAGTTTCTCAATTCATTTTATTTCCGGCCCTTAAATTCAATGGAGAACAGTGTTTCATTAAAAATCATTCTTTTAATAGACAAATGTGTACAGTGTATTTTGTTCGATTGGCTTTATTTTCTATAGATGTGACGGTTTCACACTTAAAGCAGGTGAAACAATTGAGAGTTTTACCTTTTTTTCAGAGCTCTGTGGGATATCTAACTTAAATTGATGGTTTATAAAGATATTAAATGATTAAAAAAGGAACTAATGAACTGAGGCCCAATAGGATATTTCTTCTGAAACCACTCAAGGTTTCAGCGTGACATGGTGAGCCAGACAGAGAGAAAGATAGACCTACAGATATATATATATAGATATAAAGATGGACAAATAGATCAATAGATAGACTAGTAGATTGAGAAATGAATAGAGATATATAGACTAATAGATTGATAGAGTAATAGAAAAACAAAATTTGATAGATGGAAAGATAGATTAGATAGATAGAAGACAAAAAGACAGATAGATGGGTGGATAGATAGATAGATAGAAGACACAAAGTCAGATAGATGGGTGGATAGATAGAAAGATAGATAGACGACTAAAAGACAGATGGGGATAGATAGATGGATAGTTGGAAAGATAGAAGGCAAAATGACAGATAGATGGGTGGAAAGATAGATAGATAGATAGATAGATAGATAAAAGACAAAATGACAGATAGATGGATAGATAGATAAATAAATAGAAGACAAAAAGACAGATAGATGGGTGGATATATAGATGACTGATATGCTGTAAGAAAAGCCAAAATCATATATTTTTTCTATACTTATTTTTTAGTTTTGATTTCAATCTGAAAGCTAACAAGTAAGTAGGGAGTAACAAATATGAAAAGTTTGACATTTAAGCAGAAGCATTAGACTTTATGCATACTCTGCTCCTAGCTTGTTATATTTCCTATAATTCTGTTACATTTGGACATGATTAGATCTTAAGGATAATTACATTTTATAGCATATTGACATAATCACAGCTACTCAAGCTGCTCTAGGTTTGAGGATGGAGAATGCATTTCTGCACCAATGAGATGAATTCATTTTATACGAACAAACACAACACTGCTAATTACAGATTACCAATGCAGCAGCTATGCAGGTTAATTAAAGGTGTTCAATAGTACCCACCCACTACAACACATTACACAGCTAATTAATCTGGGGATTCCATTTTGGGCATCAACTCTCTTTTATAATCATAAAATGATGTAATATATATTCCTACTAATTCTAAAATGGATATACTAACACATATTGGTTTCCCCTAATCCCCTTTCTTATTTATGCATTTACTCATATTAAAAGGTAAAAATAATTCCTGGCCTTTATCCCTTATTTCATAATGCAGGTTAGTGTAATTTATAGATGACACTGATTATCAAAAGTTGAAGGAACTGTAAACTAAAACTTTCTATCATGTATTTAAAAACACAATTTAAACTTACAAAATGTTTGTTATTCTACTGAGAAAATATTTCTACCACCATAATGTTTTACAACAGTTATTTTTTCATATTACTTGTGACTCTTTATCTTTGATGGTGTAATGGGTTAGTATAATTACTGAGAAAGACATTTATTTTAGGTGTTAGCACTAAATTATTCTCAAAGAAATGTCACTTAATTATTATTTGTATGGTGTATTTTTTTCCACATTTTCTAAATGGCTGACTTTCGGTTTAGCTATATCACTACTATAATGATCCTTATTGGAACATCATCCATCCACTAGATGTCAGTGTTTACTTGCAAATCTCACTGCTCATATCAAGCTTTCCCACACGCTGTAATTGTTAAAAAACACATATTTTGCCAAGCAAATGAGTAGGTAGAGAGAAAAAAAGGGAAGTGGGCTGTCAGTTGCAGACCTTTAGAGGTACAATTAAGGGCAGATTGTCAACTACAGTTACAGGCTTGTAGGGTGTTTCAAATTACTGAGATTATTTAACTATTCAACAGCAGTCCAACAAAATAGTTTGATGCAGAACAATGCAGTTTCTTCCATCAATTATGGGGTTAAGTCAGACTACTTCAAATACAAATTAGAGCAGCAAGGTGAAAGCAAATACTTTCAAATGTAAACTCTGGAATGATCTGCATAAAGCTTTCAATTATATGTTCTATATTGTATATATATATAAAAACTAGAAATATGTTTATAGCTTAAAGAAACATGTTCACACAATTCATGGAGAATACTAACTGCCTAATTAGTAGAAATAATGTATTTATTCATAAGAAAGGTTATGATAATTATTTCTATTTAACCAGAACTGTTCCCCCTTTAGTATGATTAACTATTTATTTAGTATTGTTTGACATTGGAAGCCAGATTTCATTTTGATGAATGGTTTAACATCTTACTTTAATGATTTCACATTTTTATGTTTCTTGGACAGATACAGATCATGATTATTATTTTTTTTTTTAAGCATATAATTTATGGTAAAAAAGTAATACAGACAAATAAACCAAACAGGAAGAGAAGGGCCCTTCTTACAATATAAAATAGCTACATGCTTAAAGACATATCAGAAGTGCTAGGATCAGTTTATTTGTAATTAAATGGCAGATTTAAATAAGAACATGGTAACATAAGTATTGTCACAAGTAATCAATTATATAGTTTAAGGTTCTTTATCAAGGACCCTGGCCCCTTCTTATAAATAGGCAGCCCAGGTCACATGCATCATCCCAGAACGACTGTTTTATGGGGCACCTGACAGCTGCCTGTACATTATCTCAAATGCCCAAAGAGACCATTCATGACTAATGTGCTACAGTGATAAAGAGAATTGCCTTGTTTGAAAATGAGGGGGATAATTTATTACAGTGAAGATTTATCGTTATAACTTAATATGTAAAACCACATTGCTTGGTTAAAAAGTGAGTGTGGTTTTAACTAAACTCAGTAAAAATAGTATACTTCAGGTGTATTTTATTCTGCTGAAATATGATTGTACAGTTTAGTATATAGAACGGCTGTTTTAGGGCTGAAAAAGCTGATTGTCAAAACAGTTCACTAATTTCAAATTGGTAACGCGCCCCCCCCCCCCCCTCACACATAATAATTGCAGTTGCAGCTGTGTGGACTTTTTTAATGAAAACTAAAGAGATATAAAAATGTAAAAAGAAAATGCTCTAATATGAATTTATTGTTAATTATTATCGCCCTATTGCTGCATATAGCTATAGAGTCAATGCTTTAGTAAAATGTAGCTAATGATTTTCTATAGAAAATCACCATTTAAAGTCAATAGAGAGTTTTTGTAAATAAATAATGAAATGTTCTAAAGGATAGTGATAACTCCTGTGTTTAACTCCTGTTATGTGTTTATGTTTTTATGTTTATGCTATCAATCACCAAATAGCTCCCAGTAATGCATTGCTGCTCCTGAGCTTTCCAAGAGATGCTTTCAACAGATAATACCAAAAGAGCAAAGTACGTTTGATAACAGAAGTTAATTTAAAAGTATAATAAAATCGCATGCTCTATCTATTTTTACTTTCATGCCCCTTTAAGTAGTAATATTGTCACATGCATTTAAGGGACATTAAACACTTTGAGATGGTAATATATAAATCATATATATAAAAAAACATCTGAAATATACTTTCCCCTTTTCCTGTACTGCCAAGAAATAAAAGTGCAGAACACGGTTATATTCCCCACAGCCATTGGCTGCACACTCTAGTGACTTATTTATAACTGTCTCTAATTGGCCACAGCAGAGAAGTTACAGCATGGCGGCTCCCATTGTTTTATAGAGACTAAGGGGGATATTTATCAAAGGTCTATCGGACCTGATCTGACAGTGCGGATCAGGTCCGACAGACCTCGCTGCATGCGGAGAGCAATACACTCTCCGTATTCAGCATTGCACCAGCAGTTCTTGTGAACAGCTGGTGCAACGCCGCCCCCTGCAGATTCGCAGCCCATCGGCCGCCAGCAGGGGGTGTCAATCGTACTCGATCGGGTTGAATTGCAGCGATCTCTGTCCGCCTGCTCAGAGCAGGCGGACAGGTTATGGAGCAGCAGTCTTTAGACCGCTGCTTCATAACTCCTGTTTCTGGCGAGCCTGAAGGCTCGCCAGAAACACGGTCCCTCAAGCTCCATACGGAACTTGATAAATGGGCCCTTAGAACTTTACACTTATTTTGTTACTATTTAAACAGCTAATGAAACTTTAAAAAATACATCTACCTGTTACTCTCAGAATAATCTTTTCTTTTAATGCATCATTCTATCTAACATTTGTTTAGTGTTTAATGTCCCTTTAAGTAATTCAGAAAGAAATGTAGCTGCAAGGTTCTCACATTACTTTGTTTGTTCCTTTAAATAGTCTATGGCATTACCTGATACAATACAAAAATCCTATGAAAGTATGTCAAACCCTTTCTTTAAATGGATATTTTAGTGTAAAAAAAACAAACTCTTCTTAATATGAGCATTTATTGTTTTTGCCTTCCTGAAAATGCTGTAGTGCTAGACCATGCATTAAATATTAACATAGTCAAAAATAAAACATTTCTTTTGATCGTGGGAATTTAATGCAGTGTTTTTTATATGAAGTTGCCGATTGTTAGTACTTGCACTACGGATGAGTGTATATAGTTATTTATTTTGGTGACCTGTAGGGGGCAGTGCTGTCAGTGTAAAACCAAATCAAATGATAAAACATTCATGCTATACTACTTCATGCATGAACACTGTGTAGTAGTATGGCTCTGGCACTGTGTTCTTTGCATATTTCTACAGTGAAATGGGTGAACTAAGAAAAGCTCATATTGTAAACTCTTATGAATATAGCCCCTTATTAATTCTATTGAAGTATGTATACCAATGTATTTATTATACACTTGTACATCTTACACTTTGTATATACAACCAGTAAAAACACCACAGATTCATAAAGAAAGAAAGACAATATTTAAAACTGTCAGCCTTTAACAGATATGGAGCACTAAGTGGAATATACCTCATTTTGGTTATAGATAACTTTTTCTATTAGGGTGTTATGTTTTCCTAATCTCACAATGCCATATGTTAGAATGCCTTTAAGTTAGCCAAGTATATGTGACTTTCATGTTCCCTGATACAAGGGCTTGGTAGACCTAGCAGAGCTAAAGTTGTCATACTGAGCCAATAGTAATTATGATGGTGAAGTCACCGTCCCTTTTAGGTAGTCTGTCATAAAGCTCCCCCAGTCACAGACATGGCTGCAACCAATGTCAGAGTATGGTCTGTTTTGTAAAGTAAGCGTGCCAGGGTAATCCTGAGGCATTTAGTGAATGAATACCCACTGGTCTGCAGGATTAGGAATAGCAACCAGTGAGAATAAGATGCATTACTAACCTCATGTCACTATGCTATTGCAACACCTCATAATACTGTTACTGTATATGTGAGTGAAACAATACTATATGTAGTGTCCATACCTGCCATTGTTTTACATATTAAACTCCTGCACTATACGTTTTTACTGTTGTGCTCTTGTGTTTTTAGCTTTGTGCTCTAAATGGATTCTTATCATTCTATCCCACATCTCCACATACATTTTATTCTGCTATTATATTTGCTCTGTTCTATGCCCCAAAAAAACATCTACTTAGCTACACTGTTCCTCACACTAAGGGCTAGATTTATTAAGCCCCTACGGCAGCAAGTTCTCTCAAGATTGACAGTTCCTGCCCGCGCGTGATTGGCTGTGCGTGGGCAGGGGGCGGGATTGCATGCAAGCGCAAAATTGCGCTCGTGTGCAATGTTAATTACCTGCAAGTAATTTCGCCCCGCCACAGGCAAACTGAGGTGTACAGGGGCGAGTATACGCGCCCCGGTACGCCTCAGCGTTGATAAATCTAGCCCTATACATATGTGATTTCAACCAAATCACACTAATCTCAACTGATATAAACATGTTTGCTTGGTAGGTTAGCAGCTCACAGAAAGCACAGAGCCATCCCTTTAATATAATGTGGTTACAGGGATAGAAAGGTCAAAATGTGCATAGGTGTGTTTCTAATAAAAGTTATTACTGTTTTTCTGCAGCATATGCACATATCCTATGGTCCGTGCACCAGTATACAAACACCACACCTTCTCAGAGAGTCGGCAGTGGCTTGTATAACACAAATTACGTCTTCAAAATTAATACACACCACCGCCAGAAAGTGTGGTGTTTGAATACTAATGCAAATGCCCTTGTCTGATATGTGCGTATGCCGCTGGGAAAAAATAATAACTTTTATTAGAAACATTTTTGCTAATAAAAGTATATTGAATGCAATGTTTTCAGGGTGGTTTAATATCTAGGTTACATGTATCATTTGATGTATCTTTAGACAGTTTGTGTCAGATATTGCAACATCACAAGCAAACAGATTTGTATTTGTGGCAGAGATAAAATGGATAACGCATATTCTCAGCGCAAAGGGATCAGTTGAAAGGTGTATGGGGAGTGTTTTATTCAGTTTACTTACTGAGACTTCAGGGCCTCTTTTACATAGCAGACTATATTGAGCAAGAATTCATTTTTTAATATATTCCTAAAACTTGTGTGACATAGACAAAAGACACAATGCAAAGTGTAAAGTGAATAAAAAATCATACTAAAGTATACTGGAGGTGTCTCTCCTTATCTCTCAGAAACATAGAGAATGCCTCTTACTGGCAAACAAAGCTTTTCAAAAACTCACCGGCATATAGAGAAATAATCACACAAATCTTTGGGGTTTTCTTTGCGCATTACATTCTAACGTGTCTCTCCTTCACATCCAGAGCCCAGCATTGTGGAATAAACAGCTCTTAAGCTAAATTTGCCTATCTAAAATACTTTGAGGGACCTCACAGTTCTAATGAGATGATCTCTCCAGACTATAGAGCTTTAAAGAATCTAGCCCTAAAGCAATATCAGTGATAAAGAAAGCTGGTTGGGCCCTGTCTATTATTCTGCAATAACTGGAAAAGCATTCAGTTCCAGAAGGCCTGAATTTTAAATACTGTCATGTGTGATAGCAGTTAAACATACCAGCAGTAAATTGTGATTGCATGCCCATGCTTACAAAACATTGCAATAACCTTTTATACATACAGGGATTATGCTGTGTGTGTTGTGTTTCTTGCTCGTATTAAAAGTTGAAAAAAAAAGCGGTCGGTTGAGCGCAATTGAAATTAATGCTCGTCTGGATAGTGCATCCTCAGAGTTCTGGTTAACTGCTTCGTGAAAAACAAACTGTCACAAAACACATCAAACATACATTTCAAAGTACAGTTACACTGTAATAAGAATTATTTAAAAAAAATTGCAAAAAAAAGTTATAAGGGAAAGATATGAGATCTCAGGTGTTCGAAAAAAAAGCATTGGAGCCCTTAACGTTGATGAAAACATGTAAAAACATATTACTGCAATATTCATATTTAATAAAGGTATTCATTATGTATTTACTGTAAATAGTTCAGATTCCAATGGTCTGCTCATTTCAGAATATGTATTTGGAAATAGATATTCTTATATATGTCTGTATATATATATACCTATATATAATCATCTATAGATATAGGTATAGATATATGTTGTACCAAAATACCATCAGATATATGTAAAAAATAAAATGTATGCTTACCTGATACATTTCTTTCCGGAAATGGAGAGTCCACAATGTCATTCCAATTACTAGTGGGACATTCACTCCTGGCCAGCAGGAGGAGGCAAAGCTGTTAAGTGCCACTTCCCTTACCCATAACCCCCAGTCATTCAGCCAAACGGAAATGTAAAAGGAAGATAACACAAAGGTGTAGAGGTACCTGAAGGTTAGCATACATTTTATTTTCTTTCCTAAGACATGGAGAGTCCACGATGTCATTCCAATTACTAGTGGGAACCAATAACCTAGCTAGAGGATACATAATGAACAGGGAGGGAGAACAAGACAGGCAGACCTAAACAGAAGGCACCACTGCTTGAAGAACCTTTCTCCCAAAAGAGGCCTCCCTTGAGGCAAAAGTATCAAATTTGTAAAATTTGGAAAAAGTGTGCAGAGAGGGCCATGTTGCAGCTTTGCAAATCCACAGACGCTTCATTTTTGAAAGCCCACTAATAGGAGACAGCCCTAGTGGAATGAGCAGTAATTCTCTCAGGAGGCTGCTGTCCAGCAGTCTCATATGCTAAATGAATCATACTTCTCAACCAGAGGGAAAGAGAAGTAGAAGTAGCCTTCTGACCCTTACGCTTTCCTGAGAAACAACAAACACGGCAGAAGACTGGTGAAAATCCTTAGTAGCCTGTAGGTAGAATTTTAGAGCATGCACAACATCCAAGTTGTGCAACAGACGTTCCTTATGAGAAGAAGGATTAGGACAGAGAGAAGAAACAACAATTTCCTGATTAATATTTTTATCTGAAACCACCTTAGGGAGAAACCCCAACTTAGTACGAAGAACCGCCTTATCCGCATGAAAAATAAGGTAAGGCGAATTGCACTGCAAAGCCGAGAGTTCAGAAACTCTCCAAACAGAAGAGATAGCAATAACAAACAAAACTTTTTTAAGATAACAGCTTAATATCTATGGAATGCATTGGCTCAAATGAAGCCTGCTGCAAAACTCTAACAATTAGGTTAAGGCTCCAAGGAGGAGCAACCAGTTTACACACAGGCCTGATTCCGACCAGGGCCTGACAAAAAGATTGAACATCTGGCATTTCCGCCAGACGCTTATGCAGAAGAATAGATAATGAAGAAATATGACCTTTCAGAGAACTGACTTACAACCCTTTCTCCAGGCCTTCCTGGAGAAAAGACAAAATTCTAGGAATCCTGACCCTACTCCAAGAGTAGCCCTTCAATTCACACCAATAAAGGTATTTACGCCATACCTTATGGTAAATTTTACGTGTAACAGGCTTGCGAGCCTGGAGCATGGTATCAATAACCAATTCAGAAAACCCATGCTTAGCCAGAACTAAGCGTTCAATCTACAAGCTGTCAGCTTCAGGGAAATGAGATTTGGATGGAGGAATGGAGCCTGAGTTAGAAGGTCCTTCCTCAGTGGTAACCTCCAAGGAGGAAGAGATGACATCTTCACAAGGTCTGCATACCAAATCCTCCAAGGCCAAGCAGGAGCTATTAGAATTACAGAAGCTCTCTCCTGTTTGATACAAGCAATGACTCGTGGAAGGAGCGTGAATGGAGGAAACAGGTATGCTAGGCCGAATTCCCAAGGGACCGCCAGAGCATCTTTCAGAGCGGCCTGTGGATCTCTTGACCTTGAACCGTAGCTTGGAAGCTTGGCGTTCTGACAAGACGCCATCAGATCTAACTCCGGCACCGCCCACTTGAAGGTTAGCCTGGAGAACACCTCCGGATGGAGAGCCCACTCCCCAGGATGAAATGTATGTCTGCTCAGAAAATCCGCCTCCCAGTTGTCCACTCCTGGAATGTGGATAGCAGATAGAAAACAATTGTGAGCTTCCGCCCACTGAATAATCCATGCCACCTCCTTCATGGCTAAGGAACTCTGAGTTCCCCCCTGGTGGTTGATGTAAGCCACACAGGTGATGCTGTCAGATTGGAACCTGATAAACAAGGCTAAGGACAATTGAGGACAAGCCATCAGAGCATTGTAGATTGCTCTCAACTCCAAGATGTTTATGGGGAGAACAGACTCCTCCTGAGTCCATAGGCCCTGAGCCTTTAACGAGTCCCATATTGCTCCCCAGCTAAAAGACTGGCATCTGTGGTCACAATCACCCAGGAAGGTCTCTGGAAGCATGTGCCCTGAGACAGATGATCCTGAGAAATCCACCACGAGAGAGAATCTCTTGTCAACTGGTCCAGATCTATCTTCTGAGACAGATCTGAATGATCTCCATTCCATTGTCTGAGCATACATAATTGCAGAGTTCTCAAATGGAATTGAACAAAGGAAATGATGTCCATGGAAGCGACCATCAGATCAATTACCTCCATACACTGAGCCACTGATGGCCGAACAGTAGACTGTAGAGAGAGGCAAGAGGAGAGAAGCTTGGATTTTCTGACCTCAGTCATAAAAATCATCATAGATAGGGAATCTATGATGGTCCCTAAGAAACTGACGCTTGTAGCTGGAACAAGGGAACTCTTCTCCAGATTCAGTTTCCATCCGTGGGAACATAGAAAAGACAACAAGATCACTTATTGCTTGTTAAAAGATGGTGCCTGAACCAATATGTCATCCAGATAAGGCTCCACCACAATTTCCCGAGACCTGACAACTGCCAAAAGAGCCCGCAGAACCTTTGAGAAAATTCTGGGAGCTGTGGCAAGGCCAAACAGAAGAGCAATAAACTGAAAGTGCATGTCTAGAAAAGCAAATCTCAGGAACTGGTGATGATTCCTGTGGATAGGAACATGAAGATATGCATCCTTCATGTCTAAGGTCATCATGAACTGACCTTCTTGGACCAAGGGAAGAATGGAACGAATGGTTTTCATTTTGAAGGACGGAACCCTGTGAAACTTGTTGTGACACTTTAGGTCTAAAAGGGGTCGGAAAGTTCCCTCTTTTTTGGGAAACGCAAACAGGTTTGAATAAAATCCCAGATCTTGTTCTCTTACTGGAACTGGAACAATCATTCGCAGGGAGGAAAGGTCCTGAACACACTGAAAGAATGCCTGTCTTTTTCTACCTGATCCACAGATAACCATGAGAGGAGAAATCTGCCCTTGGGAGGACGAGATTTGAATTCTATTTTGTAACCCTGAGATACTATGTCCACAGCCTAAGGATCTGGGACATCTCGTATCCACGCTTCTCAAAAAAGGGAAAGTCTGCCCCCCAACTGATCTGATCCTGGACTAGGGGCAGATACTTCATGCTGACTAAGTCTCAGCTGAGGGTTTCTTTGATTGCTTCACCTTGTTCCAAGACTGATTGAGTCTCCAAGAAGACTTGGACTGCTCCTGCTTAGAAGAGGGATAGGAAGGCTTTGGACCTTTGAAGTTACAAAAAGAATGAAAATGAATTTGACTCTTCTTGTCTTGTGGTAGAAAGGACCCCTAATTTCAGAATTTATTTCTACCAGACCAGGACCAAACAAGGTCTTACCTTTATAAGGTAGCGACAGAAGCTTGGACTTGGAGGTAACATCAGCTGACCAAGATTTTAGCCACAGAGCTAAATGGGCTAGAACAGTGAAGCCAGACATCTTGGCTCCCAGTCTAATAACTTGTATGTTAGCATCAGAGATAAAGGAGTTGGCTAGTTTCAGAGCCTTAATCCTATCTTGTATCTCCTCCAATGGAGTCTCTTCTAAAATCAATTCAGACAAAGCATTGCACCAATAAGATGCTGCACTTGCTACTGTGGCAATACAAACTGCAAGTTGCCATTTAAAACCTTGATGAACATACATCTTCTTCAAATAAACCTCCAGCTTTTTGTCCATGGGATCCTTAAAGGAACAGCTATTCTCAATAGGAATCGTAGGTCTCTTAGCCAGGGTAGAAATAGCCCATTCTACCTTAGGCACTGTGCGCCATGAATCACTAATGGAATCAGCAACAGGAAATATTTTTTTAAAGATGGGAGACAGGGAGAAAGGTATTCCTTACTTTTTCCATTCCTGTGTAATAATCTCCATCACACAGTCTAGAACAGGAAACACTTCCACAGAGGAAGGAACATCATAGTATTTCTTAAACTTAAATTAGATTTCTTAGGGTTGACAACGACAGGAGAGTCAGAGTCATCCAAAGTAGCCTCCTTTAATAGTAGACAAAGGTGTTCAAGCTTAAATCTAAAGTTTACTTCTTCAGCATCAGACGAAGGAATTATACTGTCCGAATCTGAGATTTCACCCTCATAGGCTACTGAGGTATCCTCCTCATCAGACTTATGAGGGACTTATGAGGGAGAGCAACCTGCATAGCAGCAGATGGGACAGACACCCTACACTCTGAATAATTTTTAGATTTCCTCTTGCGCTTCCCCTTAATGGGAAAAGCAAATAAAGCCACTGATACCGCAAAGGATATCTATGCAGCAAAATCTGATATCAAATAAACTCCTCCAGGAGGCTGAGAGGAACTGCAGGGCACTGTATATGAAGCTGTAAAGGCTTGGGACGTTAGAGGAGAAAGCTGTGGCATTGCCTGAACAGCATCATCCTGAAAGACATTAGGCTCAGAAACAAAAAGTTTACCTTTACATTTCAAAGTCTTTCCTAAGCATGAAGAACAAAATTGAATAGGTAACACAATTTGGGCCTCAAGACACAATAAACATTTATCCATCGGAGCAGACTCCTGTTCCATGTCCATAGGAAAAAGAATTCCCAATATTTAAAGGAATGACTGATATATAAAAATGACACTGTCACTTAAGAGAAAAAAAACTTTTAACCTCCTCAGAGCAATATTCAAAACAAATACTAAGGCTTATGTTTGAAACGTTGTATTTGTGGTCTGGCTATTGAAAGCTGAAAGCTAAATAAACCTGCTTAAGGAAATTGGTGGTGCTGCTCCCTTCTGTTCGTTATTCAAAACAAATAAAAAGGCGCCTCTACACCTCAGGCAGACTGAGTTGCCCTACCTTAACCTTCAATTCCCAAATTGTTAGGCAAGCAGCTGTACATCGATTGAAAAAACGATCTGACACCAAGAAGCTGTCCAAAATGACGCTGCTCCACTCAGGAACTCAGTTATATGAGGAAGGGGGTCACATGACCGGCAGAAAAAAAAAACTGTGCAGCAATTGCCTAGCAAAAACTTGATACAACAAAGTAGAGCCCAACAATCACATTTCCTAATAAATAAAAGTCCCAATAAACAGAAACTTATATATAGAAAGCCTCAGAGAGAACATCCCATAACCACATGGAAAGATACCCCTTAGTCTCCACACATACAAAAAGTGCCTGCACACTGCCCAAATAAATCCTTCCCAAAGGATTAATTATGTCCCAATAATTGCTGCAGGAAAATCTTCTCAAGTGCAGGTCTCCAATACCTAACCTAGAAGACAAAAGCACTTACCTGCAAATCCAGCTGTCCGGCAGGAAGACAGCTCACAAGGCGTGACAGGACACATTCTCCTATCAGAGACCTGTAGAAAAAGAAAGAACAGAGTAACCAACTCTGGCTTTCTATACCAAAGGCAGCAGACATGTTAGAAAACCAAGCAAGTACTACCTCACAACTTTTTAACTGCTTAAAAGCCACCACTACTCTTACTCAAGAGATTGACGTAGACTCAGCTAAACCCAAATCCTTGCTTGCTTGGAAAAGTACCCGAAAAAGGAGGCAAAGAGAATGACTGAGGGTTATGGGTAAGGGAAGTGACACTTAACAGCTTTGCTGTGGTGCTCTTTGCCTCCTCCTGCTGGCCAGGAGTGAATATCCCACTAGTAATTGGAATGACGTTGGGGACTCTCCATGTATTAGGAACATGTATTTATGAATAAATGGAACATATTCTTCTATGTGATCATGTTGGCCTGCAAGTAGGGTGTTTCTTTTTCCTTTTTAAATGCTCCATTGACATTTATGGGTGTACTATGTTAGCGCGCGATATTCTAAGTTCAGCTTTTTACACGCATAAGGTTTGCGCCCGAGCAAAAACTTATTACTTTCTATGTGTAATACGAGCGCTACCCAACACATGCAAAAAACTTACGTCTAGCTTAAATAGTGCTCAGGAGTGTTAAATACCACTCCAGTTGTAGATATATATATATATATATATATATATATTAATGTGTGTATATATATATATATATATATATATTGTGTTGCTTGGGTGTTTCTTGATCTGCGCTGTGTACGTTGCAAATGGTTATTTTGCTCTAAATAGTTCCTCCTGATATATTTCAATGGCAGCTAGTTTCTGAATATTCCACTATCATCAAATGGAATGTGAAGGAAAAGGGTATGGAGTTGAGTTTCAGAGTTCAGCGCACATAGAATGGAGAAAAACAAAAACAAAAACAAATTATGGTGCAGTATGTCAGTACTAGGCAATCAAAAACTAAAAGTGAGATTTAAATGTGCTCACCTTGTTTAACCTCAAACATGTGAGGTATGTTGGAAGCGTGGAGGGGATGTAATCCCTATCAGTGGTGAAGATGTTTCAAGCTGGTATGCAGAAACTTTTAGCAGGTGGAAATCTTGATATCCCTGGAGTAGAAATATGTTGGTATTTCAGACAAACTTCTCCTCTCTGGAGTTAGGTAGAGAAACTTTAATTCTTTTTGCTGAATTTCTTTCCTTGTTGCTGTTTATTTATTTTCCCCTTCTTTATACTTGAAAGGCTTCTCCTCTCTGGAGTATGGTATAAACTTTATGTATGCAAACCGATTAGTGCACAGTTTACATACTATGAGATCAATTGTGGATATTATTTGCAGCACTCATGAGATGTGTATAAATGATGCTTGCAAGGACACAAAGTGAAATTTAAAATAAAAACACTTTTATTTTCCAATGTCCAATAAAAAATGATAAACAGAAATCCTCTTTAATAATAGTCCAGATCAGGAACAGAATAGGTGAGCAGATGAAATATAGTATATTTCTTTAAATCCGGTAGTGAGTTTTTTTTATCAGGGCTGGTGCAAAAACAGCTAGCTGATAAAAGTTGGTGATATTGTGGTATAGGATGCTGTAAGTACAGATGAAAGTAAATTCCTTGTGGTGGTTTTGAGCTCTGAAAAGTTCCCAGAGTTCAGGTGGATAAGTTGGTGTTTATGGTGGAAAACCATAATAAATATTTACATGAACTGCTGTAAATACAGCTAGATGATGATTCCTTGTGGTTTTTTGAGCTCTAGATAGCTCACAATATCTGGATGGATGTGGATTCTTAAGCCTGTCAGTGACAGGGTCCGTTGCTGAAGTGTTTGAAGCTTGGTCTCCCTGGACAGGAAGTGACATCAGAAGTGGGCGTGCCCTTACGCGTTTCGTGAATTACATTCACTTCATCACTTCCTGTCCAGGGAGACCACGCTTCAAACATGGTCTCATCTGTGTTCCCCAGCATTGTATGTACTATGTTTATATGACTTGCACTGTTTTTCTGCATAGGCATTTGGCTCACCCACATCACTAGTGATATGACTTTCATGTCCATGTGGTGTATTCATATAAATGGTGTACCATCACAGGTTTTTCTTCTAGTAAGAAGCTGTAATATATATTATATATATGTATGTGTGACTTTGCATTGCACTTCTGGTAAGTTTAAAAAACGGACTCCTGGCTATTCCTTGTTAGAGTGCTCTCCTGGAACCAGAATAACTTTTCCTTTCCCCTATTTTAGTCCTGGTTATCTTACACAACTATCCTTCTTGCAGCATAATGTGCCAAATATTTTTTTATGACCCCTGACTATGTTATGCTTCTTGTTCCTGTCTGTCTGCTGCTTTTTGTCTCTGACTTCCTCTTTTACCCTATCAAGTTACTCTTTATGGCTTTGTCTGCTGCCTGCTCTAACACCATTCTCAGTCTGGTATCATCATCCTACTGACAATGGACCTGCTATAAAAATCCAAGGATGAGGTGTTTAGAACCTGATGCAGAGGCCTGATTTGGGGAAAAGCCTGAATTTTGCAATAAGTCCAGTCAACACTTTTATAGTTGTGCACCAAAAATAGTAACAATTTAAGATTTGGCAATTTTAAATCTATGCAGACTGCTGGTATAATATGTAAAGGACATAAAAGAGCAAACAGAAAATGCTCTAATGTGTTAGGACATTTAATGATGCCCTTTTGCTTGAACATAACTATCGGCTAGATTTAGAGTTCTGCGGCCAAAGGGTGCGTTAGCTACTCTGGCTTTTTTTCTCCCGCACCTTTTAAATACCGCTGGTATTCAGAGTTCACAGAAGGGCTGCGTTAGGCTCCAAAAAGGGAGCGTAGAGCATATTTACCGCCACTGCAACTCTCAATACCAGCGTTGCTTATGGACGCGGCCAGCTTCAAAAACGTGCTTGTGCACGATTCCCCCATAGGAAACAATGGGGCTGTTTGAGCTAAAAAAAAACTAACACCTGCAAAAAAGCAGCGTTCAGCTCCTAACGCAGCTACATTGTTTCCTATGGGGAAACACTTCATAAGTCTGCACCTAAAACCCTAACATGAACCCCGAGTCTAAACACCCCTAACCTTACACTTATTAACCCCTAATCTGCCGCCCCCGCTATCGCTGACCCCTGCATATTATTATTAACCCCTAATCTGCCGCTCCGTACACCGCCGCAATCTACGTTATACCTATGTACCCCTAATCTGCTGCCCCTAACATCGCCGACCACTATGTTATATTTATTAACACCTAATCTGCCGCCCCCGCTATCGCTGACACCTGCATATTATTATTAACCCCTAATCTGCCGCTCCATACACCGCCGCAACCTACATTATACCTATGTACCCCTAATCTGCTGCCCCTAACACTGCCGACCCCTATATTATAATTATTAACCCCTAATCTGCCGCCCCCAACGTCGCCTCCACCTACCTACAATAATTAATCCCTAATCTGCCGACCGGATCTCACCGCTACTATAATAAATGTATTAACCCCTAAAGCTAAGTCTAACCCTAAAACTAACACCCCCCTAAATTAAATATAATTTAAATCTAACGAAATTAAATTATAATTATATTGTAGCTATTTTAGGATTAATATTTATTTTACAGGCAACTTTGTAATTATTTTAACCAGGTACAATAGCTATTAAATAGTTAATAACTATTTAATAGTTACCTAGTTAAAATAATTACAAAATTACCTGCAAAATAAATCCTAACCTAAGTTACAATTAAACCTAACACTACACTATCAATAAATAAATTAAATAAAATACCTACAATTATCTACAATTAAACCTAACACTACACTATCAATAAATAAATTAAATACAATACATACAAATAAATACAATGAAATAAACTAACTAAAGTACAAAAAATAAAAAAGAACTAAGTTACAAAAAATAAAAAAATATTTACAAACATTAGAAAAATATTACAACAATGTTAAACTAATTACACCTACTCTAAGCCCCCTAAAAAAATAAGAAAGACCCCCAAAATAAAAAAATGCCCTACCCTATTCTAAAATTAAAATAGAAAAGCTCTTTTACCTTACCAGCCCTGAAAAGGGCCCTTTGCGGGGCATGCCCCAAAGAATTCAGCTCTTTTGCCTGTAAAAAAAAACATACAATACCCCCCCAAACATTACAACCCACCACCCACATACCCCTAATCTAACCCAAACCCCCCTTAAATAAACCTAACACTAAGCCCCTGAAGATCTTCCTACCTTATCTTCACCACGCCGGGTTCACCGATCGATCCAGAAGAGCTCCTCCGATGTCTTGATCCAAGCCCAAGAGGGGGGCTGAAGAGGTCCATGATCCGGCTGAAGTCTTCTATCAAGCGGCATCTTCAATCTTCTTTCTTCCGGATCCATGTTCATCCCGCCAACGCGGAACATCCATCTTCACCGACGACGTCCCGACGAATGACGGTTCCTTTAAGGGACGTCATCCAAGATAGCGTCCCTCGAATTCCGATTGGCTGATAGGATTCTATCAGCCAATCGGAATTAAGGTAAGAAAATTCTGACTGGCTGATGGAATCAGCCAATCAGAATCAAGTTCAATCCGATTGGCTGATCCGATCAGCCAATCAGATTGAGCTTGCATTCTATTGGCTGTTCCAATCAGCCAATAGAATGCAAGCTCAATATGATAACTATCTTCGTCTGGATCGGCACTGGCTCTTAATAAGTGTGTTTACTATGGTATTGTGAGGTCTGTTCACTATGAGGAAGAAATCTAATTAGCACAGAGTTATATGTTTACAGGTTGTGTGAGAATTAGGTGTAGGGGATACTCTCTTTGTTTGGTAACTGTTGGTATGGCCATTTAGTCCTAGGGAGAGGGGATGATGGATTGGGGGGAATGTGAGGTAGTTGCGGTGTGTAAGGACTCTTGCCTGATAAACTTGGCATCTAAATGGTTGTCAATTCGGGGCTTTTTAATTTTTATAGGGCTATTAGATTAGGTGTAATTGTTTTTATTTTTGATAATTTTGTTTATTATACATATAAAATGCAAAATATATGTTTATTATTGAAATAAAAGCCTAAAAAACATAAAGGGATGTGGTAACAAGGTGTTGGACTGCGAAGGGCTCAAAGGTGTGTGTATATATATATATATATATGTGTGTGTGTGTGTTTGTATATATGTGTATGTATTTGTATGTGTACATATGTATTTTACACTGTATAAATTTAAAATTAAAAATTGCATTTTCTTCTGAGTGAATAACAATGCTATTTCAAGTATTTCTTAAACTCACCTTCAGTTTTAGAACACTTGGCTTAGCGCACCTTCAAGTTACATCAAAAGCAAAAGCCAGAACAGGCTTTTGTAGCACACCCATAGAAGTCTATGAGAAAAAGTAGTTAGTGGGACTGCACTATACGACCTCCAGATGTTAGCACAAATGAGGCTTTCACTTGACTTTTGACTTTCAACTTGTAATATGATAGCAGGTATAGGAGTGCTATTGACTTGAGCAGTAATGCTTTTGAGGTCCACTTGTAATCTAGGCATATAGCTGAATAAGTCCAAAGTTAAGGTGGCACAGTAAAAACTGCTAATTTCCCCCAATTCTTAATTATATATATATATATATATATATATATATATATATATATCAGTGATGTGCAGTGAGGTCAGAGACTGGTGAGGCACTAGATATGATATGCCGCCGCCGGAGAAACACATGTACAGAGGGCCGCAAGTACCCCCAACAGGGCAGGCTTAAATGATAACTGAACCAGTGCACAGGTGACATAATCAGGTTATGGGTGAGAGCAAGTTAGTAACCACTCAGTTACTGATCAGCTGATTACTTCACCTGTGCACTGATTCGGCTATAATGAAAACCTGGCCTGTTGGGGGTACTTGAGGACCATTGTTGAGAAACACTGCACTAAAGCACCAGCTCATCGGAAATGTATTGATTATCTGGAGAATAAAGCACACATACTCTGCTCACTGACACCCACACACACTCTGCTCACATACACACTAACACAATTCTGTGGCACAGTGCCAGGTACTAAGCAATTAGAATGATACACAATCTCTTCTCTACTCACTACTGTATTGTAAAAATAGAAATAGTTTACCATACAACTTTTACACAAAGGACAAGTTATCAATGCTGCCAACAATGGTGTTCAAGAAATGCACGTGCACATCCCACTTAGGTATGCTCTTCAACAAAGGACATCAAAGGATACCAAAAGAATGAAGTACATAATAATAAAAGTAAAATAGAAAGTTTATTTATTTATTTTTTGTGCAATTTCTATCTGAATGATGGAAATGTAATTATGACTTTCATGTTCCTTTCAAAAACTAATTTGATTTGCTGACATGGGGCCAGTAACAGTTAATGCTAATTCTCAAAATATAAATAACTGGAAAAGTCTATTAAAATAGCATGCTCTACCTCAATCATGAAAGTTTAATTTTAAATGTCTCCCTTTGACTATGTGTTTAACTAGTTACTTTACAGTGGCATTATTTCTAAAAACATTTAACTGCAATAATTACATATATTTTTTAAATGACTCATTATCTCCTTTTTTATTAATATAAACTTGTATAAAAGCAGCACATAATAAAAACACAATGCAACAGCGTTCAATTGATTTGTGAATTACAAGTTAACAGCAGTCTTTTAATAAATGGAGACACAGAGAAAAATAAAAATAGATACTGCATCCTCTGATTGAACAGACATAACATATATGGAGTGTGTACCTAATTAAATCAAATAACCATGAAAAAGGGAGGCTTAGCAATATTCAATGTCAAAAACTTTAATTTAAATAATGTGGACACTGCACACTTAACTTCAAACTCTGGGTTTTAAATTATGGATTTAAATTTGAATTGACCCTTTGACTTCCTGTCAGTATTGGGTTATGCTCACTTACTGCCCCCCCGTTAATGAGCTGTATCTGAACACAATTTGTGAATCGCAAGAGATGTAGAATACTACGATTGGTGTCATCTGTTCTTAGGTTACGTCAGCTTTCAGTTGTGTCACATGACCCTGCTCACTGCATCCTCCTTCTGATTAATCTATATATCCTTCACTTGCTAGGAGGCATCAAGAGGGGTGCATCCTATTGGTCCCAATTTTTGCTGCTAATATATTGACAGAACACAGGTGGTGCTGCAGCATAGATTTTCCTTTGACCCATGTACTGCAATGGAGAGAAGCGTTTCTGTTCCTGCCTCTCCATAGCATTACATGGGGGGGGAATCATTTTTTTTTTTTTTACTTTTTTTTTTGTTTTAATTAAAATGTAATGAAGCTTTGGCCACATATGGCAGGGTAGGCACTGCCTCCTCTGCCTCCTATGAGTGCACGTCCCTTATATATATATATATATATATATATATATGTATTATGTACTCCTTTAGGAAAAAATTCCTGGTGTTCAAATTTAATCATGTGCGGTACAAATTAGTATATATAAAAATACATATGTTTGACTGCAATATGTATTTTTTAGCAGGCTAAACGTAAATTACAAGTTTCTAAAATATGTTCTAAAACCATCGATCAAAAAATCTTAAACAACAATATCTTTGATACATATAAAGGCACAGACTGTAATATTCTATGTTTTACAAAATCTAATTGTGGTCACTAAGTAGTTAATGGTTGTTGTTAGAGTTGCGTGAATGGTGAGATAGAACTTTTAAAGAAATAAAGTTCCTAATATTCGATACTAAATCTTAATTGTATCTATATAGATGTTGATTGTTTTGAAGACAAAAATTGTGGTGATATATTGTTACCATATAATGATTATTTCTTTGGTAATTATTATTAAAGTTCCAGTTCCAGTTCGTAGTTCCAATCTTTCTCACAGTGCACTGTACGAGATGATGATGTGTGGTGTTTACAGGTGAATCGTCGGTATCTTTAAAGGAGCCTTGTTTAAGGCGGTTTCCCCAAAGAAGTGCGGTCCTTTTACTGGGTGTTTGTCTACTTCACCTTCCTCCTTCTTTAGCAGCTTACTCATTTGTTCTGGTAGCAGATCTGCTACACTGTTCTCCTTTAGTCCTGTTAATGGGTCTTTGGAGTCTCTGTATGCGACCTGGATTTAATCGGTCTCAGCCTCCTCTCTGTGATGTATAATCCTTGAAAGTGTGTATCAGGTTCTACGCGTTTCGGTTAGCAGCCTTTCTCAAGATACCTGATATGATTGATTTCATGCTTTTTAAAGACCAATTCCATCACGCCTTCTTTTCTCTTAACTCTTTAAGTGCCACTTTTGATCCATTCGCCTAGATTTAGAGTTCTGCGTTAGCCGTCCAAACCAGCGTCCTAACGCTGGTTTTGGCCGCCCGCTGGTATTTAGAGTCAGTCAGGAAAGGGTCTAACGCTCACTTTCCAGCCGCGACTTTTCCATACCGCAGATCCCCTTACTCTAATTGCGTATCCTATCTTTTCAATGGGATCTTCCTAACGCCGGTATTTAGAGTCTTGGCTGAAGTGAGTGTTAGAACTCTAATGACAAAACTCCAGCCGCAGAAAAAAGTCAGGAGTTGAGAGCTTTATGGACTAAAGCCGGTTCATAAAGCTCTTAACTACTGTGCTCTAAAGTACACTAACACCCATAAACTACCTATGTACCCCTAAACCGAGGCCCCCCCACATTGCCGCCACTCTAATAAAAATTTTTAACCCCTAATCTGCCGACCGCACACCGCCACAACCTACATTCAATTTCAATCCGATTAGCTGATCCAATCAGCCAATCAGATTGAGCTCGCATTCTATTGGCTGATCGGAACAGCCAATAGAATGCAAGCTCAATCTGATTGGCTGATTGGATCAGCCAATCGGATTGAAATTGAATCTGATTGGCTGATTCAATCAGCCAATCAGATTTTTCCTACCTTAATTCCGATTGGCTGATAGAATCCTATCAGCCAATCGGAATTCGAGGGATGCCATCTCGGATGACATCACTTAAAGGAACCTTCATTCGTCTGGAGTAGCCGGAAGAAGAGGATGGATCTGCGCCGGCTGCTTCAAGATGGTCCCGCTCCGCACCGTATGGATGAAGAAAGAAGACGCCACCTGGATGAACATGTCTACCTGTCCGGATGTCCTCTTCTAGCAGGATAGGATGAAGACTTTGGGCCCTCTTCTGGACGGATCGGTGATACCCGGCGTCGTGAAGATAAGGTAGGGAGATCTTCAGGGGCTTAGTGTTAGGTTTTTTAAGGGGTGTTTGGGTTAGATTAGGGGTATGTGGGTGGTGGGTTGTAATGTTGGGGGGGGGTATTGTATGTTTTTTTTAAATGCAAAAGAGCTGTTTTCTTTGGGGCATGCCCCGCAAAAGGCCCTTTTAAGGGCTGGTAAGGTAAAAGAGCTGTTAACTTTTTATTTTATAATAGGGTAGGGCATTTTTTTATTTTGGGGGGCTTTGTTATTTTTTTAGGGGGCTTAGAGTAGGTGTAATTAGTTTAAAATTCTTGTAATCTTTTTTGATTTTTTGTAATTTAGTGTTTGTTTTTTTGTAATTTAGTTTAGTTGATTTAATTGTAGATAATTGTAGATAGTTTAGTTAATTAATTTATTGATAGTGTAGTGTTAGGTTTAATTGTAACTTAGGTTAGGATTTATTTTACAGGTAATTTTGTACTTATTTTAACTAGGTAGCTATTAAATAGTTATTAACTATTTAATAGCTATTGTACCGAGTTAAAATAAATACAAAGTTGCATGTAAAATAAATATAAATCCTAAAATAGCTACAATATAATTATTCGTTATTTTGTAGCTATATTATGGTTTATTTTACAGGTAAGTATTTAGTTTTAAATAGGATTAATTTATTTAATAAGATTTATTTTATTTAGTTAAATTTAAATTAAATTTAACTTAGGGGGATGTTAGTGTTAGGGTTAGACTTAGCTTTAGGGTTTAATACATTTTTTTTTTTTTATTTATTTGATGCTGCCATGAAAGTAATCTTACAATTTAGGCATGTAAAAGAAAAACACCAAACAGATGGAAACATAACATGTCTTCGACAATTCAAAACAAAATTGGTGGATACAATATTCAACCTGCAAAAATGACATGATATATAGACTTCATTTATCCATATTATCCATTTTGCCAAAAAAAAGAAAAAATATACCAAAAATTAAATCTTCTTTTAGCCTTGGAAGCACATTTTATACATGAGGATAAAAAGAAGAAAAAAGAGGGAAAAATCGGGGAAGGAAAAAAAAACCAAAAAAACCCCCCTGCTCTCCACCCCATCCCGCTGACGTTCCCCACATCACTAGGATACCTATCCTCGCCATTTCCTTACCATACTTCTCAAAACTATTTAGATTTGTCTACCTATAACTTGAGACCCACTCGGGTGGGAAGTCACCTAACAGAACCAGATCATAAAAACATTCAGAACTTAAGAATGGGTATAGTATAGTCTTTTGTATATCTTCCGAGAATATCTTAATTATTGGTAACCATCCCAATAAGAACTTTTTAATTCCTCGTTCATTTGCCTCTCTGAGATGGAAAGATTCAAAAATTATCTGCATCTGAACCGTTTTAATGAAAACTGAAAAACCTGGCATCTTTTTGGACTTCCAATTTTTTAAGATTAAATGTCTAACCAGTAATATAACTGTATTTGAAATCTTATTTTGTAAAGCTGCTTCTTGACTGGAACGATCCGTTAGAAATAGTATGTCTTCTACATCAAAATGAATATTAGATTGATACAGTCTATTTATCCAAAAGACAACCCTCTTCCAAAATTGTCCAATCCTGGGACACTGCCAGAACATGTGTAAAATATCTGCACTTCTAGAAGCACATCTTGGACAAAGAAAATCCGGACCGGTATACATTTTAGCCATTTTCACTGGCGTACAATAATAATTATTGATAAGTTTCATGTGGCTTTCTTTCCAACTTATTGGAATGCAACATTTATTTATTGATTTACAGCTGTCTCTTAATGTGTCATAATCTATAACTGGTATTAAAGATCTCCATTTTACACTCAGTTTATCCAAAAAGGAATCGCTTTGTTTGGCAAGCATAATACTGTATAATAGTGATATTGAGGGCGCTTTGACCCGGGCAACGACCAAAATGGACCTAACTTCCGACCAAGCGACTGTCTCACTGCCATTCCATCTCTTAGATGTTATAAAATGATGCACTTGCAAATAAGCATATAAGCTATTACTAGATAAATCGAACTGAGATTTTAAATTGTCAAAAGATATGATTTGTCTCTCCTCTGTAAAAAATTGACCAACTAACTTAAGATTTTTGCTATACCATTCTCTATATATCCCCTGGTTATTTCCAGGAGAAAATTCGGGATTGCCAATTAAAGGTAGATATTCTGAGTATGAATAATCTATGCTTATTAGTGTACAGAGTTTTTGCCATGCGAGAATAATATTTTGCATAGATATTAAACTCTTTATATTATTCGGGATTTCTTTAGATTTAATATGTAATAAGGCTTTGAGTGAGAAAGGGGCAACTAAGACATTCTCCATTTCTGGAGTTGAGAACCAGCTAGTTTCTGTAAGCCAATCCAACGCAATTTTGCTCAAAGCTGCAAGATTATAGAATCTTATATTAGGTAATGCTAGACCAGCAGCTTCACGTGGTTGCATCAGTTTTTCTATTGCGATACAAGGTTTCTTGTTATTCCAAATAAATTTGGAGAAACTGGAGTTCAGTTTCTGTATGTCTGTTTGGTTTAAAATTAATGGAAGATTTTGTAATAAGAAAAGAAGCCGGGGAAAGACTATTGTCTTGATAAGATTTACTCTGGCAGTCATTGATAGCGGGAATACATCCCAAAGTTTCAAATCAGAATAAATTTTCTGTAATAAAGGATAAAAATTAAGACCATACCATTTTAAGGGATTTCTATGAAGAAAGATTCCAAGATATCTGAGAGACTCCACCTCTCTAAACTCCAAATTGACAGATGCATGACTTTTTTGAATCCACATTAACTCACTTTTATTATAATTTACTTTATAACCTGAAAATGAACTGAAAAAATTCAGACAATCTATCACTGTGGGAATAGCCCTATGTGTATTATATAAACATATTAGTATATCATCTGCATATAAAAAGGTTTTGAGGACCGTTTTACCGATAGTAATCCCTTCTACAATGTCCCTTAATCTTATCGCCAACGGTACCAATGCTAAATTGAAAAGTAGAGGGGATAGCGGGCATTTTAATACATTTATTAGAGTAGCGGCAAGGTCCGGTCAGCAGATTAGGGGTTAATAAGTGTAGTTAGGTAGCGGCGACGTTGGGGGTGCAGATTATGGGTTAATAAATATAATATAGGGGTCGGCGATGTTAGGGGCAGCAGATTAGGGGTACATAGGTATAATGTAGGTTGCGGCGGTGTACGGAGTGGCAGATTAGGGGTTAATAATAAAATGCAGGGGTCAGTGATAGCGGGGGTGGCAGATTAGGGGTTAATAAGTGTAAGGTTAGGGGTGTTTAGACTCGGGGTACATGTTAGGGTGTTAGGTGCAGACTTAGAAACTGTTTCCCCATAGGAAACAATGGGGCTGTGTTAGGTTTTTTTCAGCTCAAACTACCCCATTGTTTCCTATGGGGGAATCGTGCACAAGCACGTTTTTGAAGCTGGCCGCGTCCGTAAGCAACGCTGGTATTTAGAGTTGAAGTGGCGGTAAATTATGCTCTACACTCCCTTTTTGGAGCCTAACGCAGCCCTTCAGAGAACTCTAAATACCAGCTTTGTTTAAAAGGTGCGGGGGAAAAAAAAACACGCGTAGCTAACGCACCCCTTCTAACGCAAAACTCTAAATCTAGGTGATTGTGTTTTTATTGATTTTCATTTTCTATTAGATTTCTGTACCTAGCCATCGGCTAGATTACGAGTATTGCAGTATGGGTGAAAAAGCAGCGTTAAGGCTCATAACGCTGCTTTTTCACTACCACTGGTATTACGAGTCTTGCAGGTTTAGGGGCACCGCACACTTTTTTGGCCGTAACGCAACGTAATTACCGTAGCTTTCAAAAAGTCCTTTTTCAATGGGACTTCCACAGTGCCTGGGAGGCCAAAAAGTGAACGGTACACCCTATACCGCCAAGATTGATACCGTAAACTGAAAGTCAGTAGTTATGAGTTTTACGCTACAAACCTGTAACATAAAAATCATAACTTAAGTGCTAAAAAGTGCACTAACACCCATAAACTACCTATTAACCCCTAAACCGAGGCCCTCCCGCATCGCAAACACTACAAATAAATATATTAACCCTTAATCTGCCGCTCTGTACATCGCCGCCACTATAATAAACATATTAACCCCTAAATGGCCGCACTCCCGCATCACAAACACTAGTTAAATATTATTAACCCCTAATCTGCCGTCCCTAACATCTCCACCACCTACCTACATTTATTAACCCCTAATCTGCCGCCTCCAACGTCGCCGCCACTATACTAAATTTATTAACCCCTAAACCTAAGTCTATCCCTAACCCTAACAAACCCTAACTTAAATATAATTAAAATAAATCTAAATTAAACCTACTATCATTACCTAAATTATTCCTATTTAAAACTAAATACTTAACTGTAAAATAAACCCTAAGCTAGCTACAATATAACTAATAGTTACATTGTATCTAGCTTAGGTTTTATTTTTATTTCACAGGTAAGTTTGTATTTATTTTAACTAGGTAGTTAGTAAATAGTTAATAACTATTTAGTAACTATTCTACCTAATTAAAAAAAATACAAACTTGCCTGTAAAATAAAAATAAACCCTAAGCTAGCTACAATGTAACTATTAGTTATATTGTAGCTATTTTAGGGTTTATTTTACAGGTAAGTATTTAGTTTTAAATAGGAATTGTTTAGGTAATGATAGTAGGTTTTATTTAGATTTATTTTAATTATATTTAAATTAGAGGGTGTTAGGGTTAGACTTAGGTTTAGGGGTTAATAAATTTAGTTTAGTGGCGGCGACGTTGGGGGCAGCAGATTAGGGGTTAATAAATGTAGGTAGGTGGCGGCGATGTTAGGGGCGGCAGATTAGGGGTTAATAAATATAATGTAGGTGTCGCGATGTTGGGGGCAGCAGATTAGGGGTTAATAAATATAATGTAGGTGTCGGCGATATTGGCTGTGTTATGGAGGGGCTGCGTTACGGAGCTTTACAATGCTTTTTTGCAGGTGTCAGACCTTTTTTCAGCCCCATTGATGTCTATGGGGAAATCGTGCATGAGCAACATGTCACAGCCACAAAGGGAATTTATTTTAGATTGTATGGGATTTATTTCACAAAATAACTACTTAAAATTCGATGGCAATTACTATTTATAGAAAAGAGGAACAGCCATGGGCATGAGATTCGCACCAAGTTATGCAAATTTATTCATAGGATATTTTGAAGAGAACTTTATATCCACCACTCCATAGGGTGAGAATCTTGTGCTCTATAAGCGCTTTATAGATGATGTATTTATAGTTTGGAGAGGGGACCAGGAACTTTTGGAACAATTTATAGAGAATCAAACAATAATGACTTGGGACTGAAATTTACTCATAGTAAAAAAACAATGACATCTGGTAAGAAGTGACCCCTTAATAGGAAAGAGACTTAGGCACCAACCCGACATAATATTCAGGAAGGCAACAAATTTTAAAAATATTCTTGCACCTAGTGAAATTTAAACCTAATAGTAAAAATAAACAACTGAATATAAAAGGTGAGAGACTAGAAGGATTCTATTCTTTCCACGATTATAAATCTTGTAAATTCAGCAGTAAGATTAAAACTATAAAATCAACCACTACAAATGTAGAGGTTAAAATAAATGACATTATTAGATGTACAGACAGTAATATCATATACATACAGGGATAGGCACAGACCAAGGCTGTGGTGGACATTTTCCAAAGTACATATCTTAGTTAAGGACACCAAGGTACATTTCAAATTAAAATGCAGGCAGCTTGCTTCTTCCCTCTCTCTCACTCACTTACTTCCCACTACTTAGGGGTGTCACGCGGGCACAACCTAATCCTATGAAATGTAGCGCCGCATGCATCAAGGAGGGGTCACGACCAGCATTCATTTGTCCTACTCCTCCCTCCCCACCGCAAAATGGGCAGTGGACACTGCAAGGGCTAGTCAAGGACACCAGTGTCCGTGTACGGACACCTTGCCTATCCCTGTATACATATTACAATGCTCTTGTAATTTGCAATATTTGGGACAAACAAGCAGGAAACTGAAAGATAGAATAAGAGAGCACATCAGAAGTATAGAAAGAGAAAGAGATGATACAAGACTATATGCACACTTTAAAGATCACCACCAAGGGAATCCCAAAAAAATGACTTACTGGGGTATTAGGAAAATATGGGCAGATGACAGAGGATGTAATATGGAAAAAATACTACTCCATCAAGAAGCATAATTTATTTATAAAATGGGAACCCTACACCCAAAAGTTTTAAATAGTGAACTAGACCTTAATTCTATAATCTGACAAGTTATAATCTGATAAGGTATAATCCAACACATCTCTATTCTATAATCTGATAACATATAATCTAAAATATTGCAACAACATAAAAATGTGGATATAGATACCATCTTCATTTAATAACCAAAATGTTTTTGATAAAATTGACCGTTATCAGTCTGTATAAAAATAAAACTAAAATTGATACAAAAAGGATTTTTTCTATAACCACTTAGGTTCAATTCATAACATTTACTTGCAGATATAGATAGGCCCCATAAATATCCTCTCCAATCAATATAAACTAATAAATCAACAATTACATGATAGCATTTAACCAACATCAAGATTTTTATAATGTTCTTTTATAGTGTTCTTTTTACAATGTTCTTTCTATAATGTTCCTTTTACAATGTGTTATAATTATAATATGATATAATAACTGGATTATTTACATGAGGCCACAGAGGAAGTAAAAAAGATCTTATAAGGCGAATATAGTTATATATAAGCTATGTGAATCGGACGTGAGAATTCAAATCCTTGTATATAAGACACCCATAACGAAATGTAACACCAGAAACCAAAACTTTTTCTAACGTATACATAAATATGTAAATACATATTATATAGTTATAATCGTATAACTATACACAAAAAAATATATACAATCAAGAAACCAACTAGAAAAAAAAAAAGAAAGAAAAAAGTAAATATTTATGGGCTATAAGAGACATAAGAATTGATCATGTTTTATAAGCTGATATATATAATTTTTTCATTCCGTCGGGCTAATAGCAATATATTAATATATCAAAATAAACTTTAAGTATTATATTAAAATGAACTTTAAGTAATATGTACTCCTGTGAACAATAATCATGGTTAGGTAAAGAAATCTAATAGAAAATGAACAATAAAAACACAATGGATAAAAAGTGGCACTTTAAAGAGTTAAGAGAAAAGAAGGCATGATGGAATTGGTCTTTAAAAAGTGTGAAATCAATCATATCAGGTATCTTGAGAAAGGCTGCTAGCCGAAACGCGTAGAACCTGATACACACTTTCAAGGATAGGATCACAGAGAGGAGACTGAGACCAATTAAATCCAGGTCGCATACGGAGACTCCGAAGACCCGTTAACCGGACTAAAGAGGAACAGCGTAGCAGATCTGCTACCGGAACAAACGAGTAAGCTGCTAAAGAAGGAGGAAGGTGAAGTTGACAAACACCCGGTAAAAGGACCGCACTTCTTTGGGGAAACCGCCTTAAACAAGGCTCCTTTAAAGATACCGACGACTCACCTGTAAACACCACACATCATCATCTTGTACAGTGCACTGTGAGAAAGATTGGAACTACGAACTAGATCTTCAAAAATTAAGGTACAAACTTAGCCGTATGGCCAAAGACACACACACTATATACAATGGGAGTATTGACTTACATCTTGTGAATTTGATAATAATTACCAAAGAAATAATCATTATATGGTAACAATATATCACCACAATTTTTGTCTTCAAAACAATCAACATCTATATGGATACAATTAAGATTTAGTATTGAATATTAGGAACTTTATTTCCCTAAAAGTTCTATCTCACCATTCACGCAACTCTAACAACAACCATTAACTACTTAAGGACCACAATTATATTTTGTAAAACATTGCATATTACAGTCTGTGCCTTTATACTGTATGTATCAAAGATATTGTTGTTTAAGATTTTTTGATCGATGGTTTTAGAACATATATTAGAAACTAGTAACTTACGTTTAGCCTGCTAAAAATATATATTGCAGTCAAACATACTGTATGTATTTTTATATGTACTAATTTGTACCGCACATGAGAGACACCTGTATCTAGATTAGTTTTAAAGTAATCATTTTACACATAGGTTTTAATTTTGGATATTGCTATCATGGACATTGTTATTACCCATACGGGCATTTTACCAATAAATGTTTTATATATTTGATTAAATTTGAATGCCAGGATTTTTTTTCCTTAAGGAGTACATAATACTTATATATATATATATATATATATATATATATATATATATATATATATATATATATATATATTTAATTGGGAATTAAGAATTGGGGGAAATGAGCAGTTTTTACTGCGCCACCTTAACTTTGGACTTATTTATTTCTAACGTTTTTTGGGAAAATGTTATAAAGGTGAGCTTATTTCCCAACATAGACCAGACAAGTTATAAAACTCTTTTTTATTGTAATTATATAGCTGAATAAGGAACATTCTGAAGAAAAAAACCTCATCTGTAAAAACAGAAGATTTATAGCTGTGCCCTGTAACTACACTTGGTATTGGTCACTTGCATGAACGAATAGCATTCTAAAGAAAACCGTTGTTAAACATCAACAAATATTAACACGTTTCTATTTGTTGGAAGTCACTTCTTTCTCAGGGCCAGATTACAAGTGGAGCGCTAAATAAAGCTTTCATGAAAGCTATTTTTGGGCTCCACAGAGTAATTCCAGCGCACGTTAATGTGAGCTGGTATTGCAAGTTGACAGCAATGTGAATGCTCCAATAGGAGCCTCGTTCTGATGCCATCATACATGGCACAGCTTTGTAGAGATGGCAGCAAATTGTAAATATATATGTTATATACACATATTAACACATATTTATATACAGTATGTATATAAGCATATACATATATATTTACAAGGAACACACAGTTTCCATAAACTGCAAAGTAAAGGCACTTTTCACCTCATATCCGTCAACTGTAGCCCCCAAATACTGCCTAGTGCAGTTATTTCCTTAACAAATATAAATGCTTCCATTTTTTTTAACTAAAAAACACACCACTGTATTTTGGGGCACATTTATAAAATTAATGAGAGATCTAATCTCTGGTTAGTTTATAATGTGCTAATTGTTACTGCGGGCTTTCTGTAGCAATAACCAGCCACTTGTAATTAGCGCTCCACTTTTAATCTTGCCCTTAATATTTTAATGATTAATAATGAGGTTTTTTTTCAAAACATTCTATACTAATGAGATTTATTTTGAGGAACAATCATCCAGGAAACGTTTAGTGACAATGTTTGTATGAAAATTACTGTTTCACATAGATTTGTAAGATGCGGTCTCTGTTCATTATACACAACATTTGACCAGGTAGCATTTCTCAACAAAGCTATTCTTACAATGTGATTTTATATTTCAGTTCCTCCTTTCCATTCTTTTTCTGTTCTGCCTGTCTCAATACTTCCTTCTCCTTGCTTTTCTTTCTATTAACTCTCTCTTCCTGTTGCTCTGAATATACCAGGGACTGTTTTAAAGAAAATTTCTTATGAGAAAGCCAGAGACAGGTTTGTACTAAACGGTGTATTTTGTAGCCTACTTTGGACTAGATTACAAGTGGAGCACTAATTTATCGTGCCCGTAAATGGGCAAATTTGCAGTTTACAGGCGCTCGATAAATAACCAGCCACTAAAAGCGGCTGGTTATTGCTACCGTGAGTTTGCGATAGCAATTAGCACTCCAAAAATTTACCAGAGGTCAGACCTCTGGTTAATTTAAAAAATATCCCCCAATTGTTTTAAGAATTTTAGCATCTTTATTTTTTGTTAAAAATAACTGCACTAAGCAGTTTTTAGGGGGTTAAAGTGTGTGGGTGTTATGTATACTGATATATATATATATTTATGTGTTAATATATGTGTATATATATATATATATATATATATATATGAAAACAAAATTAAGTATAAATCACTCCTAAGAGTGATAGAATACTAAAAAACTGCGCTCTCTAAGAGTTGAATAACTCACAAACAAATAATGAATGAAAAAATATACCACATATAATATGATGATTTTACAAGCACTTATACTCACTATCAATCACATGTAGTATATACAATTCTGGACAATTCTTAATATTGTAATTTATTGGTGTTTTATAAAAAAGGATATATGATGACCCCACACAATCTTAGGGGATCTAGGTAGGTGCTGGCTGCTGTATTCACAAACACATCCATTATCCCACGGATAGAAGAAAAGATCTAAGGCAAAGATAGAAACAGAAAAGCGCACAAAAGTACCTACATAGTGCAAATCAGTTTTATATTTTTTTTAAAACATACATAAACATATACAAGGTGAGCCCCTTCAGGGTTTCTACTCACAGGAAGTGCCCTCAAACAAAATGAGGTATGTACAGGCTCCAAACAGTTTAAAGGCTCACTGGCAGTTCTGGTTGTTTAGCAGTCACTGCTTGCTCAATGCTGAATGGGTATCCCAGTGTCCCAATTCCCAGGCTTTAATGCACGGATTATACACTTTGATATGTCCTCACTCAGCATGGGCTCCGTGTAAGATGTCCCAGATAGAACCGCTGCAAATGCGGCTAAAATAGTTTAAAATTACCGCTCCTCGGAGCTGCTTAATCAGCTGTTCAGCTAATGTCGAGACGCAAGGTGGGCGTGGCCTTACGCGTTTCATGGTGTCGTCACCACTTCATCAGAGGTATATCCACGCCCACTCTGTTCATCCTATTTATACACGATCAGTGTTCGTTGTTAGCCGCCCACCTCAGCATCAAGACAGAAACTTCATATGAGCTGATAAAACGAATTAAGGACCATTTTGAAAAGGACTAAGTTTAGCCGCAATCAATATGATAACCTAATTAAATTACATTTAATATCAAACAGATTATGCTTTGTAAAACCTGTTTGTTATATTTTTCCTAACAATATGTGGTTTGGTTCATTGTAAATATCTGAAAATTAATAGCAAAGGAAGCAATAATATTAATAAATGCTGCTTCATGTCATAAAATATAAATTTATTATAAATATATTAAAACCTTTAAAAATCAGTGAATGAACGAAACTTCATACCTTATAAAAACCCATTAGGGTACACAATGTACAATAGAGTATATACACCTGTATTATAAAAAGACTATATATTTGATTAGTTGCCATTTTTCTCCATAACTCTCCATTCTAAAAAAAAATAATAAAAAAAAAATATATATATATAAATTAATATTCTCTGGTATTATGCCTGTAGAATTCATTTATTATTCATCATAGTAAACCACTTATTAAATTAGAAAGGCTTGGATGTCCACTTCTCTATTGAGACCAAATGGTAGGTCTCACGTTTGCGCAATTGTAACAATCTGTTACCCCTCCTTTAATCTAATATTATTTGTTCTATTGCTTTAAATTTTAAACCTGTTGTATCTCTATTGTGGACCTTCTGTTTAGAATCACAATACTGCCCCCCTTATCCGCTTCCTTGATGACAATATTATTGTCATTGGACAGGTCTTTTAATGATTTTAATTCAAATCGGTTTAGATTTTGTTTAGCATCTTGATGTGTTTTAATATTGTTCTTATTTTTTTCACACAGCATTGTCAATTCCTTCTCTACTAATTTCTGGAAAACTGGAATATGGTTCCCCTGTGAATGGAGGGGGTAAAACACTAACTTAGGTTTAAACGACTTTTTCATGTCACATTGGTTTTCCATTTCCAGACTTTCCAGAATAGTGAGAGTGTGTTGGTCTAGGCCTGTCTCCCTGCTTGTCTCTCCTTGGTTATCAAGGTCCAGGGAGATTAGGTTAAGTAAGGGTTGCCAATCCTCAGAATTCAAGTCCGAATTAGTTTGTGACTTGAGTTAAATTTTTTCAAAGTGTCGTGTAAGGGTTAACTTGCAGACAAATTTATGTAAATCTATATATAATTCAAATGAATCCGGGTTAACCGAGGGGGAGAAAGAGAGTCCTTTCCTTAACAAGCTTAATTCAGCTGCTGTTAATTTTTTATCTGATAAATTAAATATTTTAGTCCCTTCTTCCTTAAGTCTTATTTTCTTCTCTTTACTTTGTACAATTCTTCCCCCTCGCTTTCCTCGTCTGATTCTATTGGTCTCTTTTGTTTTCCCCAAAAGTGGGTGATTGGTACACTTCCTTTGTCTATTATTGGTGGTTTTGTTAATTTTCCTGATTTTCCTAAAAAAGAAGAATTATCTTTATTTTTCCCTGATCCGCTACTCCTGTCTCTATTCTCATCAGGTTCGGCAAAATACTTAGATCTAGTAAGATCTTCTTGATCCTCTCTTATATGTATCTGTTTGTTTTCTTTTTTATTTTTCCATTGTTGACTATTGTTTTTAGAGTGATTACTTTTAGGCTGACCATTGATATGTCTGTTTTGGTCCCTGTTGTCATATCTATTATGATCTCTATTGGTACTCCCATAGGCTCCCCTAGGGTTGTAGGTGTAAGTATTAGAGTTTTTTCTGCGCCAATTCTGTGATTGTGTATTGTAGTTATGTGTATGATGGTTATATCCATAACCATTTTTATAATGTATTTTACCCTGTTGTGTATTGTTTTGTCTAAAACTTTGTTTTCTCTCTACAAAGTCTCTTCTAACTGGTGTATTTGTACTTTTTGTTTTGTGGAATACTTCCTCTATCTCATTATCCCCTTCCACATTAATCTCTAGTTCTCTTTCTTGATTTGAGTCTTCAATAAATTCCAAATAATCTCTCTTAAATTTTTTATTTTTTCTGTATTCAATCTCTTTTTCATAATTCTGGATTCTTGATTTTGTTTCATTATTAATTTCAACATATAATGCATCCTCTTTGAAATGTTCCAAATCCCCTCTAATTTTATTGATCTCCTCTACTATTTTTGTCAATTTCATTTCTCTATATTTTATTAAGATGTTTATAAAAGTTTTGGAACAATCTGTTAGAGCCTGTTCCCACTCCAGATGATATTCCACATCTGCAAGGTCAAAAATAGCTGTCTTAGACATTTTTAACCCTTTAGGGATTAGATTTTTTCTAAGATATTTTTTCAAAATTCGTCTATCATAATATTGATTAATATGGAGTTTACTTAATTTTTCTAATTTCTGGAATAATTCCCTAGGGTCGATTGATTCAGGACTAATGTCCTCTTCCTCATCTGAGTTTGAATCATTTCTTTTTAGGGTCAAATAATCTCCATAATAGAAGTTAGTCATTTTAATTAAATAGTTAGAGTGCTGCTGTTTCAAATAAGATAAATTCGAAAAAGTGAAAACAAAATTAAGTATAAATCACTCCTAAGAGTGATAGAATACTAAAAAACTGCGCTCTCTAAGAGTTGAATAACTCACAAACAAATAATGAATGAAAAAATATACCACATATAATATGATGATTTTACAAGCACTTATACTCACTATCAATCACATGTAGTATATACAATTCTGGACAATTCTTAATATTGTAATTTATTGGTGTTTTATAAAAAAAGGATATATGATGACCCCACACAATGTTAGGGGATCTAGGTAGGTGCTGGCTGCTGTATTCACAAACACATCCGTTATCCCACGGATAGAAGAAAAGATCTAAGGCAAAGATAGAAACAGAAAAGCGCACAAAAGTACCTACATAGTGCAAATCAGTTTTATATTTTTTAAAAACATACATAAACATATACAAGGTGAGCCCCTTCAGGGTTTCTACACACAGGAAGTGCCCTCAAACAAAATGAGGTATGTACAGGCTCCAAACAGTTTAAAGGCTCACTGGCAGTTCTGGTTGTTTAGCAGTCACTGCTTGCTCAATGCTGAATGGGTATCCCAGTGTCCCAATTCCCAGGCTTTAATGCACGGATTATACACTTTGATATGTCTTCACTCAGCGTGGGCTCCGTGTAAGATGTCCCAGATAGGACCGCTGCAAATGCGGCTAAAATAGTTTAAAATTACCGCTCCTCGGAGCTGCTTAATCAGCTGTTCAGCTAATGTCGAGACGCAAGGTGGGCGTGGCCTTACGCGTTTCGTGGTGTCGTCACCACTTCATCAGAGGTATATCCACGCCCACTCTGTTCATCCTATTTATACACGATCGGTGTTCGTTGTTAGCCGCCCACCTCAGCATCAAGACAGAAACTTCATATGAGCTGATAAAACGAATTAAGGACCATTTTGAAAAGGACTAAGTTTAGCCGCAATCAATATGATAACCTAATTAAATTACATTTAATATCAAACAGATTATGCTTTGTAAAACCTGTTTGTTATATTTTTCCTAACACATAAATATATATATTCATATACAGTATATTTACACTTTGCTGCCCATTGCTGCGCGACTTACCCCTTCACTACGCTAGGTTCTCAGACGTGTCTAACGACATTGGAGCCTAGGGAAGCCTGCTCTTGTGAGTGCAAAGCTTCTATGCAATGCAAATGCGAGGTCGCGTTCGTATTGCACTCAACTTGTAATACCAGTGCACATTTGTGTGTGCTGGTATTACTTAGTGGTGCGCAAATATTGTGCTCACATAAGCGATATTTTGCGCTCCAATTGAAATCTGACCCTTTAAGCAAAAACATTGGTGTATCAATAGAGGTTGCAGTGTGCGCAATTAGGATCATGCCCCTACTTTTGTGTGTGTGTATGTTGTATATGTCTGTATGTGTGTGCGTGTTTGTATGTGTGCGTGTATGTGCGTGTGTGTTTGTATGTGTGTATGTGTGTGTGTGTCTGTGTGTATGTGTATATATGTGTGTGTATGTGTGTGTGTCTGTGTATATGTGTGTGTGTGTGTTTGTATGTGTGTCTGTGTGTATATGTGTATGTGTTTGTATGTTTGTATGTGTGTATGTGTGTCTGTGTGTCTGTGTGTATATGTGTATGTGTGTCTGTGTGTTTGTGTGTGTGTGTGTTTGTATGTGTGTGTGTATGTGTTTGCGTGTGTGTATGTGTGTGTGTGTATGTGTGTGTGTGTGTATGTGTGTCTGTGTGTATGTGTGTGTGCGTGTGTATATGTGCGTGTGTATATGTGTGTGTGTATATATGTGTGTGTATATGTGTGTGTGTTTATGTGTGTGTGTGTGTGTGTGTATATGTGTGTGTGTGTGTGGGGGGGGGGTGGGTGTTAATAGCCTTGAGAGGCAGATATTTTTTAAATGTCATTTTTCTGTACAAATATGGCCTTTCCAAAACTGCTGTCCCCAGTTACATGGTACATGTAAAAGTTTCTAGGTTTCAGTAGCAGAACATGGAAGATAAGTGATGAAGTACGGGTAAATTCAACCACCTACAGAAAATCTCTTCCCATGCCTCACTACTCTGCCACTGCTACTGTCATGTATGTAAAAAAGTAGATAAATTACTAGCACTGCTTTGGGCTGGCATCTGAGGGGGTTACGCATCCACTGACCTTTGTCTGTTGCTGGGGTTCAAAGGGATTAATATTGTAAAAGGCAGCAACATTTTAAGACCATCCAAATACAGTATCCTCTATTGCATATAAGATGAAGTAGACTTTTTTTATATGTTGGCTATGTAATATATTTGGATTGAGAGTGCTGATGACTTTATTACAAATGGCCCCTGATGCCACTGTTTCCGTGCAAACCTTCAGGCTCGCCGTTAACAGCAGTTATGAAGGAGCGGTCTTAAAACCACTGCTCCTTAACTGGTCCTCTGCCTCTGAAGCTGCGGACATCAATCCGCCCGATCCTATATGATTGGGTTGATTGACACCCCCTGCTAGCGGCAAATCTACAGGGGGCGGCATAGCACAAGCAGTTCACCAGAACTGCTTGTGCAAGGTTAAATGCAGACAGCATATGCTGTTGGCATTCAGCGATGTCTGGTGGATATGATATGCTACAGTGTATTATGTCCGCCAGACATTGGTAAATCAACCCCAAAGGGTTAAACAGGCCTATCCTTAAACTTTGCCTTGGAGTAAATTGGTTTCTAGTTACACCTTTGTTTAGCACACAATAGACTGTTATTTTTAAAAATATCATTTTATGGTTTCATATATATTCTTAAAACATTTAGATGCAAAAACATGACACTAGGTAGCTAGTGCAGAGTCTGGTGGAGTCCAGGAATGGTGTTAGGTTGTTCTAGGCATGGAATATTAGCGGTATTGCATGTGTTCTAGAAGGACATGTGTGATTAATCAGGGGAGGGGCAGAGATTGAGTGGGGCTTGGGCATTTCTTGGTGGGTTTGAACAGTTCCAGACTACTCAGGATGTTAGAGTGAAGATAGAAAGCAAAAAAAATGACACTCAAAACAGTCAATAATTTATAAACAATTCCAAGGTGTTGAATTTAAAAAGTCTTAAAATCCTGGAAAAAGCTGCTGTAAAGTGTTTTCTTCTTAGCTGAGATTTTAGTCTGAAATTGTCCTCATGTAACGCATAGAGGTGTTTTCATGCCCCAAATGCATTTGAAAACCTTGTAATACATTTATTATCAAAGAGCTTTCAAATTGATTGGGTTTTATTCAAGTTTAGAGAAAAACATGAAAAGCACAACTTTCCAATTTGCTTTTATCATCAAATTTGCTTTGTTCTCTTGGTATTCGTTTTTGAAAGCTAAACCTAGATAGGCTCAAACTGATTTTTAAACTGTTGAAGGCCGCATGTTATCTCAGCGCATTTTCACAGTTAGACTTTGCTAGTTCGTGTTTGTCATATAGATAAGATTGTGCTTACTCCCGTGGAGTTATTTATGAGTCAGCACCGTGGTCGGACTGTTAGCCGACGGACATTTGGCCAACGGACATTTGGCTGACAGATATTAGTCAGACAGACAAGTGGCTGTCAGATAACAGTCCGGCCCCGAGATATATATATATAGATAGATTCGATAGATATATTAGATAAATAAATAGATTTGATAGATAGATTAGATAGATAAATAGATTTGATAGATTCAATAGATATATAAATAGATAGATAGACAGATCGATAGATAGATTCGATAGATAATTTCCCTGACAGAGAACTACAAGACGTGCGGGCAGGGACCCATATTTAGGTTCCCAGAGGCGGTTGCGAGACCCGAGGCTCTGATTTGAACAGAGCACTCTGGAGCGTATCTGCCCTCGGCCGAACTAGGAACATGCTTTGGCATTCTATCCTTTGGTCAAATGTCCATCAGACAGAATGCTGTCGGCCACATGTCCATCGGCATTTTGTCAGAGCACCGAGTCAACACTGATTTGCTAAAATGCAAGTCTGTGAAAAGAACTGAGATAAGGGGCAGTCTGCAGAAGCTTAATTACAAGGTAATCAAAGAGGTAAAATATGTATTAATATCACAGTATTGGTTATGCAAAACTGGGGAATGGGAAATGAAAATTATCTATCTTTTTAAACAATAAAAATGTTAAAGTAGACTGTCACTTCAAGAGTTCAATGTAATATGATCCTTCTAGTAATTGAGAAATTGGAATGAGATTCTTTTTGAGTATGAAATGTGCTGGTAGATGCTTATGCCATCTCTTGTTGAAGTACAATAAATAAAATCATTTAATAGCTTATGAACTTTACATTGATTTGTAAGAGTACTCTTGCTTGGTTAAAGGGACATGGAATGCAAACACCTCAAGAATGGTGCCATAATAGCCTTATATCTAATAAGCAGTAGACCTGAGATTTGAACTCACAGTTTAAGCTAAATAACTCTGCGTCTAATAAACCTATTTAGTTGAGGATGCCACCTGATAAATCTGTTTAATACAATAGAGGAAACACCTGCTAGAGTTAAAGTGCATTTGGTTGCATTACCCTAACTCTGTAATACAAAAGCAATGGTATAACATATCCTTATTTAAAAGTAATAGAATAAAAAAAAAGAAAAGAAAAATAGTTGCAAAAAAAGTGAGGAATCCTAATTTGTTATTTAGACTCACTAACCAGGGCTGCTTCTATTTTGTTTTGGATGCAGGATGGAACTACACATTATTAACACAACTGATTATAACACTGCAGCCCACAAATATACCCAGAGCTATGAATAAGATACGGAGACTAACCGTAACGCTTTACCTCAGAGTGATGCATTAGTATGTTTAGTCCTGCACCTCAGACCATGTGACAACCAAGCTTCAGAAAACAATGGTAAGATAAATAAAGAAACAAATTAAGTAACTATATATAGCTAAAGCAAAACAGAAAGAGGGTAAGGGGGACATGTAGAAAAAGTTATCAAAAGGGTCATAAAACACTGCAATTAGAAGACTGTTGTGTAAACGTATAACAAATTAACATACCAAGCAATTGTGAACACTTCTAAATAGTTTAACATCTTGTTTGATGCAATTGTTTTTCAATATCCCCCCCCCACACACACACCATTTACATTATTTTGAGAAGACAATTCAGAATTGTTACTGGAGTAGACGAGGCTAGCTACTGTCATTATGTTAGATAACCTTGTTTTTCTGTATGTTATCACCATTCAAGGCTAATATGTAGCAGTGTTAGGCTTCCAAAGTCTGCGGTGTGCTCTCAGAATCAGAAAACTCAAAAGTTGTTTTTCCTATGCATACACGATTTACATTATAATCTCAGTGTTTTAAGTGAGAATAATGTTTCTTTTATGTTTCATATAAAACATGCAACTTTCCAATTTACTTTTATCAAATTTTCTTCTTTCTTTTGGTATCCTTTGTTAAGGAGCAGCAATGCACTACTGGGAGCTAGCTGAAGACATCAGGTGAGCCAGTGACAAGAAGTTCGCTGCCGTACACTGAATAGGGAATTCAAGGTACTCGTTTAAAAATGGCGTCCCTTGCATTCCTATTGGCTGATTTGATTCTTTAAATTCAAATCATTGATTTGAACAGCCAATAGGATTTCAGTAGCTCTCATCCTATGGTCGAAGATTGTACGAAGAGGATCTTCCACGCTCCATAGCTCAGCGGTCCTCGGTCCTGCTTCACACTCATTTCCCGCTCCACGCTGGCATGGTCCTGGATGAAGAAGGAAGAGGTCCTTGCTTGGAAGAAGATGTCGGCCACTTGGAAGAAGACTTCACTGCCTGGAACAGGACCTTCTCCGCCGGACTTCAAGAACGGTGAGTACCTATTTGGGGGGTTAGACTTATAGATTTATTATGATTATTGCGTTGTGTGGGTTTGGTGGATTAGGGGTTAATAGATTTATTAGGATTATTGCGTTGTGTGGGTTTGGCAGATTAGGGGTTAAAAGTTTTATTAGGTTTGTTGCGATGTGGGTTAATGGCAGATTAGGGGTTCATATTCTTTATTAGGTTTATTGGGATGTGGGTTAATGGCGGATTAGGGGTTCATATTCTTTATTAGGTTTATTGCGATGTGGGTTAATGCCGGGTTAGGGGTTCATATACTTTATTAGGTTTATTGCGATGTGGGTTAATGGCAGATTAGGGGTTAATATACTTTATTAGTTTTTGCAGTGGGGGATTGCGGTTAACAGGTAGATAGATATTGCGCATGTGTTAGGTGTTAGTTATTTCCAGGTGGTAGATAGATATTGCTCATGGGTTAGGAGTTAGTTAATATTTTCAGGCAGTTACTGGAGTTCAGGAACGGTGAGTACCTATTTGGGGGGTTAGACTTAGGCATTTTTTTTTTTTTTTAGATTAGGGATTTCTGGGCTCTTTTAAAAGAGCTGAATGCTCTTTCAAGGGCAATGCCCTTGAAAGAGCATTCAGCTCTTGGGGGGTTTAGTGGGTGGAGGTTTTACTGTTAGAGGGGGGACTTAGTATTTTTTAAGGAAAAGAGCTGTTTAACTTAGAGAATGCCCTACAAAAGGCCCTTTTAAGGGCTATTGGTAGTTTAGAATTAGATTAGGGGGTGTTTTTATTTTGGGGGGTTATTTTCATAGGGATTAGGTTTAATTTTTTTATTTTTGATAATTTGGTTTATTATTTTATGTAATGTTAGACTTTTTTATTTTTTGTAATCTTAGATTAATTTAAATTTAGTTTTTTATTTTTAAGTAATGTTAGCTTTTTATTTTAATTGTAACAGTATTTTTTAATTTAGGTAATTGGGGATAATTTAGGGGGTGTTAGGTTAGGGGGCTTAGTAATTTAATGAGTTATTTGCATTGTGGGGGTTTGGCAGATTAGGGGTTAATAGATTTATTATGATTATTGTGTTGTGTGGGTTTGGCGGATTAGGGGTTAATAGATTTATTAGGATTATTGCGTTGTGTGGGTTTGGCGGATTAGGGGTTAATAGATTTATTAGGATTATTGCGTTGTGTGGGTTTGGCGGATTAGGGGTTAATAGTTTTATTAGATTTGTTGCGATGTGGGTTTATGGTGGATTAGGGGTTCATATACTTTATTAGGTTTGTTGTGATGTGGGTTAATGGAGGATTAGGGGTTTATATACTTTATTAGGTTTATTGTGTTGTGGGTTAATGGGGGATTAGGGGTCATATACTTTATTAGGTTTATTGCGATGTTGGTTAATGGTGGATTAGGGGTTAATATACTTTATTAGGATTATTGCGGTTGACTGGTAGATAGATATTGTGCATGTGTTAGGTGTTAGTTAATATTTTCAGGCAGTTACGGGAGTTACGGTGCTCACATACTCAGCGCAAGGCTTGCTGCGCCTGCCTATGTGTGGCGAGGTGAAAATGGAGTAAAATGTCTCCATTTTCGCTGCGTAAGTCCTTGCTCTGAATATGTGATACCGATTTGCGATGCGGTTTTATGTTAGTTTATGGGAGTAAAAATTGCGGCCGACGGGTGAAATATACGTGCCGCATTTATATGCGGCACTGTATATGTGATATCAAAACCACGTAAAAAACCGACGTCGCCGGCTTTTGCAGGCGACGCCACATATGTAATCTTGCCCTAGGTTTCTGAGCAAGCTCTGTGTTTGAATGCAGGTGTACTGGGTATACACAGCATATTCACATATACCCTGAAATAGTATTAACTTTTACTAGAAGCATTTTTTCCATAATGCAAGTGTATTGCAGAAATGCTTCTATCCAAACATGAAATGCTCTCATGCAACTTCGGTTTTAACTCTTGTGCCCCTTTAAATAAAGGGAAAAATGAGGGCATTGTTCTTGAGTGTATAGCTGTTACACTGGGTGACTCAGTAACTGGTTTCCTTGAATTAATGTGAGACTAATGTGTATGCACAGTGATACATACATTCATGTTTTCACTTTGCTAAATAGGGTTATTCTCCACTTAAAGAACAAACTGTTTTGTATATTTATGCTAAAACCATTATATTTTAATTATCCACCCCAAACAGTGCTGCAGCACATTATATAGCAATATGGTAAAGCTTTTCTTCAGTAGCCAACATTCAGTTTATCTACCAAACATTCACCTAGATTACGAGTTGTGCGTAAGGTTTAAAAAGCAGCGTTAAGAGGTCCCAACGCTGCTTTTTAACGCCCGCTGGTATTACGAGTCTTGAAATGACAGGCTCACCGCTCACTTTTTTGGCCAGACTCGGATATACCGCAAATCCACTTACTATCCTATATTTTCAATAGGACTTGCATAGCGCCGGTATTACGAGTCTGACCAAAAGTGAGCGGTAAACCCTCTCCTGTCAAGCCTGGTACCGCATTTTAAAGTCAGTAGTTAATGCTGTAGCATAAAACTCTTAACTAAAGTGCTAAAAAGTACACTAACACCCATAAACTACCTATTAACCACTAAACCAAGGCCCCCCCCATATTGCAAACACTTAAAAACATTTTTAACCCCTAATCTGCCGAACCGGACATCATCGCCACTATAATAAACATATTAACCCCGCCGCACTCCCGCCTCGCAAACATTAGTTAATTATTATTAACCCCTTATCTGCTGTCCCTAATATCGCCGCCACCTACCTACATTTATTAACCCCTAATCTGCCGCCCCCAACGTCGCCGCAAATATATTAAATGTATTAACCCCTAAACCTAAGTCTAACCTTAACACCCCCTAGCTTAAATATAATTACAATAAATCTAAATAAAATTACTACAATTACCTAAATAATTCCTATTTAAAACTAAATACTTACCTATAAAATAAACCCTAAGCTAGCTACAATATAACTAATAGTTACATTGTATCTAGCTAAGGGTTTATTTTTATTTTACAGGCAAGTTTGTATTTATTTTAACTAGGTAGAATAGTTATTAAATAGTTATTAACAAATTTACCTGTAAAATAAAACCTAACCTAAGTTACACTTACACCTAGCACTACACTATAATTAAATAAATTAACTAAATTAAATACAATTAATTACAATTAAATAAAATTATCTAAAGTAAGAAAAAAAACACTAAATTACAGAAAATAATAAAATAATTACAAGACTTTTAAACTAATTACACCTACTCTAATCCCCCTAACAAAATAAAAAAGCCCCCCAAAATAAAAAAAGCCCTACACTAAATTACAAATAGCCTTCAAAGGGCCTTTTGCGGGGCATTGCCCCAAAGTAATCAGCTCTTTTACCTGTAAAAAAAAAGTACAAATACCCCCCAAACATTAAAACCCACCACCCACATAACCAACCCTATTCTAAAACCCACTCAATCCCCCCTTAAAAAAATCTAACACTAACCCCTTGAAGATCACCCTACCGTGAGACGTCTTCACCTAACCGGGCAGAACTGGTCCTCCACACGGGCAGAAGTCTTCATCCAAGCCAGGCAGAAGAGGTCCTCCAGACGGACAGAAGTCTTCATCCAGATGGCATCTTCTATCTTCATCCATCCGGCGCAGAGCGGGTCCATCTTCAAGACATCCAACGCGGAGCATCCTCTTCATTCAGAGTCTTCTTACTAAATGACGGTTCCTTTAAGTGACGTCATCCAAGATTTCGTCCCTTCAATTCCGATTGGCTGATCTTTCTATCAGCCAATCGGAAATTAAGGTAGAAAAATCCTATTTTTAAGTACCTTTAAGTGACGTCATCCAAGATGGTGTCCCTTCAATTCCAATTGGCTGATCTTTCTATCAGCCAATCGGAATTAAGGTAGAAAAAATCTATTGGCTGATCCAATCAGCCAATAGGATTGAGCTGGCATTCTATTGGCTGTTCCAATAGAATGCAATCAGCCAATTCTGTCAGCCAATCGGAATTGAAGGGATGCCATCTTGGATGACGTCACTTAAAGGTACTGTCATTTAGTAAGAAGACCCCAGATGAAGAGGATGCTCCATGTCAGATGTCTTGAAGATGGACCCGCTCCGCGCCGGATGGATGAAGATAGAAGATGCCGTCTGGATGAAGTCTTCTGCCCGTCTAGAGGACCTCTTCTGCCCGGCTTGGATGAAGACTTCTGCCAGTCTGGAGGACCACTTCTGCCCGGTTGGGTGAAGACTTTTCTTGGTAGGGTGATCTTCAAGGGGTTAGTGTTAGGTTTTTTTAAGGAGGGATTGGGTGGGTTTTAGAGTAGGGTTGGTTGTGTGGGTGGTGGGTTTTAATGTTGGGGGGGAATTGTAATTTTTTTTCAGGTAAAAGAGCTGATTACTTTGGGGCAATGCCCCGCAAAAGGCCCTTTTAAGGGCTATTGGTAGTTTAGTGTAGGGTAGGGGTTTTTTTTTGGGGGGGGGCTTTTTTAATTTTGTTAGGGGGATTAGAGTAGGTGTAATTAGTTTAAAAATCTTGTAATTATTTTATTATTTTCTGTAATTTAGTGTTTTTTTCTTTATATAATTTTATTTAATTGTAATTAATTATATTTAATTTAGTTAATTTATTTAATTATAGTGTAGTGTTAGGTGTTAGTGTAATTTAGGTTAGGTTTTATTTTACAGGTAAATTTGTCTTTATTTTAACTAGGTAGTTATTATATAGTTAATAACTATTTAATAACTATTCTACCTAGTTAAAATAAATACAAAGTTGCCTGTAAAATAAAAATAAACCGTAAGCTAGATACAATGTAACTATTAGTTATATTGTAGCTAGCTTAGGGTTTATTTTATAGGTAAGTATTTAGTTTTAAATAGGAATTATTTAGTTAATTGTAGTAATTTTATTTAGATTTATTGTAATTATATTTAAGTTAGGGGGGTTAGGGTTAGACTTAGGTTTAGGGGTTAATACATTTATTTTAGTAGTGGCGACGTTGTGGGCGGCAGATTAGGGGTTAATAAATGTAGGTAGGTTGCGGTGACATTGGGGGCGGCAGATTAGGGGTTAATAAATATAATGTAGGGTTCGGCGATGTTGGGGGCAGCAGATTAGGGGTTCATAACTATAATGTAAGTGGCGGCGGTGTCCGGAGTGGCAGATTAGGGGTTAATAATATATTGCAGGTGTCGGCAATGTCGGGGGCTGCAGATTAGGGGTTAATAAGTGTAATATTAGGGGTGTTTAGACTTGTAGACATTTGCAACTCTATCATTAGTTAAATTAATAATTTCATTTTTGCAAAGTAGTTTAGTTAAGTTTAAATAAAAAAATTGTTTCGGCAAATTAGTTATGTTAAGCTAAATAGTTTTTTGGGATCCATTCTTTATTCTGCATTATTCTATTCTGAAGTTTAGAATAGAATAATGCATATTAATAAAGAATGGTTCCAAAAAATGAAAGGATTGAAAAAACGATTTAACAACATTACTAATATGCTGTCAATTGCAGAAACAAAATGATCTAAAACTCCGCCGCTGCGACCTACATCGCCACCCCTAAACCACCGTCCCCCCAATCGCCAACACTAACTAAACCTATTAACCCCTAAACCGCCGGCCTCCCCACATCGCCAACACTAAATAAACCTGTTAACCCCAAAACCGCCATTCCCTAACATCGCCGACTATAACTAAACCTTTTAACCCCTAAACCGCAGTTCCCCAACTTTGCTGATACTAACTAAACCTATTAACCCCTAATCCACCGTTCCCAAACATCGCTGACACCAACTAAACCTATTAACCCCTAAATCGCAGTTCCCTGACATCGCCAACACTAACTAAACCTATTAACCCCTAAACCACAGATCCCCGACATCGCCAACACTAACTAAACTTATTAACCCCTAAATCGCAGTTCCTAAACATCACCAACACTAACTAAACCTATTGACCCGTAAACCACCGTTTCCAAACATCGCCAACACTAACTAAACCTATTAACCCCTATACCGCCAGCCCCCACATTACAACAACCTAAATTAAACTATTAACCCCTAAACCTAACACCCCCTAACTTTAACATAATTAAAATAGACCTAAATTAAAGTTACAATCATTAACTAACTACCTATATAAAAATAAATACAAATTTACCTGTGAAATAAAAATAAAACCTAAACTAGCTACAATATAACTATTTACTAACTATCAAGTTAAAATAAATACAAACTTACCTGTGAAATAAAAATAAAACCTAAGCTTACACTAATAAAACCTAACATTACTAAAAAATAAAAAACCTGTCATTACTAAAAAATTAAAACAATTGCAAAAAATAATAAACACTAAAATTACAAAAAATAAAAAATCTACCATTACAAAAATTACAAACGAAATTATCCAAAAAAATAAAAAAGATTCCTATTCTAATACCACGTTTAAAAAACAAACAAAGAAAACCCCCAAAGTAAAAAAACCCTAATATATAATAAACTACCAATGGGCCTTAAAAGGGCCTTTTGTAGGGCATTGCCCTAAAGTTAACAGATCTTTTGCAAAAAAATAAAAACAAACACCTCCTAACATTACAAACCCCCACCCCCCCAAACCCACAAAATAAAATTAAACCTAATCCCCCAATCCCCCGAAAAGGGCATTTGTACACTACCCCAAAATAAATTCAAATCAGCCAATAGGAATGAGAGCTGCTTAAATCCTATTGGCTGTTTAAATCAGTCAATAGGATTTAAGTAGCTCTCATTCCTATCGGCTGATTTAAATTTTTCAGCCAATAGGAATGCAACGGTACCCCAATATAAAAGGGGTACCTTGCATTGAATCCTCAGTGTGCGGCGGAAGATCGCATGAAAATGACCTCCATGTCAGATCGATGAACCTCCATCTGGACCTCCGCCTCCGCGCATTCACTGACCGTTCCGGTTCCACTGGGTTGAAGATAGAAGATGCTGGTCCTGCGATGCATACAGATGGAGCCGCCTGGATGAAGATGCTTTCGCTGCTGGGATGAAGATCTTTCGCCGGACTTCAGCAACTGTGAGTACCGATTTTGGAGTTAGTGTTATTTTTTTTTTTTTTTTTTTGGGGTGTTTTTTTTAGATTAGGGCTTTTTTCATTTTAATGACTCGAAAAAGAGCTGAATGCCCTATTAAGGGCAGTAAAAGAGCTGAATGCCCTTTTAAGGGCAATGCCCATACAAATGTCCTTTTCAGGGCAAAGGGTAGATTAGGGGTTTTTTTTTGTTAGTTTTTTTATTTTGTGGGTTTGGGAGGAGGGGGTTTATAATGTTAGGGGGTGTTTGGTTTAGGGGTTAATAGGTTAGTTAGTCTCGGTGATGTCGGGGAAATGTGGTTTAGGGGTTAATAGCTTTAGTTAGTGTCTGTGAATCTGCGCTGTCGAGGAACAGCGGTTTAGTGGTTAATAGCTTTATTTAGTGATTTTGTTAGTGTCGGCGATGTCGGGGAACTGCGGTTTAGATTAGAACAATGAAAAATTCAGAATATGAATAAAGAATGGATCTGAAAATTCGGAAACTGATTTATTCATTTTCTGAATTTTTCGGGATTTTAGTTATGGTGCCGATTCGGAAATTCTGATTCTTTTGAATCTCCAAATTGGCCAAAATTCATCTGAAAACTAAATTCGGCCAAAACGAATGGTACATGTCTATATTTTAGTGGCTTCTTTGCTTATCTTTACTTTGTTTACATGTTTAATTCTCTCAATGAAGTCTGAGATCTTGTTTTTCTGATACTATATTGTGAAGGCTGAAAAAGTTTAACTCTTAGTTACTTTATATTAAGCCTCCCTATCTAAGAGAAAGATAACAAGTCGCGCAGAAAATCAGTTGCAAAAACTCAGTGTGCGTTCTAACTTTTTCGCATTTTGGGGTGGCGCAGCTATTACAAGTTGAGAAAGAACTTATTTTGCATGCACGTAAGCCACGTAATGCAAACTACGAAATCGGATGAATGTTCACGTATTCCCCATAGAAGTCAATGGAGAAGACAAATAGAAGAAAGAAACCACGAAAACCCTAATCTGTTGAGCAAAGCCCATGACGGATTTTCCTCGAAAAGTGTACATGAAAATGGGAAGATTTCATATTGCGAAAATATTTTCGCAACAAAATATGTTCTATTTATTTGTAAATAAATATTTCTCTATATCTGTGATTTTTTTGTGGCAGATATATCTTTTTATTGAGAGATATGTATATGAATATATATATATATATATATATATATATATATGATCTATATGCGAATATCTCTTTGAAAATCCATCTGAGATATTGTTTAATGTGCATAAGATTGTAATGTGAAATCTTTTTATTATCTCCATAGTTAAACATATCGCTATATACAGTATATAAATCAATGTTTCTCTATGTATGTGTATGTATGTCAATGTAAAATCCCTGCGTCCACTTTGTTTTCTAACACCCGAGATCTCGTATCTTTAAACCCTTATAACTTTTGTGTGCAATATTTTTATAAAATATTCTTTATTAGACAGTGTTAATATGAGTGTAACTATAATTTGTAATGTATTTTTGAAGTGTTTCGTGAAACTTTTTTGCGCAAAGCTGTTAACTACAGCTCTTTGAGCACAGAAAGGATTGAAGACTTGCAATACCTGCGCAATGGAAATTGATTGCGAAAAGACCATATCGAGCACACGAAAAAGATCTACGGCTAGATTTAGAGTTTTGTCGGTAACGACCCGCGTAGCTAACGCTGGCTTTTTTCAGGCCACACCTTTTAAATAACTCTGGTATTGAGAGTTCACAGAATGGCTGCGTTAGGCTCCAAAAAGGGAGCGTACAGGCATATTTAACGCCACTGCAACTCTTGATACCAGAGTTGCTTATGGACGCGGCCAGCTTCAAAAACGTGCTTGTGCACGATTCCCCCATAGAAAACAATGGGGCTGTTTGAGCTGAAAAAACACCTGCAAAAAAGCCGCGTTCAGCTCCTAACGCAGCCCCATTGTTTCCTATGGGGAAACACTTCCTACGTCTGCACCTAACACTCTAACATGTACCCCGAGTCTAAAGACCCCTAACCTTACACTTATTAACCCCTATTCTGCCGCCCCCGCTATCGCTGACCCCTGCATATTTTTTTAACCCCTAATCTGCCGCTCCGTATACCGCCGCTACTTACATTATCCCTATGTACCCCTAATCTGCTGCCCCTAACACCGCCAACCCCTATATTATATTTATTAACCCCTAATCTGCTCCCCACAACGTCGCCTCCACCTGCCTACACTTATTAACCCCTAATCTGCCGAGCGGACCGCACCGCTATTATAATAAAGTTATTAACCCCTAATCCGCCTCACTAACCCTATAATAAATAGTATTAACCCCTAATCTGCCCTCCCTAACATCGCCGACACCTAACTTCAAACATTAACCCCTAATCTGCCGACTGGAGCTCACCGCTATTCTAATAAATGTATTAACCCCTAAAGCTAAGTCTAACCCTAACACTAACACCCCCCTAAGTTAAATATAATTTAAATCTAACGAAATTAATTAACTCTTATTAAATAAATTATTCCTATTTAAAGCTAAATACTTACCTGTAAAATAAATCCTAATATAGCTACAATATAAATTATATTTATATTATAGCTATTTTAGGATTTATATTTATTTTACAGGTAACTTTGTATTTATTTTAACCAGGTACAATAGCTATTAAATAGTTAAGAACTATTTAATAGCTAAAATAGTTAAAATAATTACAAAGTTACCTGTAAAATAAATCCTAACCTAAGTTACAATTAAACCTAACACTACACTATCAATAAATTAATTAAATACAATATCTACAAATAACTACAATGAAATAAACTAACTAAAGTACAAAAAATAAAAAAGAACTAAGTTACAAAAAATACAAAAATATTTACAAACATCAGAAAAATATTACAACAATTTTAAACTAATTACACCTACTCTAAGCCCCCTAATAAAATAACAAAGCCCCCCAAAATAAAAAAAATGTCTGTTTTCTTTGGGGCATGCCCCGCAAAAGGCCCTTTTAAGGGCTGGAAAGGTAAAAGAGCTGTTAAATTTTTATTTTAGAATAGGGTAGAGCATTTTTTTTATTTTGTGGGGCTTTGTTATTTTTTTTAGGGGGCTTAGAGTAGGTGTAATTAGTTTAAAATTCTTGTAATCTTTTTTTATTTTTTGTAATTTAGTGTTTGTTTTTTGTGTAATTTAGTGTTTGTTTGTTTTTGTAATTTAATTTAGTTGATTTAATTGTAGATAATTGTAGGTAGTTTATTTAATTAATTTATTGATAGTGTAGTGTTAGGTTTAATTGTAACTTAGGTTAGGATTTATTTTACAGGTAATTTTGTAATTATTTTAACTAGGTAACTATTAAATAGTTATTAACTATTTAATAGCTATTGTACCTGGTTAAAATAAATACAAAGTTGCCTGTAAAATAAATATTAATCCTAAAATAGCTACAATATAATTATTATTTATATTGTAGCTATATTAGGGTTTATTTTACAGGTAAGTATGTAGCTTTAAATAGGATTAATTTATTTAATAAGATTTATTTTATTTCGTTAGATTTAAATTATATTTATCTTAGGGGGTTGTTAGGGTTAGACTTAGCTTTAGAGGGTTAATACATTTATTAGAGTAGCGGCGAGGTCCGGTCGGCAGATTAGGGGTTAATACTTGAAGTTAGGTGTTGGCGATGTTAGGGAGGGCAGATTAGGGGTTAATACTATTTATTATAGGGTTTTTGAGGCGGGAGTGAGGCGGATTAGGGGTTAATACATTTATTATAGTAGCGGTGAGGTCCGGTCGGCAGATTAGGGGTTAATAATTTTAGGTAGGTAGCAGCGACGTTTGGGGCAGCAGATTAGGGGTTAATAAATATAATATAGGGGTCGGCGGTGTTAGGGGCAGCAGATTAGGGGTACATAGGGATAACGTAGCTAGCAGCGACATTTGGGGCAGCAGATTAGGGGTTAATAAATATAATATAGGGGTTGGCGGTGTTAGGGGCAGCAGATTAGGGGTACATAGGGATAACGTAGGCTGCGGCGGTGTACGGAGCAGCAGATTAGGGGTTAAAAATAATAAAAAATAATATGCAGGGGTCAGCAATAGCGGGGCGGCATATTAGGGGTTAATAAGTGTAAGGCTAGGGGTGTTTAGACTCGGGGTACATGTTAGGGTGTTAGGTGCAGACTTAGGAAGTGTTTCCCCATAGGAAACAATGGGGCTGCGTTAGGAGCTGAACGCTGCTTTTTTGCAGGTGTTAGGTTTTTTTTCAGCTCAAACTGCCCCATTGTTCCCAATGGGGGAATCGTGCATGAACACGTTTTTGAAGCTGGCCGCGTCTGTAAGCAACGCTGGTATTGAGAGTTGCAGTGGCGGTAAATATGCCTGTACGCTCCCTTTTTGGAGCCTAACGCAGCCCTTCAGAGAACTCTAAATACCAGCGTTGTTTAAATGGTGCGGGGAAAAATACTACGCGTAGCTAACGCACCCCTTTGGCCGCAAAACTCTAAATCTAGGCGTATGAGTTACTGCCTCTATAATAATCAAAATTCAAATATATATAAATAAATAAATATATATAAAATGCCATAGAAATTAATGGGAGTCTTAAAAAAGAAAGGTTTAGCTCTAATACAAAAATATTTTCTTACCTTGAGAGGATATAGATGTTGGAAGTCGTTTCATACGATGAGTTACCTCCTCTATAATAATCAAAATTTAAATATATAAATAAATAAATATATAAATATAAATATATATAAAATTTGTATTCTAAATTCACAAAATTTATAACAAATAACTTTTTCTTCCCACAATGCAGTAATCTGTATCTATACTTAAATTGAAATTTGTGACGCAGAAATAATTACTTTAATTGAAGCAATCAATATGGTGCGTCCACCTGCATTTTCAGCTGCTGAACCTATCATTCTTGTCTATGGAAAGGGCTGTTAATGCATTATTAAAGGGAGTGGCTAACAACAGAATGGTTCAGTTATTTGCAGTTTGGTTTTTGAGATGGAGATGCTAAATTTGTTTGCATGTGCGATCCTACAACGACACACAACAAGGTTATTGTACCTAGCTGAGCATCAGGAAAGACATAGGAGAGTACCCAGGGTATTTTTAGCTAGAATTGGCCTACATGCCCTTAATGATAGGGAAGTTATCTGTAGATTCAGAATAAATAGGGGTTCGATAGAGAGACTCTATCAGGAAATAAAAGACTTTCTAGAACCAATCACAGCAAGGACAAGGGCGATCCCTGGGATGGTCCACCTCCTGTCTGTACTCTATTTCCTGGCAACAGGATCTTTTCAAGCAGTAACCAGTCTAGCTCTTGGAATGAGTCAGGCAACATTCTCCAGGCATTTAAATGTAGTTCTAGATGCCTTGCACCAAAGGCTAGTGCATTATGTGCATTTCCCCCAAACAGAAGAGGATTGGCATCAGATGAAATTAAAATTCTACTTGATTGCTAGGATGCCCAACATATTGGGTGTAATTGATTGCACCCATATATCCGTGCAGCCTCCAAAGGGAAGAGAGAACCCATATTGGGATCGGTAACAGAATCACTCTCTCAATATACAGATGATCTGTGATGCACATTTAAGGATTATGAGCATCCAGTCAGGATTCCCAGGTTCAAACCAAGACTCTTTTATCCTGAGGAATTCTTATATCTATGACCGCTTTCAGGATGGACAAATGCTAGAAGGAATTCTACTAGGTAAATATCTCTTATAAATGTTCATTTATGTATATTCTTGTATTATTTCTTTCATATTGCTAAAATCAATGGTCTATTTCTTGCACGCAGGAGATTCAGGCTATTCTTGTCTCCCATGGCTTTTCATACCTGTGAATAATCCAACAACTAATGGACAAGTGCGCTATAATCAGGCACACATAACAACCAGATGTGTCATAGAGCAAACATTTGGGGTGCTGACAGATTCAAATATTTGGACAGTTCTGGTGGAGTACTTTAACCCCTTAAGGACAAGGCCATTTTTCAATTTCTTTCCCTGAAGGACCAGGGCTATTTTTACATTTCTGCAGTGTTTGTGTTTAGCTGTAATTTTCCTCTTGCTCATTTACTTTACCCACACATATTATATACCGTTTTTCTCGCCATTAAATGGAATTTCTAAAGATACCATTATTTTCATCATATCTTATCATTTACTATAAAAAAATTATAAAATATGAGGAAAAAATGGAAAAAAACACACTTTTTCTAACTTTGACCCCCACAATCTGTTACACATCTACAATCACCAAAAAACACCCATGCTAAATAGTTTCTAAATTTTGTCCTGATTTTAGAAATACCCAATGTTTACATGTTTTTTTTTGCAAGTTATAGGGCAATAAATACAAGTAGCACTTTGCTATTTCCAAACCACTTTTTTTCAAAATTAGCGCTAGTTACATTGGAACACTGATATCTTTCAGGAATCCCTGAATATCCATTGACATGTATATATTTTTTTTTAGAAGACATCCCAAAGTATTGATGTAGGCCCATTTTCGTATATTTCATGCCACCATTTCACCGCCAAATGCGATCAAATAAAAAAATTGTTCACTTTGTCCAAAATATTTTCACAAACTTTAGGTTTCTCACTGAAATTATTTACAAACAACTTGTGCAATTATGGCATACATGGTTGTAAATGCTTCTCTGGGATCTCCTTTGTTCAGATATAGCAGACATATATGTCTTTGGCGTTGCTTTTTGGTAATTAGAAGGCCGCTAAATGCCACTGCGCATCACACGTGTATTATGCCCAGCAGTGAAGGGGTTATTTAGAGAGCATGTAGGGAGCATCTAGGGTTAATTTTAGCTTTAGTGTAGTGTAGTAGACAACCCCAAGTATTGATCTAGGCCCATCTTGGTATATTTCATGCTACCATTTCACCGCTAAATGCGATCAAATTAAAAAAAAGTAAGATTTTTCACAATTTTAGGTTTCTCACTGAAATTATTTACAAACAACTTTTGCAAGTATGGCATAAATGATTGTAAATGCTTCTCTGGGATCCCCTTTGTTCAGAAATAGCAGACATATATGGCTTTGGCGTTGCTTTTTGGTAATTATAAGGCCACTAAATGACGCTGCGCACCACACATGTATTATGCCCAGCAGTGCAGGGGTTAATTAGGTAGCTTGTAGGGAGCTTGCAGGGTTAATTTTAGCTTTAGCATAGAGATCAGCCTCCCACCTGACACATCACACCCCAGGATCCCTCCCAAACAGCTCTCTTCCCTCCCCTATCCCATAATTGTCCCCGCCATCTTAAGTACTGGCAGAAAGTCTGCCAGTACTAAAATAAAAGGTATATTTAAAAAAAATTATAATTGTATAGCATATTTACATATGCTGCTGTGTAGGATCCCCCCTTAGCCCCCAACCTCCCTGACCCCCCCAAACAGCTCTCTTACCCTCCCCCTCTACCTTACTGGGAGACATCTTGGGTACTGGCAGCTATCTGCCAGTACCCAGTTTAGAAAAAAATGCCTTTTTTAAAAAAAAATTCTGTAGTGTAGCTTCCCCCCCATAGACCAACCACCACCCCCTCCCAGATCCCTTACAATTAACATTTTCTGCTGTTTCCCCCTCCTGTCTCCCACTTATCAATCCACATTTTTCTGTAGTATAGCGATTCCCACCCACTCCCTCCCCATGCACACGCCCGCCCGCCGCCCCCGTGTCCGCCTGACAAACCCGCCCCGATCCCGCCCCCCTCTCTTTTCAATCTTCCATCGATGGCCACCCACCCGCCTCCCACGTCGGCTCCCACCCACCAACGATTGTGGCCATCGATGCCGGTGCAGAGAGGGCCACAGAGTGGCTCTCTCTGCATCGGATGGGGGAAAAATGTTATTGCAGGATGCCTCGATATCCAGTCGCTTTAATCCCTAACGTTGTACAGGGTACATCGCTGGTCTTTAAAGACCAGGTTGTGTGCGACGTACCCTGTACGGCGCATGTGGTTAAGGGGTTAATACACCACCAAAAAATAATATTGCCTTAACCATGCCAGATGTAGACATTTCTAACTTTGATGTTCATAAATATGATAATAACCTTGCACTTGTAGAGCAAAATTATGTTAGGGGAGTACAAGCTAGATCTGATTATAATGATGCAGTATTTGGCCAATAATCTTGTAAATATAGAATATTGTACATATGTTAATTTATTTCATGGTATATTTTATTATTGCATTCATCCAAAAGATGTTTATTTTGGGTGTCTTACTATTATTTACTGATGTATATACTATATATAATATAATATACTATGATTAAAGATTCACAGTTTGGATTACATATAAATGATCATGAACACATGATGAATATAATCCGCCAATCAAACAGTAATAAACTTTTTCTGCTGTCAATAACCAATCAGATTGCTCTATACTTGGGATAGTTGTGTCGCACCTGGGGGTCGAACCGATAAAAATCGTCGGCCGCAAAAGTCGGCGACGCCAATATTTGCGCGGGTTTGGTATCCTATATACGGCGTAACCTAGAAGTTACGCGTGTATATTTCTGCCGTCGCCCGTAGTTTTTTGGGCCATAGGCAGGTATACCAAACCCGCGCAATTTGGTATCCAATATACAGCGTAAGGACTTCCGTGGCGAAAATGGAGAAATCTTACTCCATTTTCACCTTGCCACAAAAAGCAGCCGTAAGAAGCCTTACGCTGACTATTGGAGCCCCGTAACTCCCTAAACTGGCTGCTAAAATAAACCTAACACCTAACGCATGCGCAATGTCTATCTCCCTGTCAACCGCGATCTTCTAAAATAAACCTAACACCTAACGCATGCGCAATGTCTATCTCCCTGTCAACCGCGATCCCCCGCCGCAATACCTAATAAAGTATTTAACCCCTAAACCGCTGCCATCTACATAAACTAACCCCCTACTGTGAGCCCCTAAAACCGCCACCATCTAACTGATCTATCCCCTAATGTGAACCCCTAAAACCGCCACCATCTAACTGATCTATCCCCTAATGTGAACCCCTTACACCGCCGCCATCTATATTAAAATTATTAACCCCTAATTTAATCTACCTACCCCGCCGCCAGCTATATTATCTATATTAACCCTAAGTATATTATAGTTAATATAGTTATTACATTATATATATTAACTATATTAACCCTAATTATATTAGGGTTAATATAGTTACTAGAGTATTTATATTAACTATATTAACTCTATCTAACCCTAACACCCCTAACTAAATTCTTATTAAATAAATCTAATTCATATTATAAACTAAAATATTCCTATTTAAATCTAAATACTTACCTATAAAATAAACCCTAAGATAGCTACAATATAATTAATAATTACATTATAGCTATGTTAGGTATTTATTTTACAGGTAAATTGTTAATTATTTTAACTAGATATAATAGCTATTAAATAGTTATGAACTATTTAATAGCTACCTAGTTAAAATAATTACCCAATTACCTGTGAAATAAATCCTAACCTAAGTTACAAATACACCTATACTATCAATAAATTAAAGAAACTACAAATATCTATCTAAAAATACAATTAAATAAACTAAACTAAATTACAAAAAAACAAAACACTAAATTACAAAAAATAAAAAAAGATTACAAGATTTTTAAGCTAATTACACCTATTCTAAGCCCCCTAATAAAATAATAAAGCCCCCCAAAATAAAAAAATGCCCTACCCTATTCTAAATTAAAAAAAGTTAAAAGCTCTTTTACCTTACCAGCCCTTAAAAGGGCCTTTTGTGGGGCATGCCCCAAAGAAAACTGCTCTTTTGCCTGCAAAAAAACACACAAACCCCCCCCCCAACATTACAACCCACCACCCACATACCCCTAATCTAACCCAAACCCCCCTTAAATAAACCTAACACTACCCCCCTGAAGATCTCCCTACCTTGTCTTCACCACACCGGGCAGAACTCCTCATCAAGATCCGGGCGATGTGTTCCAGCAAGCGGCAGTGAAGTCTTCTTCCATCCGGACGATGTCTTGAAGCAAGTGGCAGAGAGTATTCTTCCATCGGCGATGTCTTCAAGCAAATCGGCATCTTCAATCTTCTTCCTTCGCTCCTCCGCCGCGGAGCATCCTTCCGGCACAACGACTTCCCGACGAATGAGGTTCCTTTAAATGACATCATCCAAGATGGCGTCCGCCGAATCCCGATTGGCTGATAGGATTCTATCAGCCAATCGGAATTAAGGTAGAAAAATCTGATTGGCTGATTGAATCAGCCAATCAGATTCAAGTTCAATCTGATTGGCTGAACCAATCAGCCAATCGGATTGAACTTGAATCTGATTGGCTGATTCAATCAGCCAATCAGATTTTTCTACCTTAATTCCGATTGGCTGATAGAATCCTATCAGCCAATCGGAATTCGGCGGACGTCGTCTTGGATGACGTCATTTAAAGGAACCTCATTCGTCGGGAAGTCGTCGTGCCGGAAGGATGCTCCGCGGCGAAGGAAGAAGATTGAAGATGCCGATTTGCTTGAAGACATCGCCGATGGAAGAAGACTCTCTGCCGCTTGCTTCAAGACATCGCCCGGATGGAAGAAGACTTACTGCCACTTGCTGGAACACATCGCCCGGATCGGATGAGGAGTTCTGCCCGGTGTGGTGAAGACAAGGTAGGGAGATCTTCAGGGGGGTAGTGTTAGGTTTATTTAAGGGGGGTTTGGGTTAGATTAGGGGTATGTGGGTGGTGGATTGTAATGTTGGGGGGTGGTATTGTGTTTTTTTTTGCAGGCAAAAGAGCAGTTTTCTTTGGGGCATGCCCCCACAAAAGGTCCTTTTAAGGGCTGGTAAGGTAAAAGAGCTTTGAACTTTTTTTTAATTTAGAATAGGGTAGGGAATTTTTTTATTTTGGGGGGCTTTATTATTTTATTAGGGGGCTTAGAATAGGTGTAATTAGCTTAAAAATCTTTTTTTTATTTTTTGTAATTTAGTGTTGTTGTTTTTTTGTAATTTAGTTTAGTTTATTTAATTGTATTTTTAGATAGATATTTGTAGTTTATTTAATTTATTGATAGTGTAGGTGTATTTGTAACTTAGGTTAGGATTTATTTTACAGGTAATTGGGTAATTATTTTAACTAGGTAGCTATTAAATAGGTAATAACTATTTAATAGCTATTATACCTAGTTAAAATAATTAACAATTTACCTGTAAAATAAATATAAACCCTAACATAGCTATAATGTAATTATTAATTACATTGTAGCTATCTTAGGGTTTATTTTATAGGTAAGTATTTAGATTTAAATAGGAATATTTTAATTAATAATATTAATATTATATTTATTTTAATAAGAGTTTAGTTAGGATGTTAGAGTTAGATAGGGTTATTATACTTAATATATATATAATATAATAACGATATTAACTATATTAACCCTAATATAATTAGGGTTAATATAGTTAATATATATAATATAATAACTATATTAACTATATTAACCCTAATATAATTAGGGTTAATATAGTTAATATAGCTGGCGGCGGTGTAGGGGGATTAGATTAGGGGTTAATACATTTATTATAGGTGGCCGCGGTGTAGGGGGATGTAGATTGTAGGCAAAAGAGCAGTTTACTTTGTGACAAAGCCCCGCCAAAAGCCCTTTTAAGGGCTGGCAAAAGAGCTGTTACTTTGGGGCAATGCCACGCAAAAAGCCCTTTTCAGGGCTCTTTGTAGGGTTAGACTTAGGTTTAGTGGTAGGGATAGTTTAGTATTTTAGGGGTTAAATAATTTAATATAGATGGCGGCGGGGTGGGGGGATTAGATTAGGAGTTAATAATTTTAAAATAGATAGCGGCGGGGTAGGGGCTCACTTTAGGGGGTAGGTAAGGTAGATGGCGGCGGTGTTAGGGGCTCACTTTAGGGGGTTAGAGATTTAATATAGCTGGCGGCGGTTTAGGGGTTAATAACTTTATTAGGTAGCGGTGGGCTCTGGTTGCAGCGGTTTAGGGGTTAATACATATTTTATTGTTAGGCTAGTGAGGGGGGATAGCGGATAGAGGGTTAGACGTGTCGGGCTATGTTAGGGAGGCGTGTTAGACGTGTCGGGCTATGTTAGGGAGGCGTGTTAGACAGTGCGGGTGATTTAGACTTTAGTCAGGTTTTGTAGGCGCCGGCAGTTTCTAACGTGGCGCAAGTCACTGGCGACGCCAGAAATTTGTACTTGCGCAGATTTCTGGACATCGCTGGTTTATCTGACTTACGGCACGTTAGCATCTGACGGCGCAGTATATGGGATAGCTCGAGTTGCGAGCTGAAACTGCGGGCGATGCGGGTTCCCTCGCTTGCGCCGCAAACTACGATCTATATCGGATCGCGCCCTTGATAATTATTTTAGACTGCTTTAGATTTTCAAAGATGTTGCGTCCATCTTTATTAACTGATGGGGAATTGGTGTGCCTAGTATACGGGATGAACCGGTACTTCCCCAGGAGGATTGGATTAGAGGAGTCAGGGGAATTACTCAGGAGGATAGGGACCACATCATTTATGAAATGATGCGCTAGATGAGGCGTATTTCCGGCATAAGACAGACGCGCCGTTAATGTCTCTGTCAGTTTAGTGACCTGAGACGGAGAGAGAAGGAGCGCTATAAAGCAATAAGATCATTTATTAGGAGATGTAAGTTTACTTTATTATATTGTGTATATATTACCGCGTTCCTGCCCGTCAGCTCCTACCTATCCCAACAGCAAATAAACAGCTCATCAGCAGCTTAACATCCCATCAGCAACTAAACATCCCATCAGCAGCTAGACAACTCTTCAGCAATTAAACAGCTCATCAGCAGCTAATCATCCCATAAGCAGCTAAACATCCCATCAGCAGCTACACAGCTAATCGGCAGCTAAACATCCCATCAGCAGCTAAACATCCCATCAGCAACTAAACATCCCATCAGCAGCTAAACATCCCATCAGCAGCTAAACATCCCATCAGCAGCTAAACATCCCATCAGCAACTAAACATCCCATCAGCAGCTAAACATCCCATCAGCAGCTAAACATCCCATCAGCAACTAATCATCCCATCATCAGCTAATCATCCCATCAGCATCTAAACATCCCATCAGCAGCTAAACAGCCCATCAGCAGCTAAACAGTTCATCAGTAGCTAAACATCGCATCACCAGCTAAGCAGCACTTCAGCTTCTAAACATCCAATCAGCAGCTAAACATAACATCAGCAAATAATCATCCCATCAGCTTCTAAACATCCCATTAGCAGCAAAACTATGTGAAGATTTACACAGTATTATGCAATGATGTTTTTTCTTCCTTTTGGAGAACAATGTTTGAATTATTTGTATTTATGGGATTATTTCCATTAAAGACTCTTTTCACTTTGGATATATTCCTACATACTGGTCTGTATTATTATCACTATGTGTGTGTGGTTTTTCTTACACATTTTTTTTATTTTATATTTATTTCTCTGATAACCACATCATTGTGATTTTTGTATTTATTAAATAATAATAATAATAATAATAATAATTATATATAAATATATAAAAACCTAAAGATATGTAAGACTCATACATAACCTAAAGAGACATATTACTCATACATAACCTAAAGACACATAAGACTCATACATAACCTACAGGTATACTGCAGTAATGGTATAAACCTATAGTACAGTACTGAGGTGGTATACTGCAGTAACGGTATAAGACTATTGTACAGTACTGAGGTATACTGCAGTAACGGTATGACTATAGTACATTGCTGAGGTATACTGCAGTAACGGTATAAGACTATAGTACAGTACTGAGGTATACTGCAGTAACGGTATAAACCTATAGTACAGTACTGAGGTATACTGCAGTAACGGTATAAACCTATAGTGCAGTACTGAGGTATACTGCAGTAACGGTATAAACCTATAGTGCAGTGCTGAGGTATATTGCAGTAACAGTATCAACCTATAGTGCAGTACTGAGGTATACTGCAGACACGGTATAAACCTATAGTGCAGTACTGAGGTATACTGCAGACATGATATAAACCTAAATTACAGTACTGAGGTATACTGCAGTAATGGTATAAACCTATAGTACAGTGCTGAGGTATACTGCAGTAATAGTATAAACCTATAGTAAAGTGCTGAAGTAGTATGCAGTAACGGTATCATCCTATAATACAGTACTGAGGAATACTGCAGTAAAGGTATAAACCTATAATACAGTACTGAGGTATACTGAAGTAACAGTATAAACCTATAGTACAGTACTGAGGTATAACGGTATAAACCTATAATACAGTACTAAGGTATACTGCAGTAACGGTATAAACATATAATACAGTACTAAGGTATACTGCAGTAACGGTATAAACATATAATACAGTACTAAGGTATACTGCAGTAATGGTATAAACATATAATACAGTACTGAGGTATTCTGCAGTAACAAAGTAAACATATAATACAGTACTGTGGTATTATGCAGTAACGGTATAATCCTATAATACAGCACTGAGGTATACTGCAGTAACGGTACAAACCTATAATACAGTACTGAGGTATATTGCAGTAACGGTAGAAACCTATAGTACAGTACAGAGGTATACTGCAGCATTGGTATAAAACTATAAAACAGTACTGAGGTATACTGCAGTAACATTATACAACTATAGGACAGCACTGAGGTATACTGCAGTAACAGCATAAACCTATAGTACAGTACTGAGGTATACTACAGTAACGGCATAAACCTATAGTGCAGTACTGAGGTATACTGCAGTAACAGCATAAACCTATAGTGCAGTACTGAGGTATACTGCAGTAAAGGTATACACCTATAGTGCACGACTGAGGTATACTGCAGTAAAGGTATAATCCTATAGTACAGTACTGAGGTATACTGCAGTAACGGCATAATCCTCTAGTACAGTACTGAGGTATACTGCAGTAACGGTATAATCCTCTAGTACAGTACTGAGGTATACTGCAGTAATGGTATAATCCTCTAGTACAGTACTGAGGTATACTGCAGTAACAGTATAATCCTCTAGTACAGTACTGGGGTATACCCATAGTACAGACCTGAGGTATACTGCAGTAAATGGTATAAACCCATAGTACTGAACTGAGGTATACAGCAGTAACGGTGTAAACCCATAGCACAGTACTGAGGTATACAGCTGTAACGGTGTAAACCTATAGCACAGTACTGAGGTATACTCTAGTAATGGAATAAACCTATTGCACAGTACTGAGATATACTGCAGTAACGGTATAAACCTATAGAACAGTACTGAGGTATACTGCAATAATGGTATTTTCCTATAGTACAGTACTGAGGTATACAGAAATAATGGTATAAACCTATAGTAAAGTACTGAGGTATACTGCAGTAATGGTATAAACCTATAGTACAGTATTGAGGTATACTGCAGTAAGGGTATAAACCTATAGTAAAGTACTGAGGTATACTGCTGTAAGGGTCTAAACCTATAGTACAGTACTGAGGTATACTGCAGTAACGGTATACGACTATAGTACAGTACTGAGGTATACTGCAGTAACGGTATAAACCTATTGTGCAGTACTGAGGTATACTGCAGTAACGGTATAAACCTATAGTGCAGTACAGAGGTATACTGCAGACACGGTATAAACCTATAGTGCAGTACTGAGGTATATGGCAGACACGGTATAAATCTATAGTGCAGTACTGAGTTATACTGCAGACACGGTATAAATCTATAGTGCAGTACTGAGGTATACTGAAGTAATGGTATAAACCTATAGTACAGTGCTGAGGTAAAATGCAGTAATGGTATAATCCTATAGTACAGTACTGAGGTATACTGCAGTAAAGGTATTAAACTATAATACAGTACTGAGGTATACTGAAGTAACGGTATAAACCTATAGTACAGTACTGAAGTTACAGTATAAACCTATAGTACAGTACTGAGGTATAACGGTATAAACCTATAATACAGTACTAAGGTAAACTGTAGTAACGGTATAAACATATAATACAGTACTGAGGTATTCTGCAGTAACAAAGTAAACATATAATACAGTACTGAGGTATTCTGCAGTAACAGTATAATCCTATAATACAGCACTCAGGTGTACTGCAGTAACGGTACAAACCTATAATACAGTACTGAGGTATATTGCAGTAACAGTACAAACCTATAGTACAGTACTGAGGTATACTGCAGTAATGGTATAAAACTATAATACAGTACTGAGGTATACTGCAGTAACGGTATAAACCTATAATACAGTACTGATGTATACTGCAGTAACGGTATAAACCTATAGTACAGTACTGAGGTATACTGCAGTAACGGCATAAACCTATAGTACAGTACTGAGGTATACGGCAGTTATAATGCAGTAACGGTATAAACATATAGTACAATACTGAGGTATACTGCATTAATGGTATAATCCTATAGTACAGTACTGAGGTATACTGCAGTAACGGTATAAACCTCTAATACAGTACTGAAGTATACTGCAGTAAACGTTATAAACCTCTAGTACAGTACTGAGGTATACTGCAGTAAACGGTATAATCCTACAGTACAGTACTGAGGTATACTGTAGTAACGGTATAAACCTTTAGTACTGTACTGAGGTTTACTGCAGTAACGGTATAAACCTATTGTACAGTACTGAGGTATACTGCAGTAACGTTATAAACTTATAGTACAGTACGGATTTATACTACAATAACGGTATAGACCTATAGTACAGTACTTATGTATACTACAGTAATGGTATAAAACTATAGTACAGTACTGAGGTAAACTGCAGTAACGATATAAACCTATAGTACAGTACTGAGGTATACTGTAAAAATGGTAGAAATATATAGTACAGTACTGAGGTAAACTGCAGTAACGGTATAAACCTATAGTACAGTACTGAGGTATACTGTAAAAATGGTAGAAACATATAGTACAGTACTGAGGTATACTGCAGAAACGGTATAAACCTATAGTACAGTATTGAGGTATACTACAGTAACGGTATAAACATATAGTACAGTACTGAGGTATACTGCAGTAACGGTATGATCCTCTAGTACAGTTTTGAGGTATACTACAGTAACAGTATAAACATACAGTGCAGTACTGAGGTATACTGCAGTAACGGTATAATTCTCTAGTACAGTACTGAGGTATATTTCAGTAACGGTATAATCCTCTAGTACAGTACTGAGGTATACTGCAGTACCGGTATAAACCTCTAGTATAGTACTGAGGTATACTGCAGTAACGGTATAAACCTCTAGTACATTACTGAGGTATACTGTTGTAAACGGTATTAACCCATAGTACTATACTAAGACATATTGCAGTAATGGTTTAAACCTTTAGTACAGTACTGAGGTTTACACTAGTAATGGTATAAACCTATTGTACAGTACTGAGATATACTGCAGTAACAGTTTAAACCTATAGAACAGTATTGAGGTATACTGCAGTAACGGTATAAACATATAGTACAGTACTGAGGTATTCTGCAGTAACGGTAGAAATACGATAGTGCAGTTCTGAGGTATACTGCAGTAACGGTATAAACCTATAGTATAGTGCTGATGTATACTGCAGTAACAGCATAAACCTATAGTACAGTGCTGAGGTATACTGCAGAAATGGTATAATCCTATAGTGCAGTGCTGAGGTATATTGCAGTAATGGTATAAACCTATAATACAGTACTGAGGTATACTGAAGTAACGGTATAAACCTATAGTACAGTACTGAGGTATGCTTCAGTAACGGTATAAACATATAATACAATACTGAAGTATACTGCCTTAATGGTATAAACCTATAGTACAGTACTGAGGTATGCTGCAGTACTGGTTTAAACATATAATACAGTACTAAGGTATACTGTTGTAATGGTATAAACCTATAGTACAGTACTGAGGTATACTGCAGTAACGGTATAAACCTATAGTACAGTACTGAGGTATAATGCAGTAACCGTATAATCCTATACAGTACTGAGGTATGCTGCATTGTACGTGTACTGCAGTAAGGGTATACACCTATTGTACAGTTCTAAGCTATACTCTAGTAACGGTACAAACCTATAGTACAGTACTGAGGTATACTGCAGTAAAGGTATAAACTTATAGTACAGTACTGAGGTATACTGCAGTAATGGTATAAACATATTGTACCGTTCCGAGGTATACTCTAGTAGCGGTATAAACATATAGAACAGTACTGATGTGTACTGCAGTAACGTTATAAACATATAGTACAGTACTGAGGTGTACTGCAGTAACAGTATGAACCTACAGTACAGTGCTGAGGTATACTGCAGTAACGGTATAAACCTATAGTACAGTACTGAGATATACTGCAGTAACAGTATAAACATATACTACAGTACTGAGGTGTACTCTAGTATCATTAAAAACATTTATACAGTACTAAGGTGTACTGCAGTAATGGTATAAACTTATAGTGCAGTACTTAGGTGTACTGCAGTATCGGTATAAACCTATAGTACAGTGCTGAGATATACTGCAGTAACGGTATAAATCTATAGTACAGTACTGAGGGGTGCTGCAGTAATTGTATAATCCTTTAGTACTGTACTGAGGTATTCTGCAGAAACGATATAAACCTATAGTACAGTACTGAGGAATACTGCAGAAAAGGTATAAACCTATAGAACATTACTGAGGCATACTGCAGAAACGGTATAAACCTATAGTACATTACTGAGGTATACTGCAGTATTGGTCTAAACCTATTGTACAGTTCTGAGGTATACCCTAGTAATGGTATAAACATATAGTACAGTTTAATGGTATAAACCTATAGTACAGTACTGAGGTATACTGCAGTAACGGTATAAACCTATAGTACAGTACTGAGGTATACTGCAGTAACCGTTTAATCCTATACAGTACTGAGGTATGCTGCATTAATGGTATAAACCTATAGTACAGTACTGAGGTGTACTGCAGTAAGGGTATAAACCTATTGTACAGTTCTGAGCTATACTCTAGTAACGGTATAAACCTATAATGCAGAACTGAGGTATGCTGCAGTAACGGTACAAACCTATAGTACAGTACTTAGGTATACTGCAGTAAAGGTATAAACTTATAGTACAGTACTGAGGTATACTGAAGTAATGGTATAAACCTATTGTACAGTTCTGAGGTATACTCTAGTAACGGTATAAACATATAGAACAGTACTGAGGTGTACTGCAGTAACGGTATAAACATATAGTACAGTACTGAGGTGTATTGCAGTAACAGTATGAACCTACAGTACAGTGCTGAGGTATACTGCAGTAACGGTATAAACCTATAGTACAGTACTGAGATATACTGCAGTAACAGTATAAACATATAGTACAGTACTGAGGTGTACTCTAGTAATAGTAAAAACATTTAGACAGTACTAAGGTGTACTGCAGTAACGGTATAAACATATAGTACAGTACTTAGGTGTACTGCAGTATCGGTATAAACCTATAGTACAGTGCTGAGATATACTGCAGTAACGGTATAAATCTATAGTACAGTACTGAGGGGTGCTGCAGTAATTGTATAATCCTTTAGTACTGTACTGAGGTATTCTGCAGAAACAATATAAACATATAGTACAGTACTGAGGAATACTGCAGAAAAGATATAAACCTATAGAACATTACTGAGGTATATTGCAGAAACGGTATAAACCTATAGTACATTACTGAGGTATACTGCAGTAACGGTATAAACCTATAGTACAGTACTGAGGTATACTGCAGTAACGGTATAAACCTATAGTACAGTATTGAGGTATACTGCTGTAACGGTATAAACCTATAGTACAGCACTGAGGTATACTGCAGAAATGGTATAAACCTATAGTACAGCACTGAGGTATACTGCAGAAATGGTATAAACCTACAGTAAATTACTGAGGTATACTGTAGTAACGGTATAAACCTATAATACACCACTGAGGTATAATGCAGTTACAGTATAAACCTATAGTACAGCACTGAGGTATACTGTAGTAACGGTATAAACCTATAGTACAGCAATTAGGTATACTACAGCAGCAGTATAAACCTATAGTACAGTACTGAGGTATACTGCAGTAACAATATAAACCTATAGTAAGTACTAAGGTATACTGCAGTAACGGTACAAACCTGTAGTACAGTAATGAGGTATACTACAGTAATGACGTATAAACTTACAATACTGAGGTAAACTACAGTTATTGTATATAAACTTATAATAAAGTACTGAGGTATACTGCAGTAATTGTATAAACCTATAGTACAGTACTGAGGTATACTGCAGTACCGGTATAAACCTATAGTACAGTACTGAGGTATACTGCAGTACTGTATAATCCTATACAGTACTGAGGTATACTGCAGTAATGGTATAAACCTAAAGTACAGTACTGTGGTATACTACAGTAACAGTATAAACCTATAATACAGTACTGATGTATACTACAGTAATGATATATGATCTTATAATACAGTACTGAGGTATGCTGCAGTAACGGTATAAAACTATAGTACAATACTGAGGTATGCTGCAGTAACGGTATAAACCTATAGTACAGTTCTGAGGTGTACTGCAGTAAGGGTATAAACCTATTATACAATTCTGAGGTTTACTCTAGTAACGGTATAAACCTATAGTGCAGAACTGAGGTATACTGCAGTATTGGTATAAAGCTATTGTACAATTCTGAGGTATACTCTAGTAATGGTATAAACCTATAGTGCAGAACTGAGGTATACTGCAGTAACGGTATAAACCTATAGTACAGTACTGAGGTATACTGCAGTAAAGGTATAAACATATAGTACAGTACTGAGGTGTACTCTAGTAATGGTATAAACATATAGTACAGTACCGAGGTGTACTTTAGTAACGTTATAAACATATACGGCTAGATTTAGAGTTCTGTGGCCAAAGGGGTGCGTTAGCTACACGTGTGTTTTTCCCCCGCACCTTTTAAATACCGCTGGTATTTAGAGTTCACAGAAGGGCTGCATTAGGCTCCAAAAAGGGAGCGTAGAGCATAATTTACCGCCACTGCAACTCTCAATACCAGCAGTGCTTACGGACGCGGCCAGCTTCAAAAACATGCTCGTGCACGATTCCCCCATAGGAAACAATGGGGCCGTTTGAGCTGAAAAAAAACCTAACACCTGCAAAAAAGCAGCGTTCAGCTTCTAACGCAGCCCCATTGTTTCCTATGGGGAAACAATTCCTATGTCTGCACCTTAACACCTTAACATGTACCCCGAGTCTAAACACCCCTAACCATACACTTATTAACCCCTAATCTGCCGCCCCCGCTATCACTGACCCCTGCATATTATTTTTAACCCCTAATCTGCCGCTCCATACACTGCCGCAACCTACGTTATCCCTATGAACCCCTAATCTGCTGCCCCTAACCCCCGCCGACCCCTATATTATATTTATTACCCCCTAATCTGCCCCCCCAACATCGCCGCTACCTACCTACAATTATTAAACCCTAATCTGCCGTCCGGACCTCACCGCTACTCTAATAAATGTATTAACCCCTAAAGCTAAGTCTAACCCTAACCCTAACACCCCCCTAAGTTAAATATAATTTTTGTCTAACGAAATAAAATAAATCTTATTAAATAAATTATTCCTATTTAAAGCTAAATACTTACCTGTAAAATAAACCCTAATATAGCTACAATATAAATAATAAATATATTGTAGCGATTTTAGGATTAATATTTATTTTACAGGCAACTTTGTATTTATTTTAACCAGGTACAATAGCTATTAAATAGTTAATAACTATTTAATAGCTACCTAGTTAAAATAATTACAAAATTACCTGTAAAATAAATCCTAACCTAAGTTCCAATTAAACCTAACACTACACTATCAATAAATTAATTAAATAAACTACCTACAATTACCTACAATTATATCAACTAAACTAAATTACAAAAAAAACCAAACACTAAATTACAAAAAACAAACAAACACTAAATTACAAAAAATAAAAATAGATTACAAGAATTTTAAACTAATTACACCTACTCTAAGCCCCCTAAAAAAATAACAAAGCCCCCCAAAATAAAAAAATGCCCTACCCTATTCTAAAATAAAAATTGTAAATCTCTTTTACCTTACCAGCCCTTAAAAGGGCCTTTTGCAGGGCATGCCCCAAAGAATTCTGCTCTTTTGCCTGTAAAAAAAAACATACAATACCCCCCCAACATTACAACCCACCACCCACATACCCCTAATCTAACCCAAACCCCCTTAAATAAACCTAACACTACCCCCCTGAAGATCTTCCTACCTTGAGTCGTCTTCACTCAGCCGAGCCGAATTCTTCATCCAATCCAGGCGATGTCTTCATCCAAGCGGGGGGCTGAAGAGGTCCATCATCCGGCTGAAGTCTTTTATCAAGCGGCATCTACAATCTTCTTTCTTCCGGCTCCATCTTCATCCCGCCGACGCGGAACATCCTTCCTCCACGACAAACTCCCGACGAATGAAGGTTCCTTTAAGGGACGTCATCCAAGATGGCGTCCCTCAAATTCCGATTGGCTGATAGGATTCTATCAGCCAATCGGAATTAAGGTAGGAAATTTCTGATTGGTTGATTGAATCAGCCAATCAGATTCAAGTTCAATCCAATTGGCTGATTGGATCAGCCAATCAGATTGAGCTCGCATTCTATTGGCTGATCGGAACAGCCAATAGAATGCGAGCTCAATCTGATTGGCTGATTGGATCAGCCAATCGGATTGAACTTGAATCTTATTGGCTGATTCCATCAGCCAATCAGACTATTCCTACCTTAATTCGGATTGGCTGATAGAATCCTATCAGCCAATCGGAATTCGAGGGACGCCATCTTGGATGACGTCCCTTAAAGGAACCTTCATTCGTTGGGAGTTCGTCGTGTAGGAAGGATATTCTGCGTCGGCGGGATGAAGATGGAGCCGGAAGAAAGAAGATTAAAGATGCCGCTTGATAGAAGACTTCAGCCGGATGATGGACCTCTTCAGCCCACGCTTGGATGAAGACTTCAGCCGGATGATGGACCTCTTCAGCCCCCGCATGGATGAAGACTTCAGCCAGATGATGGACCTCTTCAGCCCCCGCTTGGATGAAGACATCACCCGGATTGGATGAAGAATCGGCTGAGTAAAGACGACTCAAGGTAGGAAGATCTTCAGGGGGGTAGTGTTAGGTTTATTTAAGGGGGGTTTGGGTTAGAGTAGGGGTATGTGGGTGGTGGGTTGTAATGTTGGGGGGGTATTGTATGTTTTTTTTTACAGGCAAAAGAGCAGAATTCTTTGGGGCATTTTGGGGGGCTTTGTTATTTTATTAGGGGGCTTAGAGTAGGTGTAATTAGCTTAAAATTGTTGTAATATTTTTATAATGTTTGTAAATTATTTTTTATTTTTTGTAACTTAGTTCTTTTTTTATTTTTTGTACTTTAGTTATTTAATTTATTTATATTTATTTGTAGATATTTGCATTTAATTTATTTAATGATAGTGTAGTGTTAGGTTTAATTGTAACTTAGGTTAGGATTTATTTTACTGGTAATTTTGTATTTCATTTAGCTAGGTAGTTATTAAATAGTTAATAACTATTTAATAGCTATTTTACCTTGTTAAATTAAATACAAAGTTGCCTGTAAAATAAATATTAATCCTAAAATAGCTACAATATAATTATTATTTATATTGTAGCTATATTAGGGTTTATTTTACAGGTAAGAATTTAGCTTTAAATAGGATTAATTTATTTAATAAGATTTATTTTATTTTGTTAGATAAAAATTATATTTAACTTAGGGGGGGTGTTAGGGTTAGGGTTAGACTTAGCTTTAAGGGTTAATACATTTATTAGAGTAGCGGTGAGGTCCGGTCGGCAGATTAGGGGTTAATTGTAGTAGGTAGGTAGCGGCGACGTTGGGGGGGCAGATTAGGGGTTAATAAATATTATGTAGGTGTCGGCGGTGTTAGGGGCAGCAGATTAGGGGTACATAGGGATAATGTAGGTGGCGGCGGTGTGCGGTCGGCAGATTAGGGGTTAAAAAATTTTAATAGAGTGGCAGCGATGTGGGGGGGGCCTCGGTAGGGGTACATAGGTAGTTTATGGGTGTTAGTGTACTTTAGAGCACAGTAGTTAAGAGCTTTATGAACCGGCGTTTAACCCAGAAAGCTCTTAACTCCTGGCTTTTCTCTGCGGCTGGAGCCTTGTCGTTAGAGTTCTAACACTCACTTCAGCCTAGACTCTAAATACCGGCGTTAAAAAGATCCCATTGAAAAGATAGGATACGCAATTGGTGTAGGGGGATCTGCGGTATGGAAAAGTCGCGACTGGAAAGTGAGCGTTAGACCCTTTCCTGACTGACTCTAAATACCAGCGGGCAGTAAAAACCAGCGTTAGGACCCCCTAACGCTGGTTTTGACGGCTAACGCAGAACTCTAAATCTAGGCGATAGTACAGTACTGAGGTTTACTTCAGTAACAGTATAATTATATAGTAAAGTACTGAGGTTTATTGCAGTAACAGTGTAAACCTATAGTACAGTACTGAGGTTTACTGCAGTAACGGTATAAACATATAGTACAGTACTGATATACACTGCAGTAACGCTATGAACCTATAGTACAGTACTGAGGTATACTGCAGTAAGGGTATAAACCTATATTACAGCACTGATATATACTACTGTAACAGTATAAACCTATTGTATAGCACTGAGGTATACTGCAGAAAAGGTATAAACTTATAGTAGATTACTGAGGCATAATGGAGTAACGGTATAAACCTATAGTATAGTACTGAGATGTGCTGCATTAACAGTATAAACCTATAGTACAGTACTGAGGTGTACTGCAGTTAGTGGTATAAACCTATAGTACAGTGTGTAACAGTATAAATCTATAGTAAAGTACTGAGGTATACGCAAGTATTGGTATAAACATATAGAACAGCACTGAGGTATACTGCAGTAACTGTATAAACCGATAGTACAGTACTGAGGTATACTGCAGTAATGGTATAAACCTATAGTACAGCATTGAGGTATACTGCAGTAACGGTATAAACCTATAGTTCAATACTGAAGTATACTGCAGTAACGGTATAAACATATAGTACAGTACTGAGGTATACTGCAGAAATGGTATAAACCTATAGTACAGTACTTATGTATACTGCAGTAATGGTATAAACCTATTTTACAGTACTGAGGTAAACAGCAGAAATGGTATAAACCTAATGTACATTACTGAGGTATACTGCAGTAAAGGTATAAACCTATAGTACATTACTGAGGTATACTGCAGTAATGGTATAAACCTATAGTACAGTACTGAGGTATACTGCAGTAACGGTATAAACCTATAGTACAGTACTGAGGTATACTGCAGTAACGGTATAAACTTATAGTACAGTACTGAGGTATACTGCAGTAACGGTATAAACCTATAGTACAGCACTGAGCCATACTGCTGTAATGGTATATACCTATAGTATAGTTCTGAGGTATACTGCAGTAATTGTATAAACCTATTATACAGTTCTGAGGTATACTATAGTAATGGTATAAACCTATAGTATAGTACTAAAGTATAAACAGTATAAACATATAGTAAAGTACCGAGGTGTACTTTAGTAATGGTATAAACATATAGTACAGTACTGAGATGTACTTCAGTAATGGTATAAATATATAGTAAAGTACTGAGGTGTATTGCAGTAACGGTGTAAACCTATAGTACACTACTGAGGTTTACTGCAGTAACGGTATAAACATATAGTACAGTACTGATATATACTGCAGTAACGCTATGAACCTATAGTACAGTACTTAGGTATACTCTAGTAGTGGTATAAACCTATAGTACAGTATAGCAGTATAAATCTATAGTAAAGTACTGAGGTATACTCAAGTATTGGTATAAACATATAGAACAGCACTGAGGTATACTGCAGTAACTGTATAAACCGATAGTACAGTACTGAGGTTTACTGCAGTAATGGTATAAACCTATTGTACAGTTCTGAGGTATACTGCAGAAAGGTATAAACCTATAGTACAGTACTTATGTATACTGCAGTAATGGTATACGTAAACCTATTTTACAGAACTGAGGTAAACTGCAGAAATGGTATAAACCTATATGACAGTACTGAGGTATACTGCAGAAACTATATAAACCTAATGTACCTTACTGAGGTATATTGCAGTAAAGGTATAAACCTATAGTACATTACTGAGGTATACTGCAGTAACGGTATAAACCTATAGTACAGTACTGAGGTATACTGCAGTAACGGTATAAACCTATAGTACAGTACTGAGGTATACTGCAGTAACGGTATAAGCCTATAGTATAGTACTGAGGTATACTGCAGTAACGGTATAAACCTATAGTACAGCACTCAGCTATACTGCAGTAATGGTATAAAACTATAGTACAGCACTGAGCTATACTGCTGTAATGGTATATACCTATAGTATAGTACAGAGGTATACTGCAGTAATGGTTTAAACATATAGTACAGTACTGATGTGTACTCTAGTAACAGTTTAAACATATAGCACAGTACTGTGGTGTACTGCAGTAATGGCATAAACAAAGAGTACAGTACTGAGGTATACTGCAGTAACGGTATAAACCTATAGTACAGTACTGAGGTATACTGCAATAACGGTATAAACCTATAGTACATTACTGAGGTATTCTGCAGTAACAGTATAAAGCTAAATTACAGTGCTGAGGTATACTGCAGTAACGGTATAAACCTATAGCACAGTACTGAGTTATATTGCAGTAACGGTATAAACCTATAGTACAGCACTCAGGTATACTGCAGTAACGGTATAAACCTATAGTACAGCACTGAGGCATACTGCTGTAATGGTATAAACCTATAGTACAGTACTGAGGTATACTGCAGTAATGGTGTAAACATATAGTAGGATACTGATGTGTACTCTTGTAACGGTATAAACATATAGTACAGTACTGAGGTGTACTGCAGTAACGGTATAAACATATAGTACAGTAATGAGGTGTACTGCAGTAATGGCATAAACAAAGAGTACAGTACTGAGGTATACTGCAGTAACGGTATAAACCTATAGTACAGTACTGAGGTATACTGCAATAACGGTATAAACCTATAGTACATTACTGAGGTATTCTGCAGTAACAGTATAAACCTAAATTACAGTGCTGAGGTATACTGCAGTAACGGTATAAACCTATATTACAGCACTCAGGTATACTGCTGTAATGGTATAAACCTATAGTACAGTACTTAGGTATACTGCAGTAATGGTGTAAACATATAGTAGGATACTGATGTGTACTCTAGTAACGGTATAAACATATAGTACAGTACTAAGGTGTACTGCAGTAACGGTATAAACATATAGTACAGTACTGAGGTATACTGCAGTAATGGTATAAACCTATTGTACAGTTCTGAGGTATACTCTTGTAACGGTATAAACATATAGAACAGTACTGAGGTGTACTGCAGTAACCGTATAAACATATAGTACAGTACTGACGTGTACGGCAGTAACGATATGAACCTACAGTGCAGTGCTGAGGTATACTGCAGTAACGGTATAAACCTATAGTACAGTACTGAGGTATACTGCAGTAAGGGTATAAACCTATATTACAGCACTGATATATACTACTGTAACAGTATAAACCTATAGTATAGTACTGAGGAATGCTGTATTAACAGTATAAACCTATAGTAGAGTACTGAGGTGTACTGCAGTTAGTGTATAAACCTATAGTAAAGTACTGATGTATACTGCAGCATTGGTATAAACCTATAGTACAGCACTGAGGTATACTACAGTAACAGTATAAACATATAGTACAGTACTAAAGTATACTGCAGTAAAGGTAAAAACATATAGTACAGTACTGAGGTATACTCTTGTAACGGTATAAACATATAGTACAGTGTAAGGGTATAAACCTATATTAAAGTACTGAGGTATACTCAAGTAATGGTATAAATATATAGAACAGCACTGAGGTATACTGCAGTAAAGGTATAAACCTATAGTACAGCATTGAGGTATACTGCAGTAACGGTATAAACCGATAGTTCAGTACTGAGTTATACTGCAGAAACGGTATAAACCTATAGTACAGTACTTATGTATACTGCAGTAATGGTATAAACCTATTTTACAGTACTGAGGTATACTGCAAAAATTGTATAAACCTAATGTACATTACTGAGGTATATTGCAGTAAAGGTATAAACCTATAGTACATTACTGAGGTATACTGCAGTAACGGTATAAACCTATAGTACAGTACTGAGGTATACTGCAGTAACGGTATAAACCTATAGTACAGCACTCAGGTATACTGCAGTAATGGTATAAACCTATAGTACAGCACTGAGCTATACTGCTGTAATGGTATATACCTATAGTATAGTACTAAGGTATACTGCAGTAATGGTTTAAACCTATTATACAGTTCTGAGGTATACTCTAGTAATGGTATAAACCTATAGTATAGTACAATATACTCCAGTAACGGTATAAACCTATAGTACAGTACAGACGTATACTGCAGTAACGGTATAAACATATAGTACAGTACTGAGGAATACTGCAGAAAGGTATAAACCTATAGTACAGTACTTATGTACACTGCAGTAATGGTATAAACCTATTTTACAGTGCTGAGGTAAACTGCAGAAATTGTATAAACCTATAGTAGAGTACTGAGGTATACTGCAGAAACAATATAAACCTAATGTACATTACTGAAGTATATTGCAGTAAAGGTTTAAACCTATAGTACATTACTGAGGTATACTGCAGTAACGGTATAAACCTATAGTACAGTACTGAGGTATACTGCAGTAACGGTATAAACCTATAGTACAGTACTGAGGTATACTGCAGTAATGGTATAAACCTATAGTATAGTACTGAGGTATACTGCAGTAATGGTATAAACCTATAGTACAGCACTCAGGTATACTGCAGTAATGGTATAAACCTATAGTACAGCACTGAGCCATACTGCTGTAATGGTATATACCTATAGTATAGTATTGAGGTATACTGCAGTAATGGTGTAAACATATAGTACAGTACTGATGTGTACTCTTGTAATTGTATAAACATATAGCACAGTACTGTGGTGTACTGCAGTAATGGTATAAACATACAGGGAGTGCAGAATTATTAGGCAAGTTGTATTTTTGAGGATTAATTTTATTATTGAACAACAACCATGTTCTCAATGAACCCAAAAAACTCATTAATATCAAAGCTGAATAGTTTTGGAAGTAGTTTTTAGTTTGTTTTTAGTTATAGCTATTTTAGGGGGATATCTGTGTGTGCAGGTGACTATTACTGTGCATAATTATTAGGCAACTTAACAAAAAACAAATATATACCCATTTCAATTATTTATTTTTACCAGTGAAACCAATATAACATCTCAACATTCACAAATATACATTTCTGACATTCAAAAACAAAACAAAAACAAATCAGTGACCAATATAGCCACCTTTCTTTGCAAGGACACTCAAAAGCCTGCCATCCATGGATTCTGTCAGTGTTTTGATCTGTTCACCATCAACATTGCGTGCAGCAGCAACCACAGCCTCCCAGACACTGTTCAGAGAGGTGTACTGTTTTCCCTCCTTGTAAATCTCACATTTGATGATGGACCACAGGTTCTCAATGGGGTTCAGAACAGGTGAACAAGGAGGCCATGTCATTAGATTTTCTTCTTTTATACCCTTTCTTGCCAGCCACGCTGTGGAGTACTTGGACGCGTGTGATGGAGCATTGTCCTGCATGAAAATCATGTTTTTCTTGAAGGATGCAGACTTCTTCCTGTACCACTGCTTGAAGAAGGTGTCTTCCAGAAACTGGCAGTAGGACTGGGAGTTGAGCTTGACTCCATCCTCAACCCGAAAAGGCCCCACAAGCTCATCTTTGATGATACCAGCCCAAACCAGTACTCCACCTCCACCTTGCTGGCGTCTGAGTCGGACTGGAGCTCTCTGCCCTTTACCAATCCAGCCACGGGCCCATCCATCTGGCCCATCAAGACTCACTCTCATTTCATCAGTCCATAAAACCTTAGAAAAATCAGTCTTGAGATATTTCTTGGCCCAGTCTTGACGTTTCAGCTTGTGTGTCTTGTTCAGTGGTGGTCGTCTTTCAGCCTTTCTTACCTTGGCCATGTCTCTGAGTATTGCACACCTTGTGCTTTTGGGCAGTCCAGTGATGTTGCAGCTCTGAAATATGGCCAAACTGGTGGCAAGTGGCATCTTGGCAGCTGCACGCTTGACTTTTCTCAGTTCATGGGCAGTTATTTTGCGCCTTGGTTTTTCCACACGCTTCTTGCGACCCTGTTGACTATTTTGAATGAAACGCTTGATTGTTCGATGATCACGCTTCAGAAGCTTTGCAATTTTAAGAGTGCTGCATCCCTCTGCAAGATATCTCACTATTTTTTACTTTTCTGAGCCTGTCAAGTCCTTCTTTTGACCCATTTTGCCAAAGGAAAGGAAGTTGCCTAATAATTATGCACACCTGATATAGGGTGTTGATGTCATTAGACCACACCCCTTCTCATTACAGAGATGCACATCACCTAATATGCTTAATTGGTAGTAGGCTTTTGAGCCTATACAGCTTGGAGTAAGACAACATGCATAAAGAGGATGATGTGGTCAAAATACTCATTTGCCTAATAATTCTGCACTCCCTGTATAGTACAGTACTGAGGTGTACTGCAGTAATGGCATAAACAAAGAGTACAGTACTGAGGTATACTGCAGTAATGGTATAAACCTATAGTACAGCATTGAGCCATACTGCTGTAATGGTATATACCTATAGTGTAGTACTGAGGTATGCTGCAGTAATGGTATAAACCTATTATAAAGTTCTGAGGTATACTCTAGTAATGGTATAAACCTATAGTATAGTACAGTATACTCCAGTAACGGTATAAACCTATAGTACAGTACAGAAGTATACTGCAGTAACGGTATAAACATATAGTACAGTACTGAGGTATACTGCAGAAAGGTATAAACCTATAGTACAGTACTTATGTATACTGCAGTAATGGTATAAACCTATTTTACAGTGCTGAGGTAAACTGCAGAAATTGTATAAACCTATAGTAGAGTACTGAGGTATACTGCAGAAACAATATAAACCTATAGTACATTACTGAGGTATACTGCAGTAACGGTATAAACCTATAGTACAGTACTGAGGTATACTGCAGTAACGGTATAAACCTATAGTACAGTACTGAGTTATACTGCAGAAATGGTATAAACCTATAGTATAGTACTGAGGTATACTGCAGTAATGGTATAAACCTATAGTACAGCACTCAGGTATACTGCAGTATTGGTATAAACCTATAGTACAGCACTGAGCCATACTGCTGTAATGATATATACCTATAGTATAGTACTGAGGTATACTGCAGTAATGGTGTAAACATATAGTACAGTGCTGATGTGTACTCTTGTAACGGTATAAACATATAGCACAGTACTGTGGTGTACTGCAGTAATGGTATAAACATATAGTACAGTACTGAGGTGTACTGCAGTAATGGCATAAACAAAGAGTACAGTACTGAGGTATACTGCAGTAACGGTATAAACCTATAGTATAGTACTGAGGTATACTGCAATAACGGTATAAACCTATAGTACAGTACTGAGGTATACTGCAGTAATGGTGAAAACATATAGTATAGTACTGATGTGTACTCTAGTAACGGTATAAACATATAGTACAGTACTGAGGTATACTGCAGTAACGGTATAAACCTATAATACAGTACTGAGGTATACTGCATTAACGGTATAAACCTATAGTAAAGCACTGAGGCATACTGCTGTAATGGTATAAACCTATAGTACAGGACTGAGGTATACTGCGGTAATGGTGTAAACATATAGTACAGTACTGACGTGTACTCTAGTAACGGTATAAATATATAATACAGTACTGAGGTGTACTGCAGTAACGGTATAAACATATAGTACAGTACTGAGGTGTACTGCAGTAACGGTATAAGCCTATAGTAAAGTGCTAAGGTATACTTTAGTAACGGTATAAACATTTAGTTCAGTACTGAGGTATACTGCAGTATTGGTATAAACCTATTGTACAGTTCTGAGGTATACTGCAGAAAGGTATAAACCTATAGTACAGTACTTATGTATACTGCAGTAATGGTATACGTAAACCTATTTTACAGTACTGAGGTAAACTGCAAAAATGGTATAAACCTATATGACAGTACTGAGGTATACTGCAGAAACTATATAAACCTAATGTACCTTACTGAGGTATATTGCAGTAAAGGTATAAACCTATAGTACATTACTGAGGTATACTGCAGTAACGGTATAAACCTATAGTACAGTACTGAGGTATACTGCAGTAACGGTATAAACCTATAGTACAGTACTGAGGTATACTGCAGTAACGGTATAAGCCTATAGTATAGTACTGAGGTATACTGCAGTAACGGTATAAACCTATAGTACAGCACTCAGCTATACTGCAGTAATGGTATAAAACTATAGTACAGCACTGAGCTATACTGCTGTAATGGTATATACCTATAGTATAGTACAGAGGTATACTGCAGTAATGGTTTAAACATATAGTACAGTACTGATGTGTACTCTAGTAACAGTTTAAACATATAGCACAGTACTGTGGTGTACTGCAGTAATGGCATAAACAAAGAGTACAGTACTGAGGTATACTGCAGTAACGGTATAAACCTATAGTACAGTACTGAGGTATACTGCAATAACGGTATAAACCTATAGTACATTACTGAGGTATTCTGCAGTAACAGTATAAACCTAAATTACAGTGCTGAGGTATACTGCAGTAACGGTATAAACCTATATTACAGCACTCAGGTATACTGCTGTAATGGTATAAACCTATAGTACAGTACTTAGGTATACTGCCGTAATGGTGTAAACATATAGTAGGATACTGATGTGTACTCTAGTAACGGTATAAACATATAGTACAGTACTGAGGTGTACTGCAGTAACGGTATAAACATATAGTACAGTACTGAGGTATACTGCAGTAATGGTATAAACCTATTGTACAGTTCTGAGGTATACTCTTGTAACGGTATAAACATATAGAACAGTACTGAGGTGTACTGCAGTAACCGTATAAACATATAGTACAGTACTGAGGTGTACGGCAGTAACGATATGAACCTACAGTGCAGTGCTGAGGTATACTGCAGTAACGGTATAAACCTATAGTACAGTACTGAGGTATACTGCAGTAAGGGTATAAACCTATATTACAGCACTGATATATACTACTGTAACAGTATAAACCTATAGTATAGTACTGAGGAATGCTGTATTAACAGTATAAACCTATAGTAGAGTACTGAGGTGTACTGCAGTTAGTGTATAAACCTATAGTAAAGTACTGATGTATACTGCAGCATTGGTATAAACCTATAGTACAGCACTGAGGTATACTACAGTAACAGTATAAACATATAGTACAGTACTAAAGTATACTGCAGTAAAGGTAAAAACATATAGTACAGTACTGAGGTATACTCTTGTAACGGTATAAACATATAGTACAGTGTAAGGGTATAAACCTATATTAAAGTACTGAGGTATACTCAAGTAATGGTATAAATATATAGAACAGCACTGAGGTATACTGCAGTAAAGGTATAAACCTATAGTACAGCATTGAGGTATACTGCAGTAACGGTATAAACCGATAGTTCAGTACTGAGCTATACTGCAGAAACGGTATAAACCTATAGTACAGTACTTATGTATACTGCAGTAATGGTATAAACCTATTTTACAGTACTGAGGTATACTGCAAAAATGGTATAAACCTAATGTACATTACTGAGGTATATTGCAGTAAAGGTATAAACCTATAGTACATTACTGAGGTATACTGCAGTAACGGTATAAACCTATAGTACAGTACTGAGGTATACTGCAGTAACGGTATAAACCTATAGTACAGCACTCAGGTATACTGCAGTAATGGTATAAACCTATAGTACAGCACTGAGCTATACTGCTGTAATGGTATATACCTATAGTATAGTACTAAGGTATACTGCAGTAATGGTTTAAACCTATTATACAGTTCTGAGGTATACTCTAGTAATGGTATAAACCTATAGTATAGTACAGTATACTCCAGTAACGGTATAAACCTATAGTACAGTACAGACGTATACTGCAGTAACGGTATAAACATATAGTACAGTACTGAGGTATACTGCAGAAAGGTATAAACCTATAGTACAGTACTTATGTACACTGCAGTAATGGTATAAACCTATTTTACAGTGCTGAGGTAAACTGCAGAAATTGTATAAACCTATAGTAGAGTACTGAGGTATACTGCAGAAACAATATAAACCTAATGTACATTACTGAAGTATATTGCAGTAAAGGTTTAAACCTATAGTACATTACTGAGGTATACTGCAGTAACGGTATAAACCTATAGTACAGTACTGAGGTATACTGCAGTAACGGTATAAACCTATAGTACAGTACTGAGGTATACTGCAGTAATGGTATAAACCTATAGTATAGTACTGAGGTATACTGCAGTAATGGTATAAACCTATAGTACAGCACTCAGGTATACTGCAGTAATGGTATAAACCTATAGTACAGCACTGAGCCATACTGCTGTAATGGTATATACCTATAGTATAGTATTGAGGTATACTGCAGTAATGGTGTAAACATATAGTACAGTACTGATGTGTACTCTTGTAATTGTATAAACATATAGCACAGTACTGTGGTGTACTGCAGTAATGGTATAAACATACAGGGAGTGCAGAATTATTAGGCAAGTTGTATTTTTGAGGATTAATTTTATTATTGAACAACAACCATGTTCTCAATGAACCCAAAAAACTCATTAATATCAAAGCTGAATAGTTTTGGAAGTAGTTTTTAGTTTGTTTTTAGTTATAGCTATTTTAGGGGGATATCTGTGTGTGCAGGTGACTATTACTGTGCATAATTATTAGGCAACTTAACAAAAAACAAATATATACCCATTTCAATTATTTATTTTTACCAGTGAAACCAATATAACATCTCAACATTCACAAATATACATTTCTGACATTCAAAAACAAAACAAAAACAAATCAGTGACCAATATAGCCACCTTTCTTTGCAAGGACACTCAAAAGCCTGCCATCCATGGATTCTGTCAGTGTTTTGATCTGTTCACCATCAACATTGCGTGCAGCAGCAACCACAGCCTCCCAGACACTGTTCAGAGAGGTGTACTGTTTTCCCTCCTTGTAAATCTCACATTTGATGATGGACCACAGGTTCTCAATGGGGTTCAGAACAGGTGAACAAGGAGGCCATGTCATTAGATTTTCTTCTTTTATACCCTTTCTTGCCAGCCACGCTGTGGAGTACTTGGACGCGTGTGATGGAGCATTGTCCTGCATGAAAATCATGTTTTTCTTGAAGGATGCAGACTTCTTCCTGTACCACTGCTTGAAGAAGGTGTCTTCCAGAAACTGGCAGTAGGACTGGGAGTTGAGCTTGACTCCATCCTCAACCCGAAAAGGCCCCACAAGCTCATCTTTGATGATACCAGCCCAAACCAGTACTCCACCTCCACCTTGCTGGCGTCTGAGTCGGACTGGAGCTCTCTGCCCTTTACCAATCCAGCCACGGGCCCATCCATCTGGCCCATCAAGACTCACTCTCATTTCATCAGTCCATAAAACCTTAGAAAAATCAGTCTTGAGATATTTCTTGGCCCAGTCTTGACGTTTCAGCTTGTGTGTCTTGTTCAGTGGTGGTCGTCTTTCAGCCTTTCTTACCTTGGCCATGTCTCTGAGTATTGCACACCTTGTGCTTTTGGGCACTCCAGTGATGTTGCAGCTCTGAAATATGGCCAAACTGGTGGCAAGTGGCATCTTGGCAGCTGCACGCTTGACTTTTCTCAGTTCATGGGCAGTTATTTTGCGCCTTGGTTTTTCCACACGCTTCTTGCGACCCTGTTGACTATTTTGAATGAAACGCTTGATTATTCGATGATCACGCTTCAGAAGCTTTGCAATTTTAAGAGTGCTGCATCCCTCTGCAAGATTTCTCACTATTTTTTACTTTTCTGAGCCTGTCAAGTCCTTCTTTTGACCCATTTTGCCAAAGGAAAGGAAGTTGCCTAATAATTATGCACACCTGATATAGGGTGTTGATGTCATTAGACCACACCCCTTCTCATTACAGAGATGCACATCACCTAATATGCTTAATTGGTAGTAGGCTTTTGAGCCTATACAGCTTGGAGTAAGACAACATGCATAAAGAGGATGATGTGGTCAAAATACTCATTTGCCTAATAATTCTGCACTCCCTGTATAGTACAGTACTGAGGTGTACTGCAGTAATGGCATAAACAAAGAGTACAGTACTGAGGTATACTGCAGTAATGGTATAAACCTATAGTACAGCATTGAGCCATACTGCTGTAATGGTATATACCTATAGTGTAGTACTGAGGTATGCTGCAGTAATGGTATAAACCTATTATAAAGTTCTGAGGTATACTCTAGTAATGGTATAAACCTATAGTATAGTACAGTATACTCCAGTAACGGTATAAACCTATAGTACAGTACAGAAGTATACTGCAGTAACGGTATAAACATATAGTACAGTACTGAGGTATACTGCAGAAAGGTATAAACCTATAGTACAGTACTTATGTATACTGCAGTAATGGTATAAACCTATTTTACAGTGCTGAGGTAAACTGCAGAAATTGTATAAACCTATAGTAGAGTACTGAGGTATACTGCAGAAACAATATAAACCTATAGTACATTACTGAGGTATACTGCAGTAACGGTATAAACCTATAGTACAGTACTGAGGTATACTGCAGTAACGGTATAAACCTATAGTACAGTACTGAGTTATACTGCAGAAATGGTATAAACCTATAGTATAGTACTGAGGTATACTGCAGTAATGGTATAAACCTATAGTACAGCACTCAGGTATACTGCAGTATTGGTATAAACCTATAGTACAGCACTGAGCCATACTGCTGTAATGATATATACCTATAGTATAGTACTGAGGTATACTGCAGTAATGGTGTAAACATATAGTACAGTGCTGATGTGTACTCTTGTAACGGTATAAACATATAGCACAGTACTCTGGTGTACTGCAGTAATGGTATAAACATATAGTACAGTACTGAGGTGTACTGCAGTAATGGCATAAACAAAGAGTACAGTACTGAGGTATACTGCAGTAACGGTATAAACCTATAGTATAGTACTGAGGTATACTGCAATAACGGTATAAACCTATAGTACAGTACTGAGGTATACTGCAGTAATGGTGAAAACATATAGTATAGTACTGATGTGTACTCTAGTAACGGTATAAACATATAGTACAGTACTGAGGTATACTGCAGTAACGGTATAAACCTATAGTACAGTACTGAGGTATACTGCATTAACGGTATAAACCTATAGTAAAGCACTGAGGCATACTGCTGTAATGGTATAAACCTATAGTACAGGACTGAGGTATACTGCGGTAATGGTGTAAACATATAGTACAGTACTGACGTGTACTCTAGTAACGGTATAAATATATAATACAGTACTGAGGTGTACTGCAGTAACGGTATAAACATATAGTACAGTACTGAGGTATACTGCAGTAACGGTATAAGCCTATAGTAAAGTTCTAAGGTATACTTTAGTAACGGTATAAACATTTAGTTCAGTACTGAGGTATACTGCAGTATTGGTATAAACCTATTGTACAGTTCTGAGGTATACTGCAGAAAGGTATAAACCTATAGTACAGTACTTATGTATACTGCAGTAATGGTATACGTAAACCTATTTTACAGTACTGAGGTAAACTGCAGAAATGGTATAAACCTATATGACAGTACTGAGGTATACTGCAGAAACTATATAAACCTAATGTACCTTACTGAGGTATATTGCAGTAAAGGTATAAACCTATAGTACATTACTGAGGTATACTGCAGTAACGGTATAAACCTATAGTACAGTACTGAGGTATACTGCAGTAACGGTATAAACCTATAGTACAGTACTGAGGTATACTGCAGTAACGGTATAAGCCTATAGTATAGTACTGAGGTATACTGCAGTAACGGTATAAACCTATAGTACAGCACTCAGCTATACTGCAGTAATGGTATAAAACTATAGTACAGCACTGAGCTATACTGCTGTAATGGTATATACCTATAGTATAGTACAGAGGTATACTGCAGTAATGGTTTAAACATATAGTACAGTACTGATGTGTACTCTAGTAACAGTTTAAACATATAGCACAGTACTGTGGTGTACTGCAGTAATGGCATAAACAAAGAGTACAGTACTGAGGTATACTGCAGTAACGGTATAAACCTATAGTACAGTACTGAGGTATACTGCAATAACGGTATAAACCTATAGTACATTACTGAGGTATTCTGCAGTAACAGTATAAAGCTAAATTACAGTGCTGAGGTATACTGCAGTAACGGTATAAACCTATAGCACAGTACTGAGTTATATTGCAGTAACGGTATAAACCTATAGTACACCACTCAGGTATACTGCAGTAACGGTATAAACCTATAGTACAGCACTGAGGCATACTGCTGTAATGGTATAAACCTATAGTACAGTACTGAGGTATACTGCAGTAATGGTGTAAACATATAGTAGGATACTGATGTGTACTCTAGTAACGGTATAAACATATAGTACAGTACTGAGGTGTACTGCAGTAACGGTATAAACATATAGTACAGTAATGAGGTGTACTGCAGTAATGGCATAAACAAAGAGCACAGTACTGAGGTATACTGCAGTAACGGTATAAACCTATAGTACAGTACTGAGGTATACTGCAATAACGGTATAAACCTATAGTACATTACTGAGGTATTCTGCAGTAACAGTATAAACCTAAATTACAGTGCTGAGGTATACTGCAGTAACGGTATAAACCTATATTACAGCACTCAGGTATACTGCTGTAATGGTATAAACCTATAGTACAGTACTTAGGTATACTGCAGTAATGGTGTAAACATATAGTAGGATACTGATGTGTACTCTAGTAACGGTATAAACATATAGTACAGTACTGAGGTGTACTGCAGTAACGGTATAAACATATAGTACAGTACTGAGGTATACTGCAGTAATGGTATAAACCTATTGTACAGTTCTGAGGTATACTCTTGTAACGGTATAAACATATAGAACAGTACTGAGGTGTACTGCAGTAACCGTATAAACATATAGTACAGTACTGACGTGTACGGCAGTAACGATATGAACCTACAGTGCAGTGCTGAGGTATACTGCAGTAACGGTATAAACCTATAGTACAGTACTGAGGTATACTGCAGTAAGGGTATAAACCTATAATACAGTACGGAGGTATACTGCAGTAACAGTATAAAACTATAGTAAAGTACTGAGGTATACTGCAGTAACGGTATAAACCTATAGTACAGTACTAAAGTATGCTCTAGTAACAGTATAAACATATAGTACAGTATTGATGTATATTGCAGTAACGGTATAAACCTATAGTACAGTACTGAGGTATACTGCAGTAATGGTATAAACCTATTCAACAGTTCTGAGGTATTTTCTAGTAACGGTATAAACATATAGTACAGTACTGATGTATACTCTAGTAACAGTAAAAACATACAGTACAGTACTGATGTGTACTGCAGTAAGGGTATAAACATATAGTACAGTACTGAGGTAAACTGCAGTAACAGTATAAGACTATAGTACAGTACTGAGGTATACTGAAGAACTGGTAGAAACCTATTTTACAGTACTGAGGTATACTTCAGAAACGGTATAAACCTATAGTACAGTACTGAGGAATACTGCAAAAATAGTATAAACCTTTAGCACATTACTGAGGTATACTGCAGTAACGGTATAAACCTATAGTACAGCACTGAGGTATACTGCAGTAACGGTATAATCCTATAGTACAGCCCTGAGATATACTACTGTAATGGTATAAGGAGAATCTGTGAGAACAGAAAAATAGAGGCGCCTTATGGGACAGTATCGCTCATCACAAAGAAGGTAAAATATAGCAGCACAGAGCGGGGTACTCACAAAAGTAGTGGCATAAAAGTATGCCTCACAGCGCAGGACGGGACCTTGGTCGCCCGACAGACACACCAGCCTGTTTCGCACAAGGAGTCCGGGATCCAATCGGCAGCAGCTTGCAGGACCACGTCACAGGGGAGCTGTCCGTGATATACCCAATCACCGGCCTTGGTAGTTTAATAGACAGATTGGAAAGCCAACCAAATAACGTCAGACGTAGAGCAGGAATATCAAAAACTCGGAAATTTATTAAAATACATAAATTAGAATATAAAAGATATGCAGCATATCTTATATATTTTAATTTATGTATTTTAATAAATTTCTGAGTTTTTGACCAGCTGGTGTGTCTGTTGGGCGACCAAGGTCCCGTCCTGCGCTGTGAGGCATACTTTTATGCCGCTACTTTTGTGAGTACCCCCGCTCTGTGCTGCTATATTTTACCTTCTTTGTGATGAGCGATACTGTCCCATAAGGCGCCTCTATTTTTCTGTTCTCACAGATTCTCCTTCACGACTTCATTCCTAAGAGTGCTGCCTAAACCTTCTGAGTGACCCGCTGCTTCAAGATTTTCTTCATTTCGACTTTTTATCATTTCAACTGACTTCATCCTCTTTTGCGCACCTCCATAAGAGAGTCCATTTTCTCTTTTTTCTTTCTGTAATGGTATAAACCTATTGTACAGTACTGAGGTATACTGCAGTAACCGTATAATCCTATACATTACTGAGGTATACTGCAGTAACGGTATAAACTTATAATACAGTACTGAGGTATACGTTAGTAAAGGAATAAACCCATAGTACAGTACTGATGTATACTACAGTAACGGTATAAACCTATAGTACAGTACTGCGGTATACTACCGTAATGATATATGATCTTATAATTCAGTACTGAGGTATACTGTAGTAACAGTATAAAACTATAGTAAAGTACTGAGGTATACTGCAGTAACGGTATAAACCTATAGTACAGTACTGACGTATACTCTAGTAACTGTATAAACATATAGTACAGTGTAATGGTATAAAACTATAGTACAGTAATGAGGTATACTCTAGTAACAGTAGAAATATATAATACAGTACTGAGGTATACTGCAGTAACAGTATAAACCTATAGTACAGTACTGAGGTGTACTGCAGTAACGTTATAAACCTATATTACAGTACTGAGGTGTACTGCAGTAACGGTATAAACCTATAGTACAGAACTGTGGTATACTTTAGTAATGAAACACCAGAAGGAAGGGTGCTCCAGTTTTTGCAGTTTAAAGTAAAATGATCTTTATTGTGCCATGGTCCACAAAACAAACAATGTTTCAGACCTACATTAGGTCCTTTGTCATGTCTATCTGTGTATGCAGAGAGACTGCCTTTATACAAGTAAACAGGTGTAAAACAATTACACAGGTGCAAATCAACTGCATATTAATTGTGCAACAGCGCCATCTAATGCTGACAATTTTTATAACATTCAAAGATTGTATTTCTTATCTTAAGCAAGCACTGCGTACAATGTGTATTGCCAAAATTTCAAAAAGGCACAGTTAAAACATAAACATACAGTCCCTATGCTTACTTGTATAAAGGCAGTCTCTCTGCATGGGACTTGCATAGCGCCGGTATTACGAGTCTTCCAAAAAGTGAGCAGTACACCCTCTCCTGTCAAGACTGGTACTGCATTTTAAAGTCAGTAGTTAAGAGTTTTACACTACAACGCCGTAGCATAAAACTCTTAACTAAAGTGCTAACAAGTACACTAACACCCATAAACTACCTATTAACCCCTAAAACGAGGCCCTCCCACATCGCAAACACTAAAATACATTTTGTAACCCCTAATCTGGCGAACCGGACATCGCCGCCATTATAATAAATATATTAACCCCTAAACCGCCCTACTCCCACATCGCAAACACTATTTAAATATTATTAACCCCTATTCTGCCGGCCCTAACATTGCCGACACCTACCTACATTTATTAACCCCTAATCTGCTGCCCCCAACGTCGCCACCACTATAATAAAGTTATTAACCCCTAAACCTAAGTCTAACCCTAACCCCCCAACTTAAATAAATCTAAATAAAATTACTACAATTCACTAAATTATTGATATTTAAAACGAAATAATTACCTATAAAATAAACCCGAAGATAGCTACAATATAACTAATAGTTACATTGTAGCTATCTTAGGGTTTATTTTTATTTTACAGGCAACCTTGTATTTATTTTAACTAGGTACAATAGTTATTAAATAGTTATTAACTATTTAATAACTACCTAGTTAAAATAAAGATAAATTTACCTGTAAAATAAAACCTAAGTTACAATTACACCTAACACTACACTATAATTAAATTAATTACCTAAACTAAATACAATTAATTACAATTTAAAAAAATTATTTAAAGTACGAACCCCCCCCCACTAAATTACAGAAAATAATAAAATAATTACAAGATTTTTAAACTAATTACACCTACTCTAATCCCCCTAACAAAATAAAAAAGCCCCCCAAAATAAAAAAAGCCCTACCCTATACTAAATTACAAATAGCCCTTAAAAGGGCCTTTTGCTGGGCATTGCCCCAAAGTAATCAGCTCTTTTATCTGTAAAATAAAAGTACAAATACCCCCAACATTAAAACCCACCATCCACACAACCAACCCTACTCTAAAACCCACCCAATCCCCCTTAAAAAAAAACCTAACACTAACCCCTTAAAGATCACCCTACCGTGAGACATCTTCATCCAAGCTGGGCGAAGTGGTCCTCCAGACGGACAGAAGTCTTCATCCAAACCGGGGCAGAAAAGGTCCTCCAGACGGGCAGAAGTCTTCATCCAGACGGCATCTTCTATCTTCATCCAGACGGCATCTTCCATCTTCATCCATCCGGCGCGGAGCGGCTCCATCTTCAAGACATCCGACGCGGAGCATCCTCTTCATCCGGAGTCTTCTTCAACAATGACGGTTCCTTTAAGTGATGTCATCCAAGACCACTAGGCAAAAAGGTTAACATAAACATACAAAGAGATGAAGGGTTAATGTTTACATTTATTTATTATATATACAACCTCATATGTCCTGCAAAGCAATAAATATTATAACACTCTTGACAAAGGTAACAATGCATACTTTGTATTATGTAAATGGCTAAATCAACCAAATACATTTTTTGCTGAAAATTTTTTTTGTATGTTATATCTTGTATTTTGCAAAAAAAAAAAAAAATGAATTAAAAAAAAATAGAGAAAAGTATTCTTAAGTAAGTAAAAAATGAAAAAACTGATTGATCAAAAAGATGTTAAAAAAATGTTGCAGTATGGAAACAACTTAAATGATAATAGTCAGCTCTTTTAAGTCCATCATATAAAAATGGTATGAAAAAAGGCAAAGATTTAAGCAGCAAATATATAAAAGCTAATGGATACCGCCCTCCCTATTTCCGGGTATAAAATGTTCAAATCCATATAAAGGGAGGCAAAAAAGCCCTATGTAGGCGGTGTGAATAGGTTCCGGTTCCAGGAGTGAATGAGCCACAGTATTAGGAGATGTACCTTAGATATCCTCCAGTATGCGATAGAACTCACCAGCTGTTCTGTGACCTCTTCGGATTTAATTGGTTCCACCTTCTTGGTGTCTTCTAACAGCACATACACTCCAAACCTAGTGACTATTCCAATCAGCCAATAGAATGCAAGCTCAATCCTATGGCTGATTGGATCAGCCAATAGGATGAAAGCTCAATCCTATTGGCTGATTGCAACAGCCAATAGGATTTTTTCAACCTTAATTCCGATCCAATCGGAATCTAAGGGACGCCATCTTGATGACATCATTTAAAGGAACCTTCATTCCGAAGAAGACATCGTAAGAAGAGGATGCTCCTCGTAGGATATCTTGAAGATGGAGCCGCTCCGCGCCAGATGGATGAAGATAGAAGATGTTTTCTGGGTGAAGATTTCTGCGGACTTGGATGAAGACTTCGGCCGCTTGGATGAAGACTTCTGCCGTCTTCGATGAGGACTTCTGCCGCTCCGTTGAGGATGGATGTCCGGTCTTCAGAAACTGTAAGTGGATCTTCGGGGGTTAGTGTTAGGATTTTTAAGGGTTTATTGGGTGGGTTTTATTTTTAGATTAGGGTTTGGGCTTTTGAAAAAGAGCTAAATGCCCTTTTAAGGGCTATGCCCATACAAATGCCCTTTTCAGGGCAATGGGGAGCTTAGGTTTTTTTTAGATAGGTTTTTATTTGGGGGGTTGGTTGTGTGTGTGGTGGGTTTCACTGTTGGGGGTGTTTGTATTTTTTATTTACAGGTAAAAGAGCTGATTTTTTGGGGCAATGCCCCGAAAAAAGGACCTTTTAAGGGCCATTGGTAGTTTATTGTAGGTTAGGTTTTTTTTATTTTGGGGGGCTTTTTTATTTTCATAGGGCTCTTAGATTAGATGTAATTAGTTTAAATATTTGATAATTTATTTTTTATTTTGTGTAACTTAGTGTTTATTTTTTGTAACTTAGTGTTTGTTATTTGTTGTAACTTAGTTGTTAGTTTTTTGTAACTTTGTAATTTTTTATTGTAGATTTAAATTATTTGAGTAGGGTTAGGTGTGAATATATAATATAGTTAATTTAATTTGTAGTTTAATGTAGTTTTAGTATAACAGTTAGGGTAGGTTAATTATTAATTTAATATAGTTTAATGTAATTTTAGTATAACAGTTAGGGTAGATTAATTGTTAGTTTAATATAGTTTAATGTAATTTTAGTATAACAGTTAGGGTAGATTAATTATTAGTTTAATATAGTTTAATGTAATTTTAGTATAACAGTTAGGGAAGATTAATTATTAGTTTAATATAGCTTAATTGAAATCTAAAGATAAGTTTAAATTTATTATAAGATAGGGATGAGTTAATATTTAATGTAAAGTTAAGGCGTTGTTAGGTTTAGGGGTTAATAGGTTAATTTAGTTTATGGCAATGTGGGCGGCTGGCGGTTTAGGGGTTAATAGGTTTAGTAAGTGCTAGTGATGTGGGAGACCAGGGGTTTAGGGGTTAATACATTTATTTAGTTGCAGTGGGCTCTGGGAGCGGCGGGATAGGAGTTAATAAGTTTATGTAGGTGGCGGCGGGGTCCGGGAGTGGTGGAATAGGGGTTAATAACTTTATGTAGGTGGCGGCGGTGTCAGGGCAGCAGATTAGGGGTTAATAAGTATAATGTAGGTGGTGGTGGTATCGGAGCGGCAGATTAGGGGTTAATAACATAATGTAGGTGGTGGCGGTGTTGGGGCGACAGATTAGTGGTTAATTAGTATAATGTAGATGGCGGGGGTGTAGGTGGCGGCAGATTAGGGGTGTTTAGACTCGGGGTTTATGTTAGGGTGTTAAGTGTAAGCATAACTTTTATTCTCCCATAGGAATCAATGGGATATCGGGCAGCAGCGAACATAATCTTTCGCTGCTTTCAGACTCCCATTGATTCCTATGGCATCTGCCGCCTCCACAGGGCAGCAGATTGAAAAGCAGGTACGCTGGGCTGGAATAGTAGCAAGCGTACCTGTTAGATATTTGTTAACTAGCAAAAGTAGTCAGATAGTGCCGAATTTGCATTCGGAAAATCTGTAGTGATGTAAGCATCGATCTGTGTTGGACTGAGACCAGCGGATAATATGCTACGTCACAAATTTCTACTTTTGCCGGTCTGTAGGCTTTGATAAATAGGTGGAATCAGGCTCTTCACAATTACGCTGCGGAATTTCAGCTTATTTGCGGTTGACGGCTTGATAAATATCCCTCATAAAGTAAACCTTATTTTTTTTATTTTTTTTTAGTATAGATTCCTCTTCAGACACTGGAGGCCACTCTTGGGCCTAATAACACTTATGGTGCAAAATAGAGGAAAGCTAGCTTATGTAGTAGTCACTTTTGGACCTTAGAACTGTTAGATAAAATTAGTATCTGATAAGGAAAATCCCCCCCACACCATTTTTTAACATCAGCCTGATCTGCTATTTCCGACCCTCTGCAAATTCTCGCAGCTATCTCTCCCACCTCCTGTTCTGTCCCCATAGCCTCCCCATTTTTCCAAGATATTAATGAACAAATTCTATCCTATTGATCAGTATTGCTTCAGACCTGAGGAAGAGGAGTCACAAAAGCTTGTCTTTTATCATGTGATTTTAGTCCAACAAAAAAGGTGTTACTGCATACTGCAATAATTGTTATTTTGATAGATAAATATAGAAATATGTATTTACAATAAAATTCAGTGACAAATTTCTCTTAGGGCCCTAAGATTATTCAAGTTGGATAACATGAATAGCACAAAACTTATGATAATGTAGTGGTAGTGAAATTAATTAATTTATTTGCTATACACTTGTTTAGTTATTAGATTTAACACATACACATATGTGCACATACACACTTTGCCCTTTCCCTTCCCACTACACATTTTCATGCATAAATCCACGAGAGGGAGCACAGTGTTATCTGATAATCTAGCACTATCTGGCTGTGAAAAGTTAATAAAATGCACTGAGATAAAAGGCAGCCTGCAGAGGCTTACAAACAGGCAGAGATTTAGAGGTTATCTAGTAAAGGTGTTATCTATATTTAAACAATAAAAAAAAAAAACAAGTAGACTATCCATTTAATGATTTTATCAGTAAATCATTATGTGGAGAATAGGATGCCTCATCCCTAAGAGTTAAAGTACAAACAGCTACAGAGCCACCTGCATTCATTTACTCTCTTCTACAGAGTACACAATAAAGGCCAAGAATAGTGTTGTTCCGGACCTTCCTATTACAGCCTACCCAACAAGACCAAGCTTTGTTTCATAGGTAGTGAAGTGGGTAATCACGCAGCAGGGTGGTCCAATCTTAATCTTCAAGAGCTTCAAACAAGCCATTTTACCAAGATTTCCCTAATTAACACACGGTTAATCAATTAACACATCTCTAATTATCAAGACAAATTGCTTGAATATTCATGTGCCTTAAAAACCTTTTCCCTTTTCAGGGCCCTGCTTATATTGCCATATTACATACTGACAGGATCTTCTGGAGGATGGATGTTGTCATACAGCACATGCTTTAGGTTATCATTTTTTCAGCAGATATATAAAATCAGACTTTAAGTTAATGCCTTATTAAAAACAGATTACTGATTTTCTAATCTCACCCACATAGTTTTCAACTTCAAATCTAAAAGCCCAAATCAACTAGAAGTGTGCAGTACATTTCTTTAACAATAAGGCAGCATGGGATTCTTTTCTTCATGCACATTATAACTTCAAGATATATCATGCTGGATCTTATTTTGACACAATAGTAATATTTTGCTCCCACTTCATACTGTGGCTTTATTATTACCACTTAACTTAAGTCATGTAATGAAAGATATCACAAAAATATTATATTGCTTTGACTAAAGTGTACAGCAGAATGATAGAATACAATAACACAAAGGAGGAAGAAATGGGTTCATACCGTGACAGAATGGTTCAAAGAAATAGTTATAGTTGACAGTTTATTTTCTTCTACGGAATAGTTATGGGTAATGTGTAATAATTACTTTCTCCCAATTATTTTACTCTTACAAAGGGCCAGATAACAAGGGGAGCGCTTGTGCACTAACTCCGCTAGAAGTAAGCTTTTGCGTGCGTTTTTAACATAGTAACAAAGTAACATAATAGATGAGCTTGAAAAAAGACAGAAGTCCATCGAGTTCAACCTATGCAAATCTAATATAATTACAAAAAAAAGCTCCAGTTGAGCTGAAATTAATTCCATTAAAAGGTGACCCATTTAACACAAGCATTCATATACCTGAATTTTGTATTTAGCCAGAAATGTATCTAAACAATTTTTAAATGTATCTAAGGTATTGGCATTTACTACCTCCTCATGTACTGAGTTCCACATTTTTATTGATCTTTCAGTGAAAAAACATTTCCCTTGCAGGAGATTAAATCTTCTTTCCTCCAGCCTTAAATTGTGACCTCTTGTCACAAACAATTTTCTTAGAATAAACAGGGCTTCTGCCATCTCTGTATATGGGCCTTGAATATATTTATACAAAGAAATATTTTCACCTCTCAAGCACCTTTTTTATAGAAAAAAACGACCCAGTTTGGCTAACCTCTCCTCATAGTTTAAATTCTCCATTACGCTTATAAGTCTTGTGAACCTTCTTTGAACTTTTTCTAAGTCTGCAATATCTTTTTTTTAGATCAATCCCCAGAACTGTACTCCATTCTCAAGGGGAGGTCTTACCAGGGATTCATATAGTGACAGAATGATGCTTTCCTCCCTTGCATCTAGTCCAATTTAAATAATAGATTGCCTGCTTATTTTTACTTCCAAAATGTAGAACCTTGGATTTTCCAGTATTAAATCCAGCATGAAAGTAAAATGTTTCCGCTCACTTGCTAACCCAATGTCAAAGTTATAATAATGCAACTGCATGAATGTATTCCCTCATAGAAGTCAACGGAGCAAAAAACGTGGAAAAAACCTAACACCCTACTCGTGTGCTACTGCTAAATTGGGGCTCGCTTCCATTGAGTCGTTATTCAGTTTGCGTGCACTCGCAAACCGTTAAATATGCTGTTGAAAGCAATATCGTTTATCGACTGTTTCCAATGGCGCGTTATACCTCAATATCGGCAGCTGGACTTCGGCTGCCGAAAAGATCTTCGCGTCCCATAGAAAGTAATAGAAGCCGTTAATCGATAAATTATACCAGGTTTCCAATGAAAGCGCTAACCGTTAATACACTGTCAGAGGCTGTCGATACATTGAGAAATATTACCCCTAGCTCAACTAGGTGTAAAGGAGGAAAAAGAGCTTTTTTGAGGCCTGTTTCTCATTGAAATTGCAAATCCAAAAGAAATTATGAATGTTTCAATGTACAAATAACATTATATATGCTACATTTATTGGTCCTATGTATAGGAATATTTGCACCCATGTTGTTATAGAAATATCAATATGTATGTACATATAAAAATATATGCAAGCACCACAATTATGGAGCGACCTCCCGCACACTTTCAAACCTTCCCCATGCCTAATATCCTTTAAGAGATCCCTCTCTACATATCTCAAAACAGAATGCACCTGTCATGGTTGATTATATATTTCCTACCTGTTTTATGTTACATTTTTGGGCATATGTATTATTATTGTTTTTTATTTTATTGTACCCATCAATACATATAGAAAAATTATTCAAAGGAAATAAGTTTTTTATCATGAAGATGAGTTTTAATATTACAGATTTACCCTCATTCAAATGTAATTTTCAATGTGAAAATCATATTTATTCAATACAAAACGATGACACATTAAAGTTTTAATTTGTCATAGTACTAATATTTATAAAATATATGTAATGTCATGTCTGCTAAAGCAGATAATACATTTGCAATATTTAGGCTATTAACCAAAATACATAAGTGCTTAATATTACATACTTCAAGAGATATGAAGTATTGTCTTTAACATGGAGTTATTGAAACAATTTAAAAGTGCATTGTGCATTGGTCCCAGGGAGAGTCTGTGTCTGTTCATATGATGTCAATTAAAATGTATTAATCACCTCTATATCATGGTAATCACATATATGTTGTGTATACATCAGTGCTTAAATATCATAAAGATACATTTATCTAATTATTCTAAATATTGAATAATAATCTTGACAAAAAGGAGTGCATTAGTCATGATAGGTATTAGTCATGATAGGTATATATTTCAGATATTACATTCCACATAGGACTATAAGAATGAATGCAAGGTATTTGGCCATATCAACAGGAAGGAGTATTTACTTTTCAACTCTTCTATAACTGTATAACCCTTATTAGCTTCATCTGAAGGAGCAAACAACATATGCTTGTGGAATATAAATCATAACATTTACATATGTCACGTTGACTAATGTTAGATAGCATATACTGTATAAATTTCAGACACGTATCCCCAAGTATTCTTAAACGGCATAATATCCTCAATAAAAGGACACATACATTTATTAACAATGTACACCTGCATATTAATTGACATCATGTGAAATAAAAATGAATAAAGCTGTTAATTTTTAGCAGATAAACAGCTATTAGAATAATATTAAGATATATGTTCAAATTTGGATTTAGAAAAATGGATGCATATTTATGAGATGAAAATCGCACTTAAAAAGTGCTTTAGTGCAAAAATTAGATATGATATATCTTGGGTGGAAAAAAAAGAATATTAATTAATTCTTGCGGCGGGATTTTGACTTTGGAGGAGAGGTACTTAGGGGGGAAGCGTGGCGTCTTGTGCGACGCCCACCAGCTGAATGTGAGGCTAATAACCGGGATTCAGGGTCCTGCAGGGAGATGACAGAGGATGCAAGCGAGGATGGAGTTTGGGGCCTATCCGCGAGCCTCTCCACTGCCTCTGCCAGGCGGACGAGTGAGGCATTATGGATGTCCATTTGGCTCTGTATCCTCCTGAAAGCCTGCTGCTGCTGGAGCCTGGACTGCCTAAGCTCTCTATATATGAGCCTCAGTAGATCATCCTGCTGGGACTGTGCCGGACCCTGTTGTACAGTTGGTGTCTCAGGAACCAATAATTGGCTGGTTCCAGGGCTGTCTCTCCGTATTGGTGACTGGGAGGTTGTCTGTGATGGCACTGTTGGCAATACATTGGTGGGTGCAGTGGGTGGTGGTGTGGATTCCTGTTGTGCCATAGGAGTGGGAGGCATATAGTACAGATTATGCAGATCTGTATGCTGCTGTGGTGGGTGCATCATCTGCTGCTGAGGATGATGATGTCGTGGTGGGTGCATCATCTGCTGCTGAGGAGGATGATGTTGTGGTGGGTGCATCATCTGCTGCTGAGGAGGATGATGTTGTGGTGGGTGCATCATCTGCTGCTGAGGAGGATGATGTTGTGGTGGGTGCATCATCTGCTGCTGAGGAGGATGATGTTGTGGTTGGTGCATCATCTGCTGCTGAGGAGGATGATGTTGTGGGGGGTGCATCATCTGCTGCTGAGGAGGATGTCATGGTGGGTGCATCATCTGCTGCTGAGGAGGATGTTGTGGGGGTGCATCATCTGCTGCGGTGGGTGCAGCTGTGGGGGCTGTGCCATTTGTTGCTGCAAAGTATGCATGAACTGCCAGTGTTGAGGAGGATGAGTCTGCTGGGGTTCAGAACCCAGAACATGAAATGTTGTCTCCGAGGTAGATGGAGAAGGGCCTGATACATCCTCCACCTAATATGCCCTAGGCTGCTGCATATCACCTTCTAAGAGGCTGATATAGGAGGTAGTGTCGCCATAGATATCCTCACCCTCCTCAGTGAATGTAGGAACATTCTGCTGTGGTGTTGGTGCAGCTTCATACTCCTCCTGTTCGGAACCTACAAATAAATATACGGTATGTTTACATTATCTATCTAATAGAATATATTACTTTGTAGCATAACAATAAAGACTATTATATTCCATATTTATGTGTATATATGTACACACACACACATACACACACACACACACACACACATACACACACACACACATACACACACACACATACACACACACACATACATACACACACACACATATAGTGTGTTTGGGATAAAATCCAAGCATATATGACCATAACTGATGAATCTTTATAGACTGTGTCTTAAAGGAACATTGTTAAGGACAATGACACATGATTTATATGAAATGCTTAATATTCTTGGATATTATATTATCAATATTCTTGCTTGTCGGAGCAGATATACAATACAGAGTGCTTGCTGAACATATTAAATGCAACTATGTAAATTTAGATTCATAGCTAAACACAGATGGGTATTTATGATGTACAACATATATACATCACATATATGGTTATATTTAATATTGAATATTCACCTTCATACACCTCTTCAGGTGGCACAGAGGTGTCCATTGTCCCCTTACATCTGTGAACAGATTCATCCGAGATGACATTGGACAGCATCTCCTCCCATGACCTTAGGTGTATTCTCTTGCTAGGACCACCACCTGTCCCACGTGCATATTTGGCCTGCTGTGCCAGCTTCGCTTTTGTTTCTCGCCTGCAATCATGATATCGATGTTTTATACTAGCAGTAGAACGATTACGTCCTAAGCAGCTGACTGCCACTCGAATCTCCTCCCACAGCTTATTCCGGACAACCGCCCTCAGGTTAGGGTTCTCCAGCTGAGGTGCCCTCTCCAAGTAGGTCTCAACAAGAGCCTCCTTCTCCTCCTCAGAGTACCTCTCCTCTCTTAGCCTGCCCTTCACACCTGAAGGGCCAGCAGACACAGACTCTCCCTCCTGTGACTGGGGACCAGCCCTCTCTCCCTCCTCTGTCCCTGCAGGCTGTGACAGGCTACCACCAGCCCCACTCCCACTTCCCACAGTCTGCCCCACTTTCCCTTTTCTTTTTGTGCCTAGCTGAGGCTGACTCCTCCTCACTCCTCCCACCTCCACTCCTCTTCCACCCTCTCTCCTTCCCTCCTCTGCCAGGGTTTGAGGAAGGACAAATCCTCCACCCAAACCTCGGCCCCTATTCCTGCCCATACTACTCCCTACTTCCCCCCTGCCCCTCCCTCTATCCACCCTCTCCACTGCCCTCCCCCTAGCCACCCCCGTCCCAACTCTACTAGGCCTATCCATCCCTTTCTCCTTCCTCCCTAACTCTAACCTAACACTAAAGTCCCTAGCTTACCCAACTGCACTATTTCACCTAACTAAACCCTAAATTAAATATCCCCAAAACTAACTACCTAACCTATCTAGACCCTAACTATCTCTATTCTATATCCCTCAAAATAAAAATAAAATGTGGGGGTGAAAATAAACAAAGGGATGTAAATGAAAAAAGATAAAAAAAAGAGGATTATAACAAAATTATCGAAAAATAATAAGGGATGCAAATGAAGAAAGGGGTGGGCTATATAGTCAAATGAAACAAAAAATATGGGATGTAAAAAAAAAAAAGGATGGGCAAAATGTATAAATTTTTTTAAAAAAGTTATATAGTGGGGAAGGGAAGGGAAGGGTAGTCAAAGGGGGGATGGGAAGTGGGATAAGGGGGTTAATGAAAGGAGTAATAAAGGAAGATGGGGATATGGGCGGTTAATGAAATAAAAAAAAAATGTGAATGTGTTTGTATCAAATAAAAGTGTGTGTGTGTGTGTTTGTGTGTATAAACTAATGTGTGTTAATTAACTAATGTATGGATGTGTGTGTGTTCCTAATATTATATGAGGCCTACAATAAGAATATATGAAAATAAAATATCAAACTCTCCACTAACTCTCAAACAACTCTCAAAAACCCAAAACTCCTACCAACGCAACTAGCTCCCGTGTCTTTCTCTCTAGAGGCGATCACAGGTAAAGAGCGCAGGCGCAAACCATTATTCTTATAGACAGAGATCGGGTTACCATGGCAATGCACTTGTTATGGCGCGCTTTTCGACAAATCCGACATCGGTTGGCAACGCAAACTTACGTACGGCCGAAAAGAGCGACTGCGCGCAACACGCTAATCTTTTCAATGGAAACCTGGTACTAAAATGGAGCCGTAAATTACTTTTAGCTGTCGTCCGCTTCGGTAGCTTACGGCTCCATTTTTAACGACTCAATGGAAGCGAGCTCTAGATCGCTTATTCTCAAGTGCACTAACCCGACATGAATTTTTTTTTCACATTCCACTGTTCTTCACAAAGCAGAATATGTTTTATTTATTCATAAATACGTAGTTCTATATATACACATGATGGTATTTTGGAACAATATATATCTATACATATATACATGATTATATATAGGTATAGCTATATACAGATATATAGGAATATCTATTTACAAATAATTAGAACATATTCCCCTATGTGAAGAACAGTGGAATGTGAAATATTTACAGTACATACACAGTATAACACTTTTCTAAAAATGAATATTGCATAAATATGCATTTTCATGTTTTCATCTACTTAAAGGGATAGGAAAATCAAAATTAAACTTGCATGGTTTAGATAGACCATGTCATTTTAAGACACTTTTAAATTCACTACTATTTTCAAATGTTTTGTTCTCTTGGTATCCGTTGTTGAAAACAAATACGCACATATTCTACACTAGTGGGAGCTAGCTGCTGATTGGTGACTGCACACATTTGCCTCTTGTGATTGGCTAACTAGATGTCTTCAGTTACCAGTAGTGCAATGCTGTTTCTTCAGCAAATGATAAGAAGAGAATTAAGCAAATTTGATATTAGAAGTAAATTAGAAATTTTGGGGTTTCCTGTCCCTTTAAAGGGACACTAAACCCAATTTTTTTCTTTCGTGATTCAGATAGAACATGCAAGTTTAAGCAACTTTCTAATTTATTCCTATTATCCCATTTTCTTCATTCTCTTTGTATCTTTATTTGAAAAGCAAGAATGTAAGTTTCGATGCCGGCCCATTTTTGGTGAACAGCCTGGGTTGTTCTTGCTGATTGGTGGATAAATTCACCCACCAATAAACAAGTGCTGTCCAGAGTCCTGAACCAAGAAATCGCTTAGATGCCTTCTTTTTCAAATAAAGATAGCAAGAGAACACAGAAAAATTGATAATAGGAGGAAATTAGAAAGTTGCTTGAAATTGCATGCTCTATTTGAATCACAAAATTTTTTTGGGGGTTCAGGGTCCTTTAACTGCAGAGGGCTCATATGCACTTATAGCTTATATATATGTCTATATGTGTGTACATATGTATTTATGTGTTTATATATGTATATATGTCTGTAAATACATATATACACTTATAAATACATATGTACACACATACTGTATATAAATATATACATATACATGTATGTATCTCTATGTTAAAGCCCGTTGCTTGCCTTTTTTTTCTTTCTAACACCTGAGACCTCATATGTTTAAGCCCTTATACATTTTTTTGTGTATTTTTGATGTGTTGTGTCACTTTTTTGTTTTTGCGAAACAGAGCTCTGAGTAAGCAGTAATCAATGTAGTATAAATCACGATTGCGCTCACGTTTACTTTTAACTTGTAATACGAGCTGTAAACCCATGATAGACCCCTTTTTTCTCTCACTTAACTGTTAACACGCCACTCATAATCTGGCCCTTAGTTTTCTTAAAAGTCGAAACTTCACAATAAAATAACTGCATATAATTATCAGCATAACTTTATTATGGGGATCTGGGGAAACAAAAAAAATAAATGTTAATATCAGGTAAAAAAAAGGATATCCCTTTTTCTAGTGTATTTTAAAATACATTAAAAAACACATGAAAAACATTTACAGAATTACACATTAAAAGAAGATTCCCTGGTCATGTAAAAATAATGGGCAAAACATAAAATAGTCCCAGATGGTTTACAAGAACAAACCATGCTCAATCCCAATGACTGTATAATAGCCAGCTCTGGAACAAATCAAACAAAAAACATAGCTTAGCACAGTTTTCACTTCAGTGAGAAATAACAGTCAAATGTCTACTCACATGATCCCAGAAAAAGAACCATATTAAAAAACACACTATTATACACAGCTGTTTCACATCTCCCTGGAGTGGCAATCCCTTGCCTGTTTGGCTGATCTGCAGAAGAGAGTGAAGTAGTGACAAGGTGACTAAACTACAAGCAAATAGATACACTCCTCAATTGTCACCTGTAGTTATGTCAACATATTTCAGCTTGGTGCCTTCTTCAAGTCATAATTTACCACTGGATTCCTCTTGGAATTTTCAGTACAAATAGAACCTTGTTAATATAAAATGTTTCATCATAAACCATAAGGTGATATAGGGGCTTATCTATCAAGCTCCGAAAGGAACTTGACGGCCCGTGTTTCTGGCGAGTCTTTAGACTCGCCAGAAACAGCAGATATGAAACAGCGGTCGCAAAGACCGTTGCTCCATAACCCTGTCCGCCTGCTCAGAGTACGATCGGGTTGATTGACACCCCCTGCTGGCGGCCCATTGGCCGCGAGTCTGCAGGGGGCGGCGTTGTACCAGCAGCTCTTGTGAGCTGCGGGGTGCAATGTTAAATGCGGAGAGCGTATTGCTCTCCGCATTCAGCGATATCTTGCGGACCTGATCGGCACTGTCGGATCAGGTCCGCAAGACATTTCTTAAATATGCCTCATAGAGTAGAATTATAAAGGCATTCCTTTAAAAAAGTTATTGTAAAATGATTACACATTTGGGTGTTTCAAGCAAAACCAGTTAGAGGAGTGTAATTTTTTTTTTAGCCATGATGTTTTCTGGTATAATACCATATAACAACACTTTGGCTTAGATTACAAATCAAGTCCAGCTGATAATAACACGCCACACCAGTGATGAACATAATACATGGATCCCTTCTTAGCTCAACAGGGGTGCTACATGTGTGTTTGGAGGTGCATAGCATCGCCCAGCAACCTCATAGAACTGCCACCACGCCTTATTTTGCACTCAGCCTCACACAAGCAAGACTCAGGCCCAGATTACAAGTGGAGCACAAATGATAGTGTGGGGGCGTGATATCAATATCACTGGACAGAGCTAAAATTAGCATGCAAATTGATATTGCAAGTCCATGGTAAAAAACGATTTACTAAGATGGTTTTGCGCTGCCGGCATCTCTTTAGTGTGTCATATACTTTTAATGGATATCGTGCTAAATATCACTATATCACCTAGTTTAGAAAGTTTCTGTTGTGATAATACCTATTCAGTATGTAATTATTGAAAGATACAATGTTGGCAGTGTGTGTTCTTTAAACATTATATGGTATCACTTTCTCAACAAGAAGTCATGAGGGTTATGTTGCTTTAACATCCAAGCAGTGGGTGGTCATTAATAAGTGTGCATTAGCCACTCATGCACATTTTAATGTTTGACCATATGGCTATGATTACTGTTTTGCAGCCGAAACGTGTAAGTCGGTTTTGATTTTTCACCTGCTGGATATGTGAGACTCAGTGTATTTATTCTTTTATATGGACTTTTGAGAAATAAAAGTTAAGTTTAATGGATGACGTCTTTTTCCCTGTTTGTGTAACTATTCAGCTAGTGTCAGCTTGGCCGCTGCAGTACCTATTGCAATCCGGTATCCAGTTTACTTCCACTGCTGATGACACACACCCGGAAGTTTGGCGAGATGGAGTAGGGAATGGGGTGGAATTAGCTCTTTATGCACCATGGTTAAGAAGTTGCAAATTGTCCTCCCTGGTAAGAATTTTCAGAGCTCCCCCCAAGAGATGTCCCTAGCCTCGCAGTAGCGGATCTGTCCGGTGACACCATGGCTGACAGTTGCAGGCCATATGGTGAATGAATGTCTCTTTTTGAGGACAGTCTAAGATTTCTTTGTACACATTAACTGGCTACATACTCAGTAGATTTTGTTATTACTTGTTTTGGGTACATTAACACTTTATTGGATAAAGTTAAAATAAAAGTTTCACAAAAAACATGTAAAATACATTAAAATAAAGTATTACACACATGTATAAACATTTTTAATAAGAAAATATGCTTTATAGGGATTTTTTAAAGAGTTTTAAAGGAATAGGGTATATGTCAAGGTGTTTGACTTTTAAAGTATATATACAGTATAGAAGTATAAATATTTGTATGTGTGTATGTATGTACAGTTGTAATCAAAATTATTAAACCCCCATTGCAAATCAGGTTGATTTGCCAAAATTTACAGACTTTCAGCTGTTTGCAATAAACAAATCAAGCAAAAGCTCCTCTCTTGGTACTTCCTCACATTCCCGTCTACAGGACTTCTCCAGACTAGCCCCCATCTTGTGGAACTCCCTGCCTTGCTCCACAAGACTCTCCCCTAGTTTTAACAGCTTCAAGCGCTCCCTAAAAACTCTACTATTCAGGGATGCTTACAACCAACACTAACCCTTCCTAACTCCATTGCTTTCCCCTTGAACCCCTTAGAAGGTAAGCCTATGAGCCCAGTTGTTTGCAGATCACCTTCATAAGAGCCGACTACAACAGTGAAACTCTCGGCAGGGCACTCTATCCACTTGATCCCTGCAAAAGCTATCCTGTATATTGACTATGTTTACAGCGCTGCGGAATCTGTTGGCGCTCTACAAATACCTGATAATAATAATAATACAAAAAATAGCTCAAAACAACCAATGATTTAAGTGTTTATTCCAAATTTAACTGAAATTGCAACTTTTAATGAATTCTGCAGTCGCAAAATTATTTAGCCCCTTAATGGCAAGCATCTTTACTACTTAGTAGAGCACTCTTTTGCTGTTATGACTTGCTGCAAATGAGATGCATAGCCAGACACCAGCTTCTGGCAGCGTTCCTGAGGAGTTTTAGCCCATTCCTCCTGAATAATGGCCTCCAGTTCAGTAATATTCTTAGGTTTGTGTACTGCAACCACCTTCTTCAAATCCCACCAGAGATTTTCTATGGGGTTCAAGTCAGATGACTGTGATGACCACTCTACAATCCTCCAGGACTTCTGCAACCAAGGTCCAATGACGCCCAATCTTCAGCTTCCTCACAGATGGCATGAAGTTTTCTCCTAGGATTTCCTGATACTTCAATCAATCCATCTTGCCTTCCACACACTGCAGGTTTCCAGTAGCAGAGAATGCAAAGCAGCCCCAGAGCATCACCGAGCCTTCACCATGCTTAACTGTAGACAGAGTGTTCTTTTCAGCGTATGCTTCATTCTTCTTCCTCCAGACTTACCGCTGATCCATCGGGCCGCAAAGTTCCAGTTTTGTTTCATTGCTCCACAGAATATAATCCCAAAACTTCTGTGGCTTATTTACATGATTTTGAGCATATTGGAGACTACTTTTCTTGTGCTTTTTGGGTTAGTAGTGGTGTACGTCTTGGAGTTCTGGCATGGAAATCTTCTGCGTTTAGTAAGTGCCTTATTGTTCAAACTGAAACCTCAGTGCCTGTTGCCACCAAGTCTTGCTGCAGGTCTTTTGCAGTCACTTGAGGATTTTTCTCAACCTGCCTTCTTAGAAATCTGGTTGGAAGCAGCATACTAATTGCACTCATATTGCAAGTCATGGGTTTTGCATAAATGTGAAATCAGAAATATTACTGTGGATTTATCACTTTTGAAAACCTGGTCTTACATATCAATAATTTCTATTGTACACTCAAAACACAATAAAATCCTATAGAAATAAATGAATGGAGGCAAATTAAGGATTAATGAATGTAAAACAAAGGGTTAATAAAGACAAATTTTATGTTGAAGAGTATGACAAGGGGTGGCAAGACCTCACCTCAGTAGTGTATGGGTGTATTTCTATATATGTGTGTATGTCTATATGTATGTACAGTACGTATTAATTCATTTAAGTCTTAGATGTAAAATTAATATTTAAAGTGTATAGCAAACACTAAATGAAAAAAACTCCTCTGCTTTTGCTTGATCATTATCTGACATGAATAATTTTAGTGTGGCATGAATATATTATCTGTGGGAAATAACACATTTGCCTTATTTAACATGAATATTGTAGCGTACACAATAAATATTAACCTACTTGTAATCTGAGCTCTAAAATCTAAGCAAAATGGATTGCACTCGTCCTATATTATCCCTTGCATTTCTTAGCTTAACTTAAGTGGTTAATAATATCTATCATAAGAGCTGTACAGAGTAGTTTATCACATGTGTACCATAAAGCAAGAGCCAACAGCACAGTGTTGTATTATGTATGAAATATAGACAGCACACACTAAATCGTAATTTTTGCAAATCCACATAAAACCAAAGGACTTTTAGTTCTGTTACTCTATGAGGTGTTCAGAAACTGGATTTATTATTTAAAAAAACTTTATAAAAAGAATTGAAAATAAGGAATAATAATCAGCAATCAATGGATGATTCAAGCACAATCAGTAAACACAAAGCTCAAATCAACATCAAATTGTTTTTTTTAGGTCCAAAAACAAGCTTAACAGTTATATTTGTAAATTATCTAAAAATCAATATAGATATGCAATTAGATACTAATTGAATAACATTGCTAAATTGCACATAGGGTCAGCTAATATTAATGGAAAACCAGAGAAAACATAACTACATTCCTATATTTTATAAATGTGCCAACATTATTGTCAACAGATAAGATCAGGTTGTAACTTAAAGGGACAGTCTACACCAGAATTGATATTGTTTTAAAAGATAGATAATCCCTTAATTCCCCATTCCCCAGTTTGCATAACCAACACAGTTATATAAATACACTTTTAACCTCTGTGATTATCTTGTATCTAAGCCTCTGCAAACTGCCCCTTTATTTCAGTTCTTTTGACAGACTTGCAGTTTAGCCAATCAGTGCCTGCTCCCAGATAACTTCATGTGCACGAGCACAGTGTTATCTATATGAAATACATGAACATGAACACCCTCTAGTGGTGAAAAACTGTTAAAATGCATTCTGAAAAGAGGTGGCCTTCAAATTCTAAGAAATTAGCATATGAACCTCCTAGGTTAAGCTTTCAACTAAGAATACCAAGATAACAAAGCAAAATTGGTGATAAAAGTAAATTGAAAAATTGTTTAAAATCACATGCCCTATCTGAATCATGAAAGTTTATTTTGGCCAAATATCTATGAGAATTGACTAGTTCACCTGATAACATAAAGAACAAAAATGTATGTAACTGTAATGAATGCTAAATAAGTTAGATCTTTGAGCAAAATAGGGGATGTTGAGAAAACAAAAGTATCTGGAGGACTTACGGGAGGATCAGAACAGTTATCAGTAGGAGAACTAGTGGTACTAAGTTCCTCTTTAATAATATTTTTTAAAGTGAGGCTTTCCACCTGGAGGTCTCTAAGACCCCGAGAGAGCTGATCAACTTTATGTGAAAGTTCCATAACATGATTTTGCAGGTCTGCTGGGTTCAGCATAATGATTTTTTGTGGCTCGGTATTCTGTAATGAATGCTTAATAAACTAGGTCTTTGAGCAAAATAGGGGATGTTGAGAAAACAAAAATAAGTATGAAACTAATCTTAAGTAACTCGTATCATAACATGACTTGTTGAATTCCATACATAGAAAGATATACATAAATAGGTATTATTTGGTTTTGTCTCATTATAAATGGAAAGAGGCAGATATTATTCTTAAACACCTAACTAGTCCCCAAATGAGTAAAGTTTGATGTATAGGTTGCCTATTTTAAATATGTGCATAGGAGTATGATGTTATAAATATAAAATAATGTTATATGCACAGGAAAAATAGGATACCTAGAATACTGCAGTACATTAACTAATAGTAAGCTTATGTGCACATCAGATATTTAAGATATTCATAACGAAACTAACAAGCAAGCATAAGAGCAGAGCGAGGAGTACGGAGAATTGCTAACCTCACCCTTCTGATGTTTCCTTTAGGTATTGTTTAGATCTCGGGAGCGGGTTCAAGCAGAGGAGAAAGCAGAAACACCTCAAGACAGCAGCGGAAGCAAGACGCGCTCGTCGGAATGTGAGGCTCCACAGGATGACGTCACGGATGACAGGTAGGACGATGGCTGCTCACAAATGCGGGACGCTGTGCACAGGTACAGAGGTAAAGGTGAGATGCAAGGATCATGCAGGAGAGGTAGTTCAATGGCTTGTCAGGCATCTGGCGGTAGAATCAGCAGGCAAAATGGTTAGTAGGGTAACAGCGTAGAGCAATCCTGAAGGTAACAGAAATGAAGAAAAGATCATATAGATCTAGACAGGATAATAAAGGCTGGGAGGAAGCGGTCAAAGCTTCAATACCAAGCAAGGCATTGAAGTTTAGGTAGGTCCTTAAATAAGGAGGATTCATAGGAGCGTATGCCCCTTAAAGGTAGAGTCCTGAAATGTGACAGTAACAATATAATTTTAACTGGGTGAGGTTCATACTAAATAACCTGGGCTCCATCCCTGGGTTTCTGTTTGAATGACCCATCTTACGCTATCCACTCTGCCCCTTTTTTCAAATATTCCAACTTCTTTCAGATGGACCAGCCACCTGTTATTATCATTGTTAATAGCTATTATTTGTAAAGTACAGGGTTGTAAGGGGTCTCTAGTGAAACTGGGAACATACCTCTAGGGGCCTTTTTACAAAAGAGGGGTAAAGTGAACCCCCTGTAAAACAGGGTTCACAGTGTAAGCAAAGTGTATGGATTTGCCTTTACAAACATGGTGGCAACATCTCAAAGATGAACACCACTGTATTGCTGTACAGACAAAAAATGTCCATTGTATTTGTACAGAAAGGCCGAGGTAATACATATCCTCTGGCGTGGACTTGCCAATGACTCAGTCACAGAGAAGCATCTTCAGTTCTGTGGAATGCTAATGAATTATACTATTAGGAGTTTGGGGTGCTTTGGAAATGGCGCAGCTGAAAGGGGGCACAGCTTTTGCTCTGGTTCCCAATGAGGTCCTCTTACTCCCCTGGTAAGAGAGGCATCTGTAAGTATTTAAGCATGGTCAGTTGCAGATTCACTTTTTCCAAAGAATGTTCCAGAATGAAAGAATGTCAAGCTTACTATCTACATTCATCTCATCTCCTTCTGGACCGTCTTAGCTCTATAAAGCTCATAATCAGAACACCACTTTCTCTTGCCCCACTTGTTCCTGTGGCTCTTTTAGGTCTGTAGCCCTCCTTGTGAGAGTGTTTGCTTTACATAAAACTATTAAAGGACTTTCAACTTCCAAGTAAATTTTTAGGCTAGATTACAAGTGGCACGCTAACTTTTACTTTTGCTCTCGCTCTGTTTGCTAAAAGTAAACCTTTAACGCGGGCAGGTTAGCATGCGTATTATAAGTTGAAATTAAAAAGTTAGAGCGTTTTGTACTTTCTTTTTTACGTGCTTACCTGACAGCACATTAGACCAACAATGCTAAAGCCGAAAGTAGTTATGAATACTTTACATTCCAATGTTCTTCACATAGAAGATTTTTCTTTATATATATATATATATACACATATGATTTTGTTTTGTAAAATATACAGGTATATCTATACCTGTATATCTATATGAATATATACAGGTATAGCTATATATACTGATGTATATATATAGAAATATATATTTACAAATAAAAAAGATATTTTCTTCTATCAAAAGAACATTGGAATTTAAAGAATTTATATTTAAAACAGAATAAAACATATTAAAAATGATTAAAATTGAATAACAATGATATTTAATGTTTCAACTGAAAAGTGCTCAAAATATGTATATATATATATATATATATATATATATATATATATATATATATATACACACACACACAGAGAAGCACACTCACAGGAACGAACAACCGGCTCAATACCATTGTTAGCCTGTTCTATGGTGATTTACCACCTGGGTGCAGCTTCTTTTAGCCCAGTAATGCTTTTCACAGAGTAGAACTTTCCTGCAGTATATCAGTCTGATCCACCTATTACGGTCAGTCCAGTAACGAAAAACCAGGCAATTCCTCTCTGAACAAGGAACACAGCAACTCCAGACAATTGTTTCGGCCTTCATTGGGCCTCGTCATTAAGGTTTAGCCATATTCCTCTAAGCATACTGAGCAAGGAAACCACATCTGGATTCGCCTTTTTCCCATAGGGAGATTAAATACACACCGAGAGAAGCACACTCACAGGAACGAACAACCGGCTCAATACCATTGTTAGCCTGTTCTATGGCAATTTACCACCTGGGTGCAGCTTCTGTTAGCTCAGTAATGCTTTTCACAGAGTAGAACTTTCCTGTAGTATATCAGTCTGATCTTGCCTATTATGGTCAGATAGAGCATGACATTTTAAGCAACGTTCTAATTTACTCCTATTATCAACTTCACTTCATTCTCTTGGTATGTTTATTTGAAAAGGCAGAAATGTAAGCTTTGAAACCAGCCCATTTTTGGTTCAGGACTGGGTCGCGCTTGCTGATTGGTGGGGCTGGCTCCTAAGTTCACATTCCTGCTTTTTCAAATAAAAATACCAAGATAACGAAGAAATATTGATAATAGGAGTAAATTAGAATGTTGCTTAAAATTGCATGCTCTATCTGAATCATGAAAAAAAAAATTGAGTTTCATATCTTTTTAGTCTGTTGCTGTATGTAGCCTTATTTCATTTGTTAAGGTATAAAATAAAAATTATTAAAAATTACTACACAATAATTTGCTTCACAATGGCAAAACATATGCAAAGAGGGGGTGCAGTAGTGGGTATGGTGTGGGCAGGTAGTGGAGAGGGTCAGAAGTGGCGAGTAAAAATTTGGCCTGGCTAGTAGCTTGCTGCTACATGGAATTTTGAGCAATATATAATAGCCTGAAGAAACAGCCCTATAGAGGCTGAGAAACGCATTGCTTTTAAATAAAGAAAGTCTTTTTATTATATAAACTTGCTATATTTGGATTTTATCACCCACACCTTGGGACTTGGAGTGTAACCTGTTTGCCAGTGGAGCTCAGCCTGCTGGGTGGCTGAGAAGTCCCAGTCTGCCTGTATAGCACCTGGAGGTGCTTTCCATCTGGTAAGTGGAATCTTACCTTACTACTTTGCTTGACCATACTGTACTAGGCCATGAGATTCTGCTTTATATTCCTATACAGGCATTGGTGATGATTCTCCTGGACCTTTTCTGTATTGGACTACAGTCTGTTCACATCCAGTGAGCTGGACTACTGTGAAATTCTAGCCTGTCCCATTAACACCATTGGGCGCATCACGTTTGTGAGTAATCATTTGACTTACTATAACTTTTTACCTGGTTTGGTGGTACTAGGCCATTGTGGCGCCTCTATTTTGTTCCTTTTCTATATATATATATATATATATATATATATATATATATATATATATATACATATACACACACACACACATAGATAAGCGCACATATAGGAATGAAAAACCAGCTCAATAACATTGTTAGCATGTTCTATGGTGATTTACCACATGGGTGCAGATTCTTTTTAGCCCAGTAATGCTTTTCACAGAGTAGGACTTTCCTGTAGTATATCAGTATGATCCCGCCTATTAAGGGCAGTCCAGCACCGAAATAACAGGTAATTCCTCTCTGCACAAGGAACATGCAACCCCATTGGGTCTCATCAGGTGTAGCCATATTCCTCTAAGCACACTGAGCAAGGAGTCCACATCTGGTTGCCCTTTTTTTCCTTAGGGAGACTTAATACACACAGAGAGTGAAGGTAGCTATTATAATGGCCACTTCTGGACCAAGTGATACAGGGATGGTACAAAGCTTTGTAGCTACAAGCATTACCCTTACAATTCTGCTATCTTGATAAGAACATTTCTAGTATGAGGTATTGTGGAAAAACTGACTATATCAAGGTGATTAAAAAAAAAAAAGCAACAAGATATCAAGATTTTCTGCTAGCTAAGTGAAGACTTGAGTCAATATGCTGACAAACAATGAGGGAGGTGATTCAGTGGGTAAACACTGCTACAATAATGTGAGGGGGGGCAGGCTCTTTCTTATGTGTTTTGTGGTTTTCGAGAGCAATATCATGGGTGCTCTTACACATTGTTATATGTTAGCAAAAAATAATTCAAATGTGGCATAGGCTGTGTGAAATATGGAGTTGTGGAGGTGTAACATCTCACAAACTATATTACTGAACTATGTAAAGTATGGGGGATTACAGGAAGTTAAAGGAAAAAAATATATAAAAAACAAAACAATAAGCCAGTTAGCAAAGTAGCACATATGCTAGATTCCATAGGGTAGAATAAACCAATTGTTATAAGCATAGCAGGCATCTGTGGATAGCAGTACAATATAGTCATAACAGTATATAGAATATTAAAGCATGTTACCATATTTAGTTGTAGCATGGGTGAATTATAACCTATTTTAGTATATGTACCTGTGATTAATGTCTCTTACTGTTGCTGGGCCTACTATACACTCCTACTCACCAGTAATATGATTTAGAATGATATTCCCGTTTCTAGAGGACCTAAGCATATATAGAATATGGCAAATTCTATAGGGCATTGTAAACACAACAGTTAAGGGGATGTATGTCTACCTTCTCAGTGTTAGCTATTATAATATCAGATGAATGAGCTAATTAATGTTGCTAAGGGTTGCTACTTAATGTCCTCACCCTCCCTCACCGGCTGAAGGAGGAGGAAATATGTCTGCACAATAAAAGAGTGGCTATTACAACAGCTTAGTTCAGAATCAAAATAATAGTAATAGCTGCTTAGAAAAGACATACACCTCAAGTATACAAGGGGCTCCATTTATCATTGTTTGGAGAAATCCGACTTTCAGTTCTCCAAGAAGTTCTCCACAGCTCGCCCTCTGTGAGGCGCACTTGTGCGCCAATATTTATCAAAAAACTGGTCGTATTATACCGCTTTTTTCCAAAGTCGAGATGCGGCGTGTTAATGATAAATCTCGACTATATTTACCATTCCATCATCGTAAAAAAGCGCATATTTTTGGTATTTTCCTTTTTTATTATAGGCATTCTTTTTATTTGTTGTAATTTAAGGTTATATAAACATTTATATTTGTAATATGAATTGAACAAATTTCTATATTATTATTCTTTTTGTGTTTTTTTTACAAACCACAACCTTTTACTACTATTCCACGTTATTTTTAACAGATGGCTTACATATTACAAAGTCATTTTTTTGGTTTATCTACTTAACACACCGCATGCAGACCTTTTTCTACTATTCAACGTTATTTTTAACACATGTCTTACTTATTACAAAGTCATGTGTTTTGGTTTCTCTACATTACACACCCCATACAGACCTTTTAGGCCTCCATTTATCATGATAAATGGAGCCCATACTATTATTCCACGTTATTTTAACACGTTTCACATATTACAAAGTCCTTATTTTTTGGTTTATCTACTTTAGACACCCCATACAGACCTTACTATTATTCTACGTTATTTTAGCACATGTCTTACAAAGTCTTGTTTTTTTGTCTTTTGTTTAGCTATTTTAGACACCCCATGCAGACCTTTAACTATTATTCCTTTTGATTTTCAACACGTCTTTTATCTTTACCAACTAATTTGTTTTTCTCTACCTACTTTACACAACCCCTCTAGACATTTCACTACTATTCTTTTCAAATTAACGTCTTACATTGACCTAATCTTACACTTTCATTGATAAGATGTTTCAATTCATTGATAAGATGTTTCAATATATATTACACAATAACGACAATTGTTTATATTTGTTAAATAATATATGCATTTATTCTGTATATAAAATAAAATAAAAAAAAATGTTGCCAGCACATTCATAAATTTTTTAATAACACATAAATGAAAAAGTTACATGTTTTCATATTTCAGCCTCATTTTCCTGACTGCTGAGTAACTGCTTATCAGTCCAGTTTCAGCTTTAAGCAGGACTTCAAGGAGCTCTTTTTTGCCTATTACAATTTTTTCATCATCCGGAACTAAAAAATAAAAAATATATATATATTTTGATTATTTTGAATAGCATTTATAGACATGAGAGTAAAAAAAATATCTGTCAATGGAATTACCAACAGCAATAACATATATTTATTCATAAATGCTATAACACTTACCCCAGTTATAATATTGAGGTGACTGAGAGTCTTCATCGTGTACCTCTAAGTTTATTAAATTTTGTTGAGTTTCTTCAAAAAACTAAATTTTGATTACAATGTATTGATAATGTAATTTTAAAATATATCTATCTTACACAATATTTTTCTCTCTATCTATGTTATCTTTCAATTAATTTTATTTCTATATTTACATCTGTCTTTTTTTTATCTATATACATATATCTATCTATCTATCTATCTATCTATATATAATGATCTATCTATCTATATATATATATATATATTTATATATATATATTGATATATATAAAAAAAATATGTGTTTGTGTTTTTTATATATATATATATATATATATATATATTTGTTTTTCCAAAAAATATATACACATTAATAAAATTGATATATATATATGTGTATATATATATATATGTATATATATATGCATACATATCAATTGTTTTATATATATATATATATATATATATATATATATATAAATATAATGTTTTTATAATGGATATATCAACATAAAAAAAATAAAAAATCACCTGATGTTCCTTGATGAACCTCATCTTCTTCATGGCCCTCCTCGTCCTCTTGTTCCAAATGTTCTTCATCTTGTTCCAAATGTTCTTCTGACTCTGTAGGCTCTACATGTCCTAAAATTATTATTACAAATAAATTTATATTTATAAAATATAAATTTTAAAGAAATCTCAAAGAATTTTTTTTTAGATTACCTTCTATGTTATCGATATCTTCTTCTCCTTGCTCATCCATTGCATTATTATTTGGAGTGCTATTATCTATAGCATTATAAAAAAAAATAGTTAAAAGATAAATTTACTTTAATACCTGTCTTTGAATATTTTTTTTTCTCGACATTACAGTTACATTTTTTATACCTGTGTCTTGAGTCCTATCTTCATCCATAAAAACTGTGGGCAATGGGTCTGATTCCCCTTCAGAACTAGAATTGGTATCAATGGGAAGAAGGTACCTTGGAGCTCTTCTTCTTTTGACTATTAAAAAATATAAAATAAAAAATTTGTGAAAATATATTCTTAAAAATCCAAACACACAAAAAATTTGTCTGAAAATCCTATAAAAACTTGATTCATTCACACTTATCTGCAGGCAATGGTAATCTTTTAATCCTATAATTGTTTAACTTGTTTATCTTATTGAAAATATTCCAATTAAAAACTATACATTTTTAATACTTAAGATTATATAATTAAACTATATTTATATCTATATTGCTTACATTTTTTAAGATAACTCTTTATCAAAGTGCGCATTTTAGATTGCCTCCGGTACAAGTCGTTATATCTTTTCAGACATTGTTTCCTCGTTCGTTTTTGCCCAGAGACTCTCCTTACTCTTCGCACCATTTCACAGAGAATTCGGTTTCTTGTGTCCTGGTCCAAAGTGAAAATCCCTTTCCTTTTTTTTGGAAAATATTTATCCATAGTGTAAGAAATAATCAATAATTCTCCAATAGAGAACTTCTTGGATCGTGGCATTTTCTAAATATTATTCAATCTCTACTCACTGACGGGACTAATTTTTTTTTTTTAAATGCGCAATTTTGTAAGCTAATACCTATTTTTACAAATAGCACTCAATTTGGATACATATTTTGTAAAATATTATCAAGAATCGTATTTTAGTACACAACTTGATGTTTTTTTTTATCCATTTTAATAACAATGAAACATTGTATAGAACTGCGCCACAACAGCACTATTTTTTGGGCAACATTAACAAATGTTACATGTATCCGTTGATAAGGTGAAATAAAATTAAAGATACATATAACAATTTAATGATATTTAAATTTAATATTGTTATTCATAACAAAATTATCTTTATTTACATGTAAAATTGTTATTAAAAACAAAAATGGAAATCCAGGTATTCCATATTAAAAATAAACTGCGACATATCTTTCCAGAACATCAGACAGTATACGCCCATTTTCATCAACTACATTTAGATACTTTTTTGGAAACCGTTATAAAAGAAAACTTTATTCAGTTTGTATCAACACTTTAGTTATTTTTTGCGCTCTATTGTATCACATTTTTACAATGGCATCTTCCCAAGCTGGTAAGACCAAAAGCGGGAGAAGTATCATGTTCACTCATCGGCAGAATTGTATTTTGGTCGAAGCTGTGATCGAACACTACGATGAAATCATTGGGTACCAAGCAAGAACTGTAAACCCACAGAGAAAGAGAACAATTTGGACACAAATCAGTAGATCTGTTTCAGCTGAAGGAAGTTTTCCTAAGGATGTGCGGGCTTGTCGGAAGAGAGTAACGGATATTAGAAAAAACATAAAGAAAAAGGTTTGCAGGGAAAAGCAATCTGCCAAAGGAACCGGTGGAGGCCCTGGATATAGGGCCGAATTAACGGACTTTGAACAGATGCTTTATGCACGGATGGGTGATGCCGTTGTGGTTGGCCTGGATGTCCCAGCAGACACTATGGATTTTAGAGGTAAGTTAAATGTAAACGACACCAAAATTTTGTTGTTCATGATTTAAAAAAAGAGAATGAAAAACTATATATCTTTATTATTGAAATCTATTATGTAATTATTTTGATTCAATAGATATTCCTTTATGGAAAGTATATGTAGATATGCTCACTATCTCTTTAATTTTGTAGATTTCTGCTATTGGATATTAAAATTGTGATTAGTTTACATTTTTATTTGTCAGAAAAGGATTATGGAGAAAATGGAGACATGAACTATATTAAAATTAATCTAGTCAGTGTTATAACTATCTATTGTCTATCGAAATCAATCTAAATATTTGAAATTGTGTTTTTATCTATAATTATTGAAATTTAATACAAGTATATTTATATTATTTAGAGCAAAAAGATGAGGGACGTCAGGAAGAGGAGATTGATGCACAAGAGGATCAACCTTTGGAAAATGAATTCACCTCACAAGACCAAGAACCCTCCACATCCACAGTACAAAGAGAAGAAGGGGAGAGTAAGTTATTTGTAAAAAACAAACAATAGTTGTTATATATTTTAATAATGATTAAAAAACAGATGAGCACTGATGATAACTTGTGGTCTAATGTATATTTTGATTGTATAAATCGATGCAGTTGATATTCTAATATTATTTTTATGTTGTTGTAGGTATTCGTGCTTTACTACAATCGATGCAGGACAATTCTATATTATTATTCGAGGGTAGGTTGTCTTCTAATTTAATTGTCATGTTAATTTTTTTTTTTAAGAATTTAACCTATTAATAATACATATTTTCCATGTCATACAGAAGATCAGGTTGAAATCAATTTGGAACCTCTGGTTGAGGATTCGGTATGTCCAGAAGATGAGGATGAGACTCAGGTTGAGGGACAAACATCAGAGGGACCAACACCACCAAATCTAGAAACTCCTCAGAATATCATGGTCAATGACTCTGAAGAAGATGAAAGACCAGAACAATTGATAAACCCAGAAGATGTCACAGGCAGGGTAAATGATATCCAAAACCTCACAGACATGGCATTGGGGTTCAGGAATGAGCAAAGTGCATTTTTTAAAGAACTGATCAGATTACAAGAAGAAAGAAATGCAATTTTAAAAGCTGATTCCGAATTTAAGAGGGATTATTCCAAAAAGAAATTAGAAATTTTGAATCGAAGATTTCCGACTCAATAATTAATTATTAATATTTCTTGTTTTTGCACTTTAATGTTCCAATTTTTTTTCATGTTGAAAAGTTAAACACTAGAATTTGGTTACAGTTTAAGTTATTTTAGAAAAAATGTTACATGTTTCAGTATTCAAGTTTTTGTTATTACAATAAAAATGTTATTTAAAATACAAAAAAGAATTAAGGCGGTTTGTTTGTTCGTTCAAAAAATTTTTATTAAAAGAAGAAAAACAAAAATTTTTTAATAACAAATAAACACAACTTTTTTTTTTCATCTGTCTGATTATATAACAGTAGTGATGATTGTTATTGTCCAATTTTCAAAAAACTCCTGTGTTATCCGTGGTTTCTGTAATACAATGGTAAAAGATAATTAGCAATCCAGAAATATAATACTAATTCTTTGCCCCACCCACACCCAAAAAAAAAAAAAATTACTTACATGAAAAGTATCTCTCAATAATTTCCATACGATTTTGAACACCGGCCCTAGTAGTGTGCCTGTTTAATATTTGTTGGGGGACATAGATGTCATCTGGTTGATCCTCAAGACACAAATCATCATCGTTAACTTGAGATATTGCAATATTATGTAACATGCAGCATACTAAAATAATGTCATTGCACTTCTCTGGTGAGTATTGCAAGTCTCCCCCTGACCTGTCCAACACACGAAATCTCATCTTCAACACACCGAAGGTTCTCTCGATAGCACTTCTTGTACTACGGTGTGACTCGTTGAATTTGATCTCTGCACGTGTATGGGGCGATGGTACTGGTGTCAGAAGCCAAGGCCTACACGGATAACCACTATCACCTACAAATAAAAAAATTAAAAGAATTATTACATTGGAATAACAAAATTAATGAAATAAATAATAACATAAATGAAAAGATCATAAAATTAATTTTCACAAAAAAAAAAGGTCTAAAGTGTATATACATCTAACTAAAAATCTATGTCCTTCAAAGTTGAAAACCAAAATTAAACATAAAAACAATAACAACAACAAATATGAAGTTAAACTCACCCAATAGCCAACCATGGGGCATGTCTCCACGTTCAAACGATGTAAATAATGCTGATTGTTTGAGGATATGGTAATCGTGGCAGGAACCTGGAAATCCTGAACGCACAGCCCAAATTTTGAGGTTGGCATCACAAACAGCCTGAACATTCAGTGAATGGAAGCTTTTTCTATTCCTGTATTGCTCCTCCCTTAAAGCTGGTGGTCTTAAAGCTATGTGTGTGCAATCAATTGCACCAAGAACATTAGGCATACCAGCTACTTGATAAAAAGATGCCTTAACTGTGTGCCATTCTTGCACATTCCTGGGTACAAAAATAAACTTCTTCAGATGTTTCAAAACTGCTTTTAAAACAATTCTTAGATGCCTGCAAAATGAAGGCTGGCTAATGCCCACCACAGCACTAGAGACTGCCTGAAATGAACCAGTTGACAAGAAATGCAAAACTGCTAATAATTTTAAAAGTCCAGGTATCGCCCTTGTTCTTCTTGTCCTAGGGTCTATGTAATTTTGGATCAGAGAGTAAAGATTTATAATACTCTCCCTATTTATACGAAATCTTTGCTTTATCTCCTTATCAGACAATGCCTGTAGTCCACACCGGGGTAAAAAAACTCTAGGCACTCTTTGGCGTCTCCGTATGGGCATATTACCATCATCAAGACGATTTTCACGGCCCCTTGCCAAAGAAATAGCAGCCAACAGCAGAAAATATTCCATCTTCTCTCTCACAAAAAATGAAGTAAATGAAATGTTCTCCTCAGTGGATATGGAGAACTTTGGAGGGCGTAATTGTAGGAGAATATTAGGTTCTCCCATGGCGCAAAATAGTGATAAATATGAAATTTGGCGATCTGTTAGTCGATTTGATGAAAATACGACCGAAAAAGCGCTGTTTTAAGCTTCAATCGGCGCACATGTGCGCCTTGGCGAGATAGAATAGAGTGGTCGGATTTTTCGGTCGAAAATCAGTTTTTTTAGTCGTATTTTGTTTTAATACATAGGAGAGAATTTACGCCGGCGTATTTATAGGCGTAAATGTAGGAGAATTGCAATGATAAATGGAGCCCAAGGTAGTGTTGTTAAGTATGACCTGTAGTGAGCAGAGGAGATCAAAGTATATAAAATAAAAATAAGAGCTGGAAGAATTAACTTTCAACAGATAATATGTCAAATACAGAAAACAACCAACGTAACGACAAAGAGTTCAACTTGAGTTCCCACATATTAAAGTGAAGGTAAAGTTAACTATATCTCACAATATACTAACACTTGTCCCCCAAATTGAATATGAGTTTCATCCATCAATTTTTGAAATTCTAATTATAAAGACAGTTATTAGCGTTTTTACTCACAATATTTAGATTGTCAAACTCAACCCGTCATTTTTTTTTTTTTTCCTATGGTCACACTTTATTTTCAGCCTATTGAAAAGCTGGCCGTTAGGTGGCCATTAACCAACGTCATCCGCCTCTCATATGATATGTGCATGCGTTCATAATTTGCAGTTGTTTAGTGCAATACAAGCACGCTCCCACTTCGCGCATGACTTCGCGCATTGATTAATATGTTATGTGGGTCCGCTCTATATGTCATTGTCTCTAAAACAAGGAAATGGCTGTTGGGACAAGGAAATAGCTGTTGGGAGGAGTCAGGGACGAAAAGTTAGGGAAAAATAAAAGTAATTTATTATATATATAATCCTTTGGGGGAGCAACTGAGTTATTTAGAATATGATTAACTCATTAGTGTGATAATATAGAAAATAAATAAATGAAAAATATTAGAAAATAAAATGATGTTTTAAAAGTCGGGATGTCTCCCGTTGATAAAAATGATAAAAATATATGTCCAGTATCAATTATGTGAATCCAGAATCATATAAAGTATAAAGGAATGTTATACCAGAATCAGTGTTATATCAAGGATCATGTGATCTCTAGACACATATCATAACATATAATTTCAACATATAATCTCGACAATGGGTTTGAAATTACCACCAATATTCAGAGAGCAAGCACTGGATGGCATGTGTAAAATAAGGGCCGTATGTAAACAAACAACCACCAATATTAAAGGGGCAAGTGCTATGTAGAGTATAACTAACAATACAGTCCCGAATATTCAATAAGGACCATCAGAGGTTAATGCCTGTAGTTCCAGAAAACAAGCCAATATTGGCAAAGTACCTGTATCTTCTGATAGAGTAAGTGAAGGTGCTTGTGTTGTAATAGTTTTTATTTTCCTCCGGTTCCTCTCAGCGGCTCCGTCCACGTCCAGGAGGACAACCTGTGACGTCTGTTTACAGCGTGTGTACAACGTGACCCAGGTTACGTCATGTATGACAGTTCTGTCAATCTGGTAGAAAGGTGACTGTAGTGCTACAGCTTCTTATGAGAGATCAATCTCTGTTGAAGTATTCTAGGGATCCTTCCCTTTGCATACCTTTTAGGAGTGAGCAAGCAGTTCCTTAATTCAGAAACAAAGGGCATATTTGCAATACGATGCAGACTTAGCAAGTCTGTTGGTAACAAAGTTATGACAGGAAGATTCCTGCTGAGTGGGATGTGTCTATGCGTTTCACCCTGGACTGGGCTTTATCAAGACTTGTATTCCTCCATGTTGAAAAGTCTCTTTAAAATAAGCCTCCCTTTATTCTAATTGGTGGTTATAAATTAACATTTAAGGTGGAATTTATTTTTTCTCTATTAGTTTAATAAAGGTGGTATTGAATCATTACCTCTTTATACAACATTATATAAAAAAAACTTTCAATGTGTCATGTTTCGCAATATACACAGTATAATTTGATAACATTTATAAACACAAATAATATGTTATATAGTTATCAGTAATGCTTCATAGTCTGTATCTATAGCATTATTTCGAACCTTTTAAAAAGTCTCTATATCATAATGCAAATGCTTGTTATTATATATTAAGAAGTTATAAAGAGTATGAGATGGTATATATATCCTTTATATTGCAAACAAATAGATTATTACTAAAGATCTTAATCTAATATATAGAATAGATATTTCTACCATATAAACTGATTCTTTGTACAGATGTTCTATTTCTATCAGTGCTTAATTTTAACTTAAAGAAACGGTATAATGTCTAGCTCTGAATTTAATCCTGAGTGATAGAGAGTGTCCATTTGGTATATGAGTTCTGCTTCCATTTTAAGTAAGCATTGTTCTTTATCCCCTCCTCTCCAATTGGGTATTAGTTTCATAACCCCCCAAAATTTGAAATCCTTTACATTATTGGCATGAATTTCTCTAAATGGGTGTATAGAACAGTGTCTAGATTTCCCCTATTTATGCAGAAGAGGTGTTCTCTGATCCTTTCTCTAAGGGTTCTAGTAGTTTCCCCTATATAAAAATTCTTGCATGAGTATTCAATTTATTATATTACATATTTATCTTGACATCTGATTGTTTCTTTGATGTTTAATTTAAATTTGTTAGTAGGTGATTCAATACGTTTAATTTTATGGCTGTGTTTGCAGGATCTACACCCAAAGCAGGGAAAAAATAATTTTTAATGGGTTGCCTTGTAGATTTTTTTCTGTACTTTGTGTATTTTTCTGTTTCAGTTCACTTCTTGGAGCTAGGGCACTTTTTATATTTCTAGCTTTCTTATATATAATATTCGGTTGTTCCATTATTTTGTCTCCTATTATTGGGTCTGTTAGAATGAGATGCCAATGTGTTTCAAGATTTTTTTTCAAAATGACATTGTCTGTATTGTAATCAGTAACAAATGGGACATTTAGTTTGAGGTTATCTTCAAGTTTGTTAATATTTTTATTTTTATAGGTTAAAAGTTTAGTTCTATCCATTTGATCTACTTCTGATTTAGCTTGTGACATAATATCTGAATGGTACCCCTTATCGGTGAACCTCCTTTCTAGCACTTCTATTTGTTTATCATAATCTATGATTTTTGAACAATTCCTCTTTATACGTATATATTGACCCTTTGGTTTATTGTCTTTCCAGCGTTTCAAATGGCAACTATTATAATAAATTAAGTTTTAGGCAATGGGTTTTAGGCAAACATTTGTACAGGAAAAATTGTATTTACTGTAGTGATCACAGTCACCTGCAAGATTGGCAATCTTGATAAATAAAGATGCGTCTATTCCCTTTAGTGTAAAATAAGTATTTTTTTTGTTATATCAACACCATCTTCACATAAAATTCTGCCAATTTTATAGAATAACTCCATTTTGATATTTTTATTATTATTGCAGTAACTAGTGTTGAAATTACATGCTCAAAAAAATTCAATAGCAAAAACAATGTTAAGGAAGTTACCAATTAAACATTAAAAAGTGTGAAACTCCGAAATTAAAGTTGCCCACCCACATCATTTAGTAATATACTATAATATAAGAGAATATATTAGAATATAATGCAATGTATTTTATTATTTGATGGACACATTTAATTTCAAAATTTCGGTCCATGTTTGACTAGGAACACTGACATTATATCTATCTATCTATCTATCTATCTATCTATCTATCTATCTATCTATCTATATATATATATATATATATATATATATATATATACAGTATATATTATATATATACAGGGAGTGCAAAATTATTAGGCAAATGAGTATTTTGACCACATCATCCTCTTTATGCATGTTGTCTTACTCCAAGCTGTATAGGCTCGAAAGCCTACTACCAATTAAGCATATTAGGTGATGTGCATCTCTGTAATGAGAAGGGGTGTGGTCTAATGACATCAACACCCTATATCAGGTGTGCATAATTATTAGGCAACTTCCTTTCCTTTGGCAAAATGGGTCAAAAGAAGGACTTGACAGGCTCAGAAAAGTCAAAAATAGTGAGATATCTTGCAGAGGGATGCAGCACTCTTAAAATTGCAAAGCTTCTGAAGCGTGATCATCGAACAATCAAGCGTTTCATTCAAAATAGTCAACAGGGTCGCAAGAAGCGTGTGGAAAAACCAAGGCGCAAAATAACTGCCCATGAACTGAGAAAAGTCAAGCGTGCAGCTGCCAAGATGCCACTTGCCACCAGTTTGGCCATATTTCAGAGCTGCAACATCACTGGAGTGCCCAAAAGCACAAGGTGTGCAATACTCAGAGACATGGCCAAGGTAAGAAAGGCTGAAAGACGACCACCACTGTACAAGACACACAAGCTGAAACGTCAAGACTGGGCCAATAAATATCTCAAGACTGATTTTTCTAAGGTTTTATGGACTGATGAAATGAGAGTGAGTCTTGATGGGCCAGATGGATGGGCCTGTGGCTGGATTGGTAAAGGGCAGAGAGCTCCAGTCCGACTCAGACGCCAGCAAGGTGGAGGTGGAGTACTGGTTTGGGCTGGTATCATCAAAGATGAGCTTGTGGAGCCTTTTCGGGTTGAGGATGGAGTCAAGCTCAACTCCCAGTCCTACTGCCAGTTTCTGGAAGACACCTTCTTCAAGCAGTGGTACAGGAAGAAGTCTGCATCCTTCAAGAAAAACATGATTTTCATGCAGGACAATGCTCCATCACACGCGTCCAAGTACTCCACAGGGTGGCTGGCAAGAAAGGGTATAAAGAAGAAAATCTAATGACATGGCCTCCTTGTTCACCTGATCTGAACCCCATTGAGAACCTGTGGTCCATCATCAAATGTGAGATTTACAAGGAGGGAAAACAGTACACCTCTCTGAACAGTGTCTGGGAGGCTGTGGTTGCTGCTGCACGCAATGTTGATGGTGAACAGATCAAAACACTGACAGAATCCATGGATGGCAGGCTTTTGAGTGTCCTTGCAAAGAAAGGTGGCTATATTGGTCACTGATTTGTTTTTGTTTTGTTTTTGAATGTCAGAAATGTATATTTGTGAATGTTGAGATGTTATATTGGTTTCACGGGTAAAAATAAATAATTGAAATGGGTATATATTTGTTTTTTGTTAAGTTGCCTAATAATTATGCACAGTAATAGTCACCTGCACACACAGATATCCCCCTAAAATAGCTAAAACTAAAAACAAACTAAAAACTACTTCCAAAAATATTCAGCTTTGATATTAATGAGTTTTTTGGGTTCATTGAGAACATGGTTGTTGTTCAATAATAAAATTAATCCTCAAAAATACAACTTGCCTAATAATTCTGCACTCCCTGTATATATATATATATATATATATATATATATATATATATTTGCTGCTGTGTTTATACACACAAAACAAGTTCTTCTTTGGGTATTTTACTATTTTACCTTCATTTAGGGGTAGTGTGTAAACATTTTTTGTGGACTAAAAGTTGTGTTTTGAAAGGGGGCGAAGCAAGCTCTGAAACTGAATGGTCGCAAACTACAATAGCTCCTGCTATAATTAACAATAAACTGCATATTCGACCGGTCAGCTCAGACCAACCGAGGTATTTACCACATCTGATATCCCATAGAACAAGAACATACAGCCAGAAACAAAAAAAAAGAGAAGCTGACAAAGAAAACCCACATTTCTTTTGTGAAGCTTAGTGCCCAGACTTCTACAGAACGACCATATCCCAGCCCACGTGGAGGTCTAATAATGGAGATGCCTAGCTGTGGGAGAGGACTCCTAGATGCCTTAAATTAACAATTTCTAAAGTTAGAGCAGAGGTTGATTCTAGCGCTTACTTCATATGATGCAGACCCCATACCAACATCTAGACATCAGGAAGCACAACTACGGGGGCTAACCCAAGATCCTTCTGAGTCGATTGAAGTAGTTGAGTTTGATGAGACCCAAACCTCTTAAGAGGTTGCAAGCACAAATAATAAGCCTATTGAATACCCGGAGGCTACGCTACCTTCTGAAACCCTAACTGCGTCACTTGATCATGGAGCGGCACAGATGAGCAAAGCATACCTTCTAAGCAGCCGGATAACAGGAATACCTCCATGTCATTTTGGGCCTGCTGTGGCTTTAGAGCTCTGGAGCGATCTGACCATGCGGGTGAGGAGTGCAATAAGTATAGGTCTAGAGTTGATCAATCACTCCCTTGTGGTTTTACCTGGAAGGACTCAGCAAAACGACTAATCACGTAGTTTCAAGCTGTCTGCTTACTCTGTGAAGATCGGTCTGCATCGCTCCCAAAATTATGACACTGAAATACATCCAGATGGCTTGACCGATACCATGCTCTAATTAACAACTGATGTGGGGTAGTATATTTTGTCTCATTCAGGAAAGATAACTTGAGTGTACACACATATCTGTATACTTGATGATCTTAATAACTCTACCCATTACTGGACTCATATTTGGGGCCTATGCAAAATACAGTTCATTATGCCCTAAATATGCCCACCTACATGGCTGATTCTCATTACGGGACTTGTGGGATCAAAGATTGATCTTGCTATTCTAACCATAACTTTCCTCAAATATGCAAGATGTGAGATTAGGTTTAAATGCTCATCTTTTGGTTAATTTTATACCTTTGGTTAATGTCCTATATGCCTGGGACTCATAGTGCCTCACCAAGTATACCACTACAGATCTCTATAATGTATGATAGCTGCAGGCGTGAGAGTTTTCTTAGAGTTTTGTATATTTGAATATGCTTACACAGGCCACTCAAAATTTAGACGTTTATTGTATATGTGGGTCCTGCCTACTCACCCCCCAAAACCTACTGCTTTAACTTCTTTATTATTATTATTTTTTTTATTACTGTTAAGGGCTCAATTCTTTTGCATGTTTTCTTTCTTACCTCATATTTACTGAGGAGTACATAATCACATGGCCAGTCTATCAAGAAGACAAAACCTTTTCTATGGACAGTGTTGTATTGTGTCATTTAATATATACTGTGGCAATTTAGTAAAGGATAGAGCAGAGTTCTCCTATATTTTTTTATAAATCTGTGCCTCTACTTTTATATGTGATTTTTAAGTAAACTTTTATCATGCTGTTAGCGGCAGAGACAGCAGGGTGTGTGTGAGCTAAACTAATAGTTGGATCTTCCAAAGTCAAAATGCACTATTATTATTTTTATATCAGAATAGGACTCTGGCCTCTCTCCAAGACAGATACTATAGCATCTAGAGACCTATCTTTACTGCCCCTCTTTTCTCTTTTTTCAATTCAATTAGATACATTATATGTGAGACTCAATCTAGTTATGTTAACTGTATACTATAACTCATTGTTTTTACATATTAGAACCCGTTACGCCTACTATAAGGTAGGAGAAAAGAGGATACTTATAATACCTACCCTATCCATAGTCTATGTTAAATACTGTGAACTACACTATAATTAATGAGAACCCCATAATGCTGACTAATAATAATGCTAATTCACCTGCCTCCTAGGTATAGGGCCAATACCGGGTGATAAGGTGTAAACTCATGGGATCATGGATAACCAATGTAGTTCTCACTATAATATACATCTTGGCCTTAAGCCTGCAAAAACCTTCTCTGCCGCCTGATGTTGAATGTGTATAGGTTTCTTTGCTTTATTTTAGAGTGTAGGATCGTGGTATAGTATATATGGAATTGCATACTAGAAGCAGCAGTTTTTTACTCCTATGCACAATCTCTCCCTGTTAATTTTGCCATATGTGATACTTATGGTTTGTTGCAACTGTTTGCTTTGACATTATGGCCCCTATTTAACAAAGGTCTTGCGGACCTGATCCGACAGTGCGGATCAGGTCCGCAAGACCTCGCTGAATGCGGACAGCAATACGCTCTCCGTATTCAGCATTGCACCAGCAGCTCACAAGAGCTGCTGGTGCAATGCCACTCCCTGCAGACTCCCAATCGGCCACCAGCAGGGAGGTGTCAATCAACCCAATCGTACTCGATCGGGTTGAAATGTTGCGATTCCTGTCTGCCTGCTCAGAGCAGGCAGATAGGGTTATGGAGCAGCAGTCTTTGTGACCACTGCTTCATAACTGCTGTTTCTGGTGAGTCTGAAGACTCGCCAGAAACATGGGCCATCAAGCTCCTTTCGGAGCTTGATAGATAGGCCCCTAATTGTTTTGCTCTTTGAGTTATATATGTTCTGTTCATGATATAGGGGAATCTAAGTGTAGTACTGGATCCTACTCTTTGTTAGCTACACAATCATTGTAACTTGATGTTAGACATTAAATCTACAAACTCCATAGTTATAGGCTGAAAACTCCCAATACTTGACCAGTGTGGTCTCCACTAGCTTATTTAGCCCAAAACATCTCCACCCCCCCCACTCCATAAAGCTTACAATGTAAGTGTAGGAAAATATATCCTATAGAAATTTTACCTTATATTGTTGAAAAAAAATATATATATATATATATAGTCCATGTAAAAAACAAGGTAACAGCACCACAGCACACAATCTTCTTTTAAAGGTGAAAAATCTTTATTTGAGGTTTAGCAACCAGTAAAAAGCGACGTTTCGGACCTACATAGTCCTTAATCAGCATGATTAAGGACTATGTAGGTCCGAAACGTCGCTTTTTACTGGTTGCTAAACCTCAAATAAAGATTTTTCACCTTTAAAAGAAGATTGTGTGCTGTGGTGCTGTTACCTTGTTTTTTACATGGACTGTATACACTGGAGTTTGGCTGATACTCCTTGGTAACGTGCACACAGGTGGGAAAGAAATTTTACTAAAACCTATGGTGCTGGATTCAACTCACTTACTTCTTATATATATATATATATATATATATACTGATATCATTAACTGTAATCGTATGTGACATATTGCTTGCTTGTTAGTTTGCTGTTCTATCTTTAAGTTTTGTCACAATCATATTTTATATTACTGATGGTCCAAGAGTGACTCTATATGCTTACTATTTGCTACATACCCCTATAATCTCCCCACACTAATATATAATATTACTAGAGAGAGACCGTTACCTTCTACATGGGATATAACTTTTTCTAGTTTAGTTTTATATTTCACATTAGGGGAAAGAAAAAGATAAGATTTATACTTTCTTACAAGCCTAACAAAAGGTTTCCTGAGCAGTATCATATTTGAGTTTGACTCTCTGCAATCTCCTCCATTTCACTATATATTTAAGTATACTGGTTTTGTGCGTACTGGTTTTGTGTTATTATCTTTGACCTTCTATATATATATATAATCCATAACTTTTCTATATTTGAAAAAAGCTGACATCCAGTCTATTATGTGGAGATGAATGTTTGTACTGCTAAACCTCCATTGTTTGTAATCTAGCGCATAAACCTTAATAAAAAAAATATATATATATATATATATATATATAAAAAAAGTTGTGTATTGAAGGGGAGATCTACCATTTAGCATCTTTACAGCACACAGGGTGCGTCTACATATTGATGAGTTACTGTTTTGCAAACTCTAAACTTGTGTTCTCTAGAGAATTCTACAAATTAACGGGTAGATTACGAGTTTTGCGTTATGAGCTGTGCGGTGCTACCGTGCAGTTTTTTTCTCACTGCTTACTTACCTGCATCGCTGGTATTACGGGTTTTTACAAACCCGGTGTTAACAGGCAAGAAGTGAGCGTAGAGCAAAATTGTGCTCCATACCGCACTCCAATACCAGAGCTGCTTAAGTCAGTGGTGAGCTGGTTGTATGTGCTTGTGCACGATCTCCCCATAGACATCAATGGGGAGAGCCGGCTGAAAAAAAAGCCTAACACCTGCAAAAAAGCAGTGTAAAGCTCCGTAACGCAGCCTCTATGGGGAAACACATTTTATGTTTACACCTAACACCCTAACATGAACCCCGAGTCTAAACACCCCTAATCTTACACTTATTAAACCCTAATCTGCCACCCCCGACACGTGCATTATACTGATTAACCCCTAATCTGCCACTCCAGACATCGCCGCCACCTACGTTATACTTATTAACCCCTAATCTGCTGCCCCCAACATTGTCAACACCTACGTTTTATTCAATATTATATTTATTAACCCCTAAATCTAAGTCTAACCTTAACCCTAACAGCCCCTAATTTAAATATAATTTAAATAAATCTAAATAAAATTAATATAATTTCCTAAATTATTCCTATTTAAAACTAAATACTTACCTATAAAATAAACCCTAAGCTAGCTACAATATAACTAATAATTACATTGTATCTAGCTTAGGTTTCATTTTTATTTTACAGGCAAATTTGTATTTATTTTATCTAGGTAGAATAGTTACTAAATAGTTATTAACTATTTAATAACTACCTAGCTAAAATAAATACAAATTTACCTGTAAAATAAAATCTAACCTAAGTTACACTAACACCTAACCTTACACTATAATTAAATAAATTCCCTACATTAAATACAATTAAATAAATGAAATAAAATTATCTAAACAAAAACAAACAAACACTAAATTACAGAAAATAAAAAACAAATTACAGATCTTTAAACTAATTAAACCTAATCTAATAGCCCTATCAAAATAAAAAAGGCCACCAAAATAAAAAAAAACCTAGCCTAAATTAAACTATCAATAGCCTTTAAAAGGGCCTTTTGTGGGCATTGCCCAAAAGAAATTAGCTCTTTTTTCTGTAAAAAAAAAATACAAACACCCCCCCAACAGTAAAACCCATCACCCACATAACCAACCCCCCCAAATAAAAGCCTAACTAAAAAAACCTAAGCTCCCTATTGCCCTGAAAAAAAACATTTGGATGTGCATTGCCCTTAAAAGGGCATTTAGCTCTATTGCAGCCCAAAGCCCTAACCTAAAAAATAAACCCACCCAATACACCCTTAAAAAAACACTAACCCCCGAAGATTCACTTACCTGGAGAAGTCTTCATCCAAGCAGCAAGATGTCCTCAACCAAGCCGGCAGGAGTGGTCCTCCAGACGGGCAGAAGTGGTCCTCCAGATGGGCAAAAGTGGTCCTCCAGACGGGCAGAAGTCTTCATCCAGACGGCATTGTCTATCTTCATCCATCCGGCGCGGAGCGGCTCCATCTTCAAGGCATCCGGCACGGAGCATCCTCTTCCAACAGCGTCTTCTTTAGAATGAATATCTCTTTAAGTGACGTTTTCCAAGATGGCGTTCCTTAGATTCAAATTGGCTGATAGAATTCTATCAGCCAATATCGGAATTAAGGTAGAAAAAATCCTATTGGCTGATGCAATTAGCCAATAGGATTGAGCTGGCATTCTATTGGCTGTTCCAATCAGCCAATAGAATGCAAGCTCAATCCTATCGGCTGATTGAATCCGCCAATAGGATTGAAGTTCAATTCTATTGGCTGATTGCATCAGCCAATAGGATTTTTTCTACCTTAATTCCAATTGGCTGATAGAATTCTATCAGCCAATCGGAATCTAAGGGACGCCATCTTGGATGACGTCACTTAAAAATATATTAATTCTGCAAAAAGACGCCGTTGGAAGAGGATGCTCCACGCCGGATGTCTTGAATATGGAGCCGCTCCGCGCAGGATGGATGAAGATAGAAGATGCCGCCTGGAGGACCACTTCTGCCCATCTGGAGGACCACTTCTGCTGGCTTCGTTGAGGACATCTTGCCGCTTGGATGAAGACTTCTCCCGGTAAGTGAATCTTCGGGGGTTAGTGTTAGATTTTTTAAGGGTGTATTGGGTGGGTTTATTTTTTAGGTTATGGCTTTGGGCTGCAATAGAGCTAAATGCCCTTTTAAGGGCAATGCCCATCCAAATGCCCTTTTCAGTGCAATGGGGATCTTAGGTTTTTTTAGTTAGGCTTTTATTTGGGGGGTTGGTTGTGTGGGTGGTGGGTTTTACTGTTGGGGGGTTGTTTGCATTTTTTTTTTACAGGAAAAAAAGAGATGATTTTTTTGGTGCAATGCCCCGCAAAAGACCCTTTTAAGGGCTATTGATAGTTTAGTTTAGGCTAGGGTTTTTTTATTTTGGGGTGGCTTTTTTATTTTGATGGGGCTATTAGATTAGGTGTAATTAGTTTAAAGATCTGTAATTAGTTTTTTTATTTTCTTTAATTTAGTGTCTTTTTTTTGTAATTTAGATAATTTTATTTAATTTATTTAATTGTATTTAATGTAGGGAATGTATTTAATTATAGTGTAAGGTTAGGTGTTAGTGTAACTTAGGTTAGGTTTTATTTTACAGGTAAATTTGTATTTATTTTAGCTAGGTAGTTATTAAATAGTTAATAAATATTTAGTAACTATTCTACCTAGTTAAAATAAATACAATCTTGGCTGTAAAATAAAAATAAACCCTAAGCTAGATACAATGTAACTATTAGTTATATTGTAGCTAGCTTAGGGTTTATTTTATAGGTAAGTATTTAGTTTTAAATAGGAATAATTTAGGTAATGATATTAATTTTATTTAGATTTATTTAAATTATATTTAAGTTAGGGGCTGTTAGGGTTAGACTTAGATTTAGGGGTTAATAAATATAATATAGTGGCAGATTAGGGGTTAATAAATGTAGGTAGGTTGCGGTGATGTTAGGAACAGCAGATTAGGGGTTAATAATATGTAACTAGTGTTTGCGATGCGGGAGTGTGGCGCTTTAGGGGTTAATATGTTTATTCTAGTGGCAGCGATGTCGGGAGTGGCAGATTAGGGGTTAATAATTTTATTTTAGTGTTTGCGATGCGGGAGGGCCTCGGTTTAGGGGTTAATAGGTAGTTTATGGGTGTTAGTGTACTTTTTAGCACTTTAGTTATAAGTTTTATGCTACGCCAATGTAGCGTAAAACTCATAACTACTGACTTTAAAATGCGTTACGAATCTTGCGGGATAGGCTGTACCGTTCACTTTTTGGCCTCCCAGGACAAACTCGTAATACCGGCGCTATGGAAGTCCCATAGAAAAAAGGCTTTATGAACTTTACGTAAGTCGGTTTGCGGTAAGGCCAACAAAGTGCGCAGTGCCCCTATACCTGCAAGACTCATAATAGCAGCGGGCGTAAAAAAGCAGTGTTATGACCTGTTAACGCTGCTTTTTTTACCTTAACGCACAACTCGTAATCTAGCCGTAAATGCTTAATAATTTATAAATCAAAGTTTATTTTAAAGCCAAAAATATATAATATTGGAGACACAACTTCTAATGTTGAGGTAAAAGAATAAACAATTTACCTGTCTAAAAAAAAAGTGTGTAATATACAAATTAAAATTTAACTTTTATTGCCACTAAAATGAGCAAACTAAAAGAAAGTGGCTGGTATTGTACATAAAATGTTTACAATGAAGAGCAATGCAAACACTGTGCATATTAAGCTTTTGCACGTCAAAGACCAACGTTTTTCTTTAGTCACTGACATGCTATATTATACTATAATCTCCCTGTTTGGTTCAGGGGGCTGCAGCAGCCATGTGGGGAGATGTCTGTTTATGCATCATGACTGAGACTGTGAAAATCAGCCTGGGACAGTTTACTGTGAATTTTTTCCCCCTTTAAAGGGACAGTCTAGTCAAAATAAAACTTTCATGAATCAGATAGGGGCTGCAATTTTAAACAGTTATCCAAATTACTTTTATCATCAAATTTGCTTTGTTCTCTTGGTATTCTTTGCTGAAAGCTAAACCTAGGTAGGCTCAAACTGTTTTCTAAGCTGTTGAATGCCACCCCTTTCTCAGTGCGTTTTGGCAGTTTTTCATTAGACAGTGCCAGTTCATGTGTGCCATATAGATCATGTTGTGCTTACTCCCGTTGAGTTATTTATTGGCTAAAATGCAAGTCTGTCAAAAGAAGGCAACCTGCAGAGGCTTAGATACAAGGTAATTACAGAGTTTAAAGGGGTGTTAATATAACAGTTTTGGTTATGCAAAACTGGAGACTGGGTAATAAAGGGATTATCTTTTTAAACAATAAAAATATCTGTAGTAGACTGTTCCTTTAAGAATCCCACTCACTAGGCATTGCAGGATCTCTTTGCCTGAAGTAGCAGGGTCACCCACTAGTTTGATTCAAACAACCTGTGGCAGCAGTGTTTGCAACAATGAATTCTAAAGACATGTGCACACTCCTAAGCTCCCATAAAACCCTCTTATATTTACTTTTCCACAAAGGATACCAAAAGAATGTAGCAAATTTGATAATAGAAGAAAATTGGGAAATTTTTTTTTCATTTGCAGCCAGTGTCTAGGAATCTTAAATTGTGACGTTACTGCCCCTTTACAAATAATTCCTATAGTTATGTGCATTTCTTATGTATCTCAAGCTAAAAATAAATATTATTATGTGTCTCTACAATATAATGTTCATGAGCTTTCCTTTTATATTTGTGGTTCTGTTTTGCCATATTATTTATTCTTAATATTATTAAGGTGGAAAAGATAGCATTCATTGGGCGAGATTTTTTTTTTTTTTAAAATATATTTTTGACAACACAGCCCTCTTTGGCATTCTATGGGTTAAATGATTAATTAACCCCTTGATGGCAAATAGAATGCAGTAATTTAATAGAACAATGTATTTTAGAAACTACAAGCAATAAAGAAAAGAAAAAAAAGAAAAAGACCCCATTTTTTTGATCATGTTATAGCTTTATATGAAGGTAATGGAGCAAAGCAATGCCCAAACGTCAAATTAAACCACACAGCTCTGTAATTACTCAGACTGACATGGCATAAAAGGATAATTAGTAGTTCATTACATGGAACCTTGTTTGTTCAGCTAAATTGATTCTCAGCTGCCCATGTTTTCTATTTACTTAGTAAGTGAACTGCCGCACATTTATATTTGAGAGCTAAAAAAACCCTTCCCCTAGACGGCTTTTTTTTTTTTGATCAGTGGTGTATTTTCTTTTTTTTTTTTTTTACCTATAGGTAGAAGTGGGTGAACCTGAGAAATTGCATACAGGTGTAGAGTAACAATCAGCAGTGTAGATTGATCTCTGATACAAACAATCTGTGGTTTAAACCTGCGTGACTGTATGGAGGGAGACAAGCTCACCCATCTGCTTTGTACATGGAAATTCTTTTGTTATATGTTTGCTTTTCAACTTACAGTGAACTTCCCTCTCAGAAAAGACTGTAATCCCTCACCACTCAAAGCGGAAATTCTGCTAGTTTAAACAGAACGTTCAACAAAGTCTCCTTAAAACCTCAGTTTTGCACATTAATGCTGGTATAAAGGGGAAGATTCTTGTTTTAAATATGCTTTTTCAGTTGGATTGAGAGAAGCTATAAACACCTGACTTCAAAGCAGGGATATCTTGCTACCTCATAAAAATGTAAATATTGGTTTCTCAGACAAAGTCCGTAGGTGAAGTGTAAGGCGATACATCCAGGGCAGCATACTAATATATAATACTTGTTGTGTTCTTTGTGACATCTTATCATAGCAACAGCCAATCACCTTTTTGTATTTATTTCTTACAACATTTATAATACATTCAGGGTACTTTTACTTTCTTAGGAAATGGCTAAGAACAGAGCTATGGTAATGTCAATGACTTTATAAATATTCAGTCGATTTTATTTATGCAATCCCTAAATTAGATGACTAGACTAGAGTTAAAGGGACAGTGAACGCCTTGAGATGTATAAATAAATTGTTTTTTTAGGCAAAATGGAGCAACTTTGCAATATGTTTTCATTATTTATTTTCACCCCTTTTCATGTAATTTAGCTCTGAAAACTGCGGACTTTTCAAGGTTAACACTGCTATATATCAGTCCCTAATTGGCTTTAACTGATATCAAATGCAAAACAATCCACTCTATAATAACATTATAGCCAAGGCTAGCCTTTTTGCTTGTTGACTTAAGCCCTCCAAATAGGGCAAATGGTGGGTTCAGTTTGGCTATTAATAATTAATTGCAGAAAAAAGGATTTTCATTTGTTTTGAAAAGGTTCAGATTTGATTAATATGTTATTCTATAGCTGCATAACAGATATGCTTTGACCCTTTAACTAATCATTTACATACTCAAAAAGTGAGTTTTTGATGTGTGCATTTTGCCAACTACTTACACCTCTCATTGATAATATGATGTGATATTATTACAATAAACAAATACAAGTACAAGATAAAGAGTGCTCCAATGAGGGATATCCCACTGTAAAGCAGTCAATCCCCCAAGTTATTACAGTATACTCACAAGGGATAAATACCTGTAAAGCTGCAAGAGGGTATTGGCAGCTCCCCAGCTAACTGTGCTCCAGACTCAGGGTGCCACAGTGATATCGGAGTACTCTTAGAAGCCTAAAGACTTTAGATAGGAAACTTATAAAATACAAATGCAGCGTCCCAGACAGAGTTGTTGTACCCGAGGTAGAAACCAACTATGTATAATATATCATATTGTGTCATTAAAATAACTATACTAGTTTATATTAAAGGGTCATGAAATCAATTTTTTTTCATGATTCTGATAGCGCAAACATTTTTAAAACAAACTTTCATGTTTTATTTATTTATACTTTTTTCAAATTTACTTTGTTCTCTTAATATCTTTCGTTCAGTTTTTGCTGCCATATGGTACTCCCATCAACAAATAATATCATGAGAATTTAGCAAATTTGATAATATAAGTTAGTGTGAAACTTTTTAAAAATGGCATGCTCTGTCTGAATCATGAAAGAAAACTTTTGGCTCCATGTCCCTTTAAGATCTGGTTAAAAGTATTGTATTGGTTGAATGGTCTTTACACTATGATTCATTACGTCAGATAAATTGAATGCTTATCTTTTAGCATTTACCAATAAAAAATCTGTGCTCAGGATTTAGGATTATAACTCAAACAGTTAGTGACATAAAAAATGTACCGATAATTTACTAATACTACACAATAATAATAATATGCTGCAAAATAGGATCTCAAGTTTAATCAGAGTATAAGGATTTCTAAACCTTTTTTAAAGCATATTTATATGATGAATGGAACACATGCTAATAGTGACATCTTTGGGGACCAGTATAGAGCTGTCAAGTCCCACCACCTGAGTTACCCACTATTTGGATTATTTTCTCCAAACCACACTACTATATACCTGTACATATAATCTTAGAAATATAATATACAGGTAGAAAACCCTTTATCCAAACTGCTTGGGACCGGAAAAGGTTTGTATTTCGCAATAGTTTGGATTTTGGAATATTTGTATCTGTAAAATGGGACAGTTGGGAGAGGGAATGGAACCAAGTGTAAGCAACAATCTGGCCTCGATTTATCAAGGCATCAATCTTGGTGCATTAGCTGGCGTCAATACGCTTGCTAGACATTGCTGCAGTGAATTTACATACGACTCCCTTATTTCTGAAAAGCTAAGTCAAAAACAAGCGCGTCAAGTACGACGTGATGACCATCGGACTGAGCATTGGACTTTTGTTATATATATTTAATTTTTAAAATTTTAATTTTACAAGGAATCAGGGTATGCAATACACAGACATATTACTGTAGCATGAGAAAAGAATTGAACCATAGTAACATATTTATAAAATGTACATGAATATGATAGTTCATTAATATCAAACATCACTGATAAAAAAGATGCGTTCATTTCAATTATTACATTTGTTTATTGTAAGATGTTTACAACGACAAAAAACATTAGAGCAAACGTTTTCAGACTCCATTTGATTCCTATGGCATTCGCGGCCTCAGAGGTGGCAGTTTGAACGATAGGTACGCTGCGTCAAAATGGACACGAGCATAAATGTTGAATATTTGAAACATTTGAAAGAATTCAATTACAATCGAATAACAACTCGTATCATCAGTATTACGCTACAATTTCGGAGGATATCAGAGCGGATTATCAGTATTCCGCTTGAAGACCGCGAGCAACAATATGCGTTGGATTCATATCATGGGAGTGTAAATTATGTCAAACATTGCAACATTTGACAATCTTGATGCTTTGTTAACTACGGCGAATCAATCTCGCGTCATATTTGGCGCGGAATTCAATCGTATTATCTGTTGAAGCCATGATAAATCGAGGCCTATATCTTAAGTCATTTAGACAATATTTACATTACATAATACAGCTTATACATGTAACTAAAGGTAGTTTCATATAATTTTTAGTGAAAAAGTTTGGATTTTAAAATAAGTTTGGATTTTGGAATGCCATATTTGGGAATATGTTCCTGTTTATTATAATATATTCATAATATAAAAATATAATCTATAAATCTTGAGAATACTTCTCTTATTCCTCTTCTGGACTAATTTGCTGAATTGCTTATTTGCTTTTGCAGTTTCATATTTTTTTGCAGTATTTTGTAATGTTGTACATACTTTTAATTGAACTGATTCTTTGTTTTTATTTTTTGTCACGTTTGTATTTGTTAAGTATGTTGACACCTGCACTAAAATAAATTCCTTGTTTTTCTGATACTTGGTGAGTGCAAGGATTCAGATTCTTATTCTAATTCTAATACTTTTAAACAAAAATAATATTCAGCTAAAGATTAGGTATATATTAAGAGAGGAACTTATTTGTTATTTGTAATATATTTATGGCACCCTTTTTTCTGTGACATCATGGGATATGTAAATTAATGAAGATGCTGTGTGACATAATTACTTATGCAAATTAGCACATACTCTTAAATGATTTATTTCAGTGTTGGCAGTCGTGCAAGAGTACCATGAATAACTATATCTATAAAGTTTGCAGTCACGTCCCTTTAAAATGTAGAACATAATTATCTCTAAGAATCATCCCTTCAATAAATAAATACAAAACTGTCAAAAGTCTGGAGAAAGGTTAATGTTTCTTAAAAAGTAATAGCTTCATTTTAAACATTAAATATGATTTATGTTTGTTTAATAAAGTCTTTAAACATTTGCTTGTTTTTTTGAAGTTGTGGCCATTACCCTGAAAAAAGTGTGTTGTTGGTTTGTTTGCTATGTTATTCAACAAACTCAGAATAAATTAGTGTTTTCCCTACCTAGCAAAGTTCAATAGGGTTATCCATGCTGGCAATTTGCCTAGTGAACTAAATATCAAAAGCCTGCTCAGATACAAAATTAACAATGGATTGAATAAACATTTTTTTTTTCTTTAAAGCAAGATGGTTTGGATATAGCCCAAGGATTAACTCTTTGTGTTGCCATCTAATTTCACAGTGTGTCACCTCTGGTACTTTTCATCATTAATCACTGACATGATTCCAGGCCTCAGACGAGCCTGAAGGCTTTCCCAGGAACTCCTGCTGTTAGGCAGGTGATAGATTCAGGGCCAAGGGCTTCTGAAATGGAGCCCAGGTAAAAGATAGCTGTGGATCGTTCTCAGGAAACAAACATCACACCGTGTAAAGGTTTCAACCCTTTTATTGCTAGAGGGCCTGCACATTATACAAGTACTACTCAGCAATACATTTTGTTCAAATATTTTTAAATAAACTATTTGCAATAACAGAAAAAAAACGAATAAAGACAAAATATGTTTTAGAATTATTTTGTTCTTAGTAAGTTAAATTGATGTGGCTCCTGTGTTTTTGCTCTGGTGTTTAGTAAAGCAGAAAATAAAGCTAAAAAGGTTAAAAAAAGACAACAAGCAAGTCTTGTATGGGGCATTGTGAACTCTGTTGTGTGCACATTTTTAAACCTCTCAGCGGGAATGGTGAAGTTTTCCAAGTCATCACCTAGCAACCAAACCCCAGCACAACATTAGCGAAGTTGCTGTGTTACTGCCATGCTTCGAATCATTGGTGTGCAAAAGGCCAAATGTCCTCTACAAGAAAGCTGATGCTAATTTCACAAAACTTTTCACTGCAGATGCAATGTACTATTTGTATTAAATACATCTTTAATTCAAGTAGACTTACCGACAGAAGCATCATACATTATTTAGCCCCTTGGCTACCAGATTGAGCTGCAATGCATTATCTAGCAATGTGATGACCATTCAAGGGCTTACAATAATACATACACCTCTCTACTTCCAAAGAAAAAGATGAATTACAATTTTTAATTTCAAATTACCTCTGATAGAGAAAGTGAAGTGCATTTTTTTATATGTAAAAATAACGCACAAAGAACAATGTCTTTATTTTCAATACTATCATTAATTACAAATAATAAATGTATTTTCCTTGTTTTGAGAATTTTGCTTCAGTGAAAGGTGTAAAGTAATAGAAAACATTAATAACAAATGAATATACAGTGTATGAAATGTACTATATGGGTATAGTGACACACAATCGTAGAAAACTCTCCAGGTCAATCATAAACATTTGTTGATGATAAAGAACGCTTTTTGCTGATGGGAATTCTTGGGAAATGTGATACTAAAAACAGAAAATGAAGGAAGCCATGAAATGTTGTTGCTAATTTTGACATTCTATGTGTACAACACATTTGTTTGCACATTGTTATGAATTCACATTTCACATTTGTATGCCGTAACAAAGTAAACATAATCAAGCACATAAAACAAGAAAATACTATCAAGGAACATCCCTTATGCAGATGCAATAACACTATAGACCAGGTTTGTCTAACCCCAGGGGAAACAATGCTTTTTATCTGGACCTACACTTTTCCAATCTTATCAATCACATTTTTTTGTCATTATTATGATTCTATTTTAATTTTATTATGTAATCTCATTTTTTTCTTTGGAAAAGCAAGTGAGTATTGACAAATGGAGGATTCAGGGAGTCTTGGAAGTGGCATCAGAGTTAAACTTGGGCTATGTTTTTCCTGGATGTTTATTAGACAGACAAAACTGTGGCAGCTGGGCAGACTATTAACCACCTGGAAAATGCTATATTCTTTGTAAAACGTTTATTTGTGTGCCCTTATTATATTACTATCATTTTGGTAAGGGATATATTGACATTCACATATTTATCACAAAGCATTGAGTAGCTGAATATTAGTTATTTGGCTAAATGTATAAAAAAAAAATCCTTAATGGTTGTGTATTGATGCCCTTGTGTAAGAACCATAACAGGATTAGATCTGTAATAGAATGGTGCTTTTGATGCCTTTCTTGCAGTCAAGGATTTCAAATATTACAAAATCCTTCTTTTGGAAGAAAAAATAATGAATTTGTACTATAGCTGCTAGCTACGATGACACTTAGGGGCAGAATTATCAAGCTCCGAATGGAGCTTGATGCCCCTGTTTCCGCACAAGCCTTCAGGCTCGCTGGAAACAGCAGTTATGAAGCAGCGGTCTTAAGACTGCTGCTCCATAAATGGCCCAAGAACTGCTTGTGCAATCATAAATGCTGACAGCGTATGCTGTCGGCATTCATCAATGTCTGTCAGACATGATCCGCTGAGCAGATCATGTCGGACAGACTGATGATAAACTGGCCCCTTAAACTGTTACTTTAGGTCTATTCAATCAAGTCTTAAAAAATTTATTTTTTCCCCAACCCATAACTGCTTTATACTTATTACTTATCCAATTGTGCATGAAAATACTGGTTAGGCAACAGCCCTATTTGGACTCTATGCTTATGCCATAGCCAAAGCATGCCCTTGCGAACATTATTCCACACACACATCCCCCCCTCATGTTTTACTCATTTAGAGTCTGATCTTGAGAAAAATAATAAAAAAATGATCAAGCACTCTGTGGTTATTACCTGGGCATTAGTTTTAATTAAACTCTAGGGGGTAGATTTATCAAGCAGCGGATACTGCAATCTACCCCCGAAGTTTCAGGTCCACCTGAAACTTAAGTTAAGAAGCAGCGGCCGTATGACCACTGCTCCTTAACTCATCTGCCACCTCTGAGGTGGCGGACCGAAATCATCACAATCAGATACGATCGGGATGATTGACACCCCCTGCTAGTGGCCGATTGTCCACGAATGTGTAGGGTGCAGCATTGCACAAGCATTTTACAAGAAATGCTTCTGCAATAATAAATGCCGACAGTGTATGCTGTCGCATTTATTAATGTTGAGCGGACATGATCCGCTACAGCAGATTATGTCTGCCCGACATTTGATAAATCTACCTGTCAGGGTGCCAGGAATCAGACTGAGACGAGAAGTGCAAAAATAATCACACCTTTATTAATAACAAAAAATAATAAAAAGTCCACAAGTCAAATAACAAGCCAGGGGTCAAAGCCAAAGCTGGTAGTCAGATGAGCTGGAATCAGGAACAAGGAGAACAGCAGAGTCAGGAACAAGCCAGGGATCAGGAACCAGGAGGAACATCAGACAGCCAGGTAATACACAGGAACTGGAACTCACAAACAGGTCTGAGACAACCGAATGGAGCTTGATGCTCCTGTTTCCGCACAAGCCTTCAGGCTCGCCGGAAACAGCAGTTATGAAACAGCTGTGTTAAGACTGCTGCTCCATAACTGGCCTGTCTGCTCTGAGGCTGCGGACATCAATCTGCCCAATCATATACGATCAGGCTTATTGACACCCCCTGCTAGTGGCCTATTGGCAGCAAATCTGCAGGCGGTAGCATTGCACAAGCAGTTCACAAGAACTACTTGTGCAATCATGAATGCTGACAGCGTATGCTGTCGGCATTCATCGATGTCTGTCAGACATGATCCGCTGAGAGGATCATGTCGGACAGACTGATGATAAACTGGCCCCTTAAACTGTTACTTTAGGTCTATTCAATCAAGTCTTAAAAAATTTATTTTTTCCCCAACCCATAACTGCTTTATACTTATTACTTATCCAATTGTGCATGAAAATACTGGTTAGGCAACAGCCCTATTTGGACTCTATGTTTATGCCATAGCCAAAGCATGCCCTTGCAAACATTATTCCACAAACACCCCCCCCCCCCCTCATGTTTTACTCATTTGGAGTCTGATCTTGAGAAAAATAATAAAAAAATGATTAACTCAAGCACTCTGTGGTTATCACCTGGGTATTAATTTTAATTAAACGCTAGGGGGTAGATTTATCAAGCAGCAGATACTGAAATCTACCCCCAAAGTTTCAGGTCCACCTGAAACTTAAGTTAAGAAGCAGCAGCCGTATGACCACTGCTCCTTAACTCATCTGCCACCTCTAAGGTGGTGGACCGAAATCATCACAATCAGATATGATCAGGATGATTGACACCCCTGCTAGTCTCCGATTGTCCACAAATGTGTAGGGTGCAGCATCGCACAAGCATTTCTCAAGAAATGCTTCTGCAATGATAAATGCCGACAGTGTATGCTATCGCATTTATTAATGTTGGGCGGACATGATCCGCTACAGCAGATTATGTCCGCCCGACATTTGATAAATCTACCTGTCAGGGTGCCAGGAATCAGACTGAGATGAGAAGTGAAAAAATAATCACACCTTTATTAATAACAAAAATTAATAAAAAGTCCACAAGTCAAACAACAAGCCAGGGGTCAAAGCCAGAGCTGGTAGTTAGACAAGCTGGAATCAGGAACAAGGAGAACAGCAGAGTCAGGAACAAGCCAGGTATCAAAACCAGGAGGGACGTCAGACAGCCAGGTAATACACAAGAACTGGAACTCACATACAGGTCTGAGACAACGCAAGGGCAAAGCATACTGAACAGAGGCCCTTTAAATAATAAGTGATGCCAATTCTGAGAATGCATCCTGTCTCACACGGATGATGTACACCAGTCTGGCCATAAGAGGGCGTGCAGGAAATGAGCAGCATCACACACTCTACACCAGACTCAGCAAGAGAGGTGAGTAAAATGGCTGCCAGCAGCACATGGCAAACAAAGCAAAAGAAACCCTGACACTACCCCCTGGTGTATAGAAATACAAAGGGTATAACTCTAATACTATAGCCCTCTTGTCCAAATACAACATAGCGATCCTTCACTGAAAAGAGAAGAATTTAAACTGTTACTAAATTAACAGTTGTATGCAAAAATTACAGTTTCTTAACTTAAGAAACTGAAGCTGTCTCTTTCTCAGTCTAAAATAAATTCATACACCCATGAGACTCCTCATTTGAAAAAGAAGAGGCAAAGTTAGAGTAATAGTGAGGAATGGACAAGAAATCTGTACCAAAACTTGTATTAGTAAAATCATCTTTTTTCAAACAAGAAGTCCAATGACTCTCAAGATATCACGTGGTAGATATAAAGGGCCCCCATATAGTAAGTGTGGTGTGGACAAGGTTCTCAACTTAAGAACCTGTTTGCATGGCTTTTCATTAAACGGGCAGTGGACCCTGTACGTCTGCAGCCCGTATGTTCCAATATACACGCGCTTGAGTGTGTAATGCCGCCCCTTCTCTTGCACAAGGGCTTGTTAATCACCCAGAGCCAGTGTGTTTGGGGTGATTTCAATCCGCCACCTCATCAAGCAGTGGTCTGACGATTGCTACTTCTTACATTGCGGGAAGCAGGCTCGAATGTGCGAACCCGCTCCGCAAGTGCTCAAAAGAAGCTTATGCTGCTTAGAACATGGAGCCCCAAAACATTAAAATATCTAAATATTTTACTCACTAAATACTTGCTTTAGAGTTGTAAAATACAGTTACAAAACGTTGGCTGATATTATGTGGATGGGTGCTTGGTTGTTCCTCAAAATTGGAATCAGGAACTGTGTACAGCAGTCCTGATTCTAAATCGCCTATTTTATTAATTTTCTTAAGTGTTATCTAATTTGAGCATAAGCTACTTTAATGTAGTGTTTTAATATTGACAGTTTTTTTTTAACGTTCTTTATGATCTTATTTTGTTCAATTTTAAAGTTTGCCCATATGTGGAGCATTGCTTTAATATCATTTTTGTATGTATTTTATTTCATCCACTTACATTATAAGTGACCATTTATTAGCTGCATCTCAAAATGATCAAGTGTTGTCAGAAAGGAAATATATTTGAAACCTATGGACTCATAAAGACTCATTTAAATTACTGTTTCTGAGTCTAAAAGAATTTTGAACAAAAAAAATTAAATACAATAATTATAAGAACTAAAATAACATGGGTTCCTGTGTGTACTGCTGTTGGCAATCTTCTTAATAATAATATTTTAACTTCATTACTTCTTTTCTTGTAGAAAGATCACGCTACCTCATTAGGTTGTATGTGGTGGTTTGTGGTTAGATTTTTCAGTACTCTCTTGGTAAACAGAAGCTTTAAGTCAAACCAATACATTTGCAAAACAAATATGGTAAAGTAATACAAACCATATAGCAGACATACTCAGTATTTGGACATTTGCATAGTAAATTTGAGAATGATAGTTTTCTGTTAGATTACTTAATTTGTAGAGTCAGAAAAAGAACATATGCCAAAATAGACAAACAAATACAAAGCTTTAAAATTTTACATAGATTTGGAGGATTTTCTAGTTTTGAATATTAAGGAAATTACTATGTGTAATTAGGAGCATTCTATTTATCAGGGGTGTCCATATTTTGATAAGACGTCTACTTTTTTGTGAAGTTTGTCAGTATAATCTACTTCTTATACATACTCTAAGCATAAGATTATTCTTCATTTAACACGAATATTCCTGTGCAACATCACCATGTTTGTAATTAAAGGGACAGAATTCTGCACTATGATATTAAATTAAAGATATATTCACCCAAAAGTCTACTTACCTTTCATGCATTGCCGTCCTCTTTGGCGCTGCAGTTTTTAAAAAATAATGTGTCATAGGCTTGCTGTCTAAACAGAGCCACCTGACCAGGCAGCTCAACTAAATGTAGCAAGCTCCCACTCTTGGTAAAGCAACCAACAGCTTTACCCATAGCGGGCACGTGCTACATTTGGTCGAACGTTGGGATCGGATGCACTATGATTAGCCAGCAAGAATGTGACTCAACTTTTAAGCAACTGCAGCTCCGAAGAGGACAGCAATAAAATAGATTTTTGCAATGTTTACTGTCCCTTTAAAGGAAAACTAAACACAAATTATAAACTGCATAATTAGAACCCTTAATATATAAGAATAAGGCCTAGATTTAGAGTTTGGCGGTAGCCGTCAAAACCAGCATTAGAGGCTCCTAACGCTGGTTTTGGGCTACCGCTGGTATTTAGAGTCAGTCATTAAAGGGACTAACGCTCACTTTCCAGCCGCGACTTTTCCATACCGCAGATCCACTTACGTCAATTGCGTATCCTATCTTTTCAATGGGATCTTCCTAACGCCGGTATTTAGAGTCGTGGCTGAAGTGAGCGTTAGAACTCTAACGACAAAACTCCAGCCGCAGAAAAAAGTCAGTAGTTAAGAGCTTTCTGGGCTAACGCCGGTTCATAAAGCTCTTAACTACTGTGCTCTAAAGTACACTAACACCCATAAACTACCTATGTACCCCTAAACCGAGGTCCCCCCACATCGCCGCCACTCTATTAAAATTTTTTAACCCCTAATCTGCCGACCGCACACCGCTGCCACCTACATTATCCCTATGAACCCCTAATCTGCTGCCCCTAACACCGCCGACCCCTATATTATATTTATTAACCCCTAATCTGCCGCCCACGCTATCGCTGACCCCTGCATATTATTATTAACCCCTAATCTGCCGCTCCGTACACCGCTGCCACCTACATTATAGCTATGTACCCCTAATCTGCTGCACCTAACACCGCCGACCCCTATATTATATTTATTAACCCCTAATCTGCCCCCCTCAACGTCGCCTCCACCTGCCTACACTTATTAACCCCTAATCTGCCGAGCGGACCGCACCGCTACTATAATAAAGTTATTAACCCCTAATCCGCCTCACTCCCGCCTCAATAACCCTATAATAAATAGTATTAACCCCTAATCTGCCCTCCCTAACATCGCCGACACCTAACTTCAATTATTAACCCCTAATCTGCTGACCGAATCTCGCCGCTACTGTAATAAATGGATTAACCCCTAAAGCTAAGTCTAAACCTAACACTAACACCCCCCTAAATTAAATATAATTTAAATCTAACGAAATAAATTAACTCTTATTAAATAAATTATTCCTATTTAAAGCTAAATACTTACCTGTAAAATAAACCCTAATATAGCTACAATATAAATTATAATTATATTATAGCTATTTTAGGATTTATATTTATTTTACAGACAACTTTGTAATTATTTTAACCAGGTACAATAGCTATTAAAAAGTTAAGAACTATTTAATAGCTAAAATAGTTAAAATAATTACAAAATTACCTGTAAAATAAATCCTAACCTAAGTTACAATTAAACCTAACACTACACTATCAATAAATTAATTAAATAAAATACCTACAATTATCTACAATTAAACCCTACACTAACACTACACTATCAATAAATATATTAAATAAAGTTCCTAAAAATAAATACAATTAAATAAACTAACTAAAGTACAAAAAATAAAAAAGAACTAAGTTACAAAAAATAAAAAAATATTTACAAACATTATAAAAAAATTACAACAATTTTAAACTAATTACACCTACTCTAAGACCCCTAATAAAATAACAAAGACCCCCAAAATAAAAAAATGCCCTACCCTATTCTAAATTACAAAAGTTCAAAGCTCTTTTACCTTACCAGCCCTTAAAAGGGCCCTTTGCGGGGCATGCCCCAAAGAATTCAGCTCTTTTGCCGGTAAAAAAAACACATACAATACCCCACCCCAACATTACAACCCACCACCCACATACCCCTAATCTAACCCAAACCCCCCTTAAATAAACCTAACACTAAGCCCCTGAAGATCTTCCTACCTTGTCTTCACCATGCCAGGTATCACCGATCGTTACAGACTCCAAAATCTTCATCCAAGCCCAAGCGGGGGCTGGTGATCCATAATCCGGTGGCTAAAGAGGTCCAGAATCAGCCAATCGGATTGAACTTGATTCTGATTGGCTGATTCCATTAGCCAATCAGAATTTTCCTACCTTAATTCCGATTGGCTGATAGAATCCTATCAGCCAATCGGAATTCGAGGGACGCCATCTTGGATGACATCCCTTAAAGGAACTGTCATTCATCGGGAAGTCGTTGGAAGAAGAAGATGGGTCCGCGGTGGAGGTCTTCAAGATGGAGCCGGTCGTCATTGGATGAAGATAGAAGATGCCGCTTGGATCAAGATGGTTGCCGGTCCGGATTGCCTCTTCTTCGCGGATAGGATGAAGACTTTGGAGCCTCTTCTGGACCTCTTCAGCTGCCGGATTATGGATCGCCAGCCCCCGCTTGGGCTTGGATGAAGATTTTGGAGCCTGGAACGATCGGTGATACCTGGCATGGTGAAGACAAGGTAGGAAGATCTTCAGGGGCTTAGTGTTAGGTTTATTTAAGGGAGGTTAGGGTTAGATTAGGGGTATGTGGGTGGTGGGTTGTAATGTTGGGGGGGGTATTGTATGTTTTTTTTTACAGGCAAAAGAGCTGAATTCTTTGGGGCATGCCCCGCAAAGGGCCCTTTTAAGTGCTGGTAAGGTAAAAGAGCTTTGAACTTTTGTAATTTAGAATAGGGTTGGGCATTTTTTTATTTTGGGGGTCTTTGTTATTTTATTAGGGGGCTTAGAGTAGGTGTAATTAGTTTAAAATTGTTGTAATATTTTTCTTATGTTTGTAAATATTTTTTATTTTTTGTAACTTAGTTCTTTTTTATTTTTTGTACTTTAGTTAGTTTATTTAATTGTATTTATTTGTAGGTATTGTATTTAATTAATTTATTGATAGTGTAGTGTTAGGTTTAATTGTAGATAATTGTAGGTAGTTTATTTAATTTATTTATTGATAGTGTAGTGTTAGGTTTAATTGTAACTTAGGTTAGGATTTATTTTACAGGTAATTTTGTAATTATTTTAACTAGGTAGCTATTAAATAGTTCTTAACTATTTAATAGCTATTGTACCTGGTTAAAATAAATACAAAGTTGCCTGTAAAATAAATATTAATCCTAAAATAGCTATAATATAATTATAATTTATATTGTAACTATATTAGGGTTTATTTTACAGGTAAGTATTAAGATTTAAATAGGAATAATTTATTTAATAAGAGTTAATTTATTTCGTTAGATAAAAATTATATTTAACTTAGGGGGGTGTTAGTGTTAGGGTTAGACTTAGCTTTAAGGGTTAATACATTTATTATAGTAGCGGTGAGCTCCCATCGGCAGATTAGGGGTTAATTATTGTAGGTAGCTGGCGGCGACGTTGTGGGGGGCAGATTAGGGGTTAATAAATATAATATAGGGGTCGGCGGTGTTAGGGGCAGCAGATTAGGGGTACATAGGTATAATGTAGGTAGCGGCGGTATACGGAGCGGCAGATTAGGGGTTAAAAAAATATGCAGGTGTCAGCGATAGCGGGGGCGGCAGATTAGGGGTTAATAAGTGTAAGGTTAGGGGTGTTTAGACTCGGGTACATGTTAGAGTGTTAGGTGCAGACGTAGGAAGTGATTCCCCATAGGAAACAATGGGGCTGCGTTAGGAGCTGAACGCTGCTTTTTTACAGGTGTTAGGTTTTTTTTCAGCTCAAACTGCCCCATTGTTTTCTATGGGGATATCGTGCACGAGCACGTTTTTGAAGCTGGCCGCGTCCGTAAGCACCGCTGGTATCTAGCGTTGCAGTGGCGTTAAATTATGCTCTACGCTCCCTTTTTGGAGCCTAACGCACTGAAAACCCAGCCCTTCTGTGAACTCTAAATTCCAGCGGTATTTAAAAGGTGCAGGAGAAAAAAAGCATGCGTAGCTAACGCACCCCTTTGGCCGCCAAACTCTAAATCTAGCCGTATGTTTGCAATAAAAACTGCAGCTTTATTTTGTCAAATAAGTATATTGTTTAATGTTTATTCTTTTCACTGATTTCCCTGTCCCCAAGAACACAATAACCCCTGCTAACCAATCACAAACTAATATTCACATATAGCAAAAACTCTGCTTGCACATGTGCAGACTGGGCAAGGCTACACTCTTGCATTCCCTTAAGGTGGTTTAGCACTAATTCAACTTGGTTACTATTGTAAAGAATGATTTGCCTGTCATGATTGTTGATGCAAAACTAATAATCCACCTTTTAAAAGCATGTGATACCATTGAAGCTTAGGTAGGGAGGGGAAAGTAAACAAAAGCTCACATTGATTGCCTTAAAGTATTAACCCAAGCCTCACTGGGAGAAAGTGAAACAAACACATTTTTTTTTATGTATTTTACATCAAAATGCTGCAAAATAAATAATGAATGAATATTGCAATAATGTTTCACTTTTAATAATGAAACATTTTATGCTTTGTGGAAATTTCAAGTTTAATTGTCCTTTAAGATCACAGTAATGGTGCATTGTATAATTGTGCAAAACACCTTTTCACATTTCTTTCTTTTAAAGGACATGATACTCTTAATGTTTTCTTCATACCATCTGAAATAGAATGTTTCAAAATGTATTATAGTGCTTTGTTTTTGGGAAATAGATATTACTGTGCTGAATGAAACCAGCTTTTTCTGGGTGAGTTTCCCCTATTAGCCAATTAGCAATAGAGTCTACCCAGTCATGCCCTTCATGTTAGTTTCATATTAAATATAAACAGATTTTACATTTTTCATCAAATATAAAAATTTCAAATGTATTTTAAACATTTTATCTGTTGCTTTTTCACATATGTGATAGAACAAAATGTGAGTACCATGATTCTTTGACTTGACCTTATACTATCTCTTTTGCCTGAAATGGAGATGGTGATTTTACCTCTTGCACTGAAATACATGATAACTTTATGACAATACTTACTTTGCATTTTGCCTCAACAGCACAAGCAAGAAAAGACCAGCAACCAATAAACACAGATCTAATGGACTCAGCCTTTTTTCACCTACATGTTTTTATATCTATCCCTCTAAAAATATTTAAAAAAATAATTAAAAACCTTATTAGCTTATTTCACACAATTGTGTGGTTTGTAATTCTGGAATCTGTAACTAGCTAAAAGCCAGGAGCTGGTTCACAGCACCCAGAATCCGCTACAGAGGGGAGCTGACAGAGTAATCAGTGTACTAGAAAATAAGAGGTAATTGTGCAAATGGTCATAGCTTGTCATACCCTGAGGATAAAGTTAAATCTCTGGGTCTCAGCTTCAGATCCTGAGAATTACAAGGTCAGGGCATATCTGTACTCTGGTTTTAAACATAAATATTGTGCATCAGAATTATATTGATGCATATTTAGATTGGACATACGTTAGTGGAAAACCATACAGTTTTATTCCAGGCTAAATATTTATTTTTTAAATCCAGTACTGTTTACCGTCTTTTTCTATTCATTTTATGACATTCCCAACACAGAGCAGTAGCATCAAATCCAGTCTGCAAAACTATAAACTCCATCTAATTCATAGGCTGTGAAAGGTCACATAAGTGAACTGTGTTTTGATGGTATCTTAGTAAAGGCATCAGATTTCAACACCAGCACAGAGCTGGTCAAAAGGTCTTACATAGCTACTATGTTTTTTTCTGTTGCATGAGGAAGATCTATAAACATTTTATAATGCCAGTGCTAGCATCTAAAATTATTAGATCATTTATAAATCCAAATTGTTCAGATATTTTTCATGTTGCATATCAAGAGTATTATTGAAAATCATAATGAATATTCCTCATCATGTGTAGCACAATCAACAGCAGGATACCTTTTACTTGCAAGCTAAGAGGTACTGAGTTGTTCTGTAGCTTGTACTCTAATTAAGCATAAAACAACTCAAAACTGAATACCCCATAAAGGGCTAGGTTACAAGTAGAGCACTGCAGTAGAGCACTGCTGACTGTGTGTAGCGAGATGCTTTGCTCTCGACCTCTCAAAATCAGTATCATCCAATTTGGTATTGCAAGTTGTTTATTAAATTGTTCAACCAAAGCAATTTTAATCAAATGATTTTTACTTTTTTATACCTTCAATGTAAAGTGCAAATGTGTAGTAGTAAGATCATTTTGTTCATATTACTATTAATTGGTTAAAGGGACAGGAAAGTCAACATTAAAGGGACAGTAAATTTTGTCCCAGATGTTACATAATTCTGCACTATGGGGCATATTTATCAAGATACATACGGAGCTTGATGCCCCGTGTTTCCGGCAAGCCTGAAGACCGCTGCTCCATAACCTGTCTGCCTGCTCTGAGGCCGCGGACAGAAATCGCCAGAAATCAACCCTATCGAATATGATCGGGTTGATTGACACCCTCTGCTAGCGGCCGCAAATCTGCAGGGGGCGGCATTGCACCAGCAGTTCACAAGAACTGCTGGTGCAATTATAAATGCCGACAGCACATGCTGTTGGCATTTATCGATGTGCAGCGGACATGATCTGCAATAACGGATCATGTCTGCTCGCACAATCATAAATATGCCCCTGTGTGAAGAAGTTTGTGACATATTTATAGCCTTTCCTTTGAAAACTTTTTCCAAAATACCTAAAGTTCTCGGCTACTTTACCTAGTGTGGGAGCGTACTACATGTAGTTGAATAGCGTGATCGGACGTGCTGTAATTAGACTATGTGCCCATGATGCAATAGTTAAAAAACCTGCCGCGCCAAAGATGATGGCTGAGCATATTAGGTAAGTATTGTTTTAGCCTGCAAATTAGATATATATAAAAAAAATTTCAAGGGAAAGGCTATCCATATGTTACATAATTTTGCACATAGTTATAGAGCATGCAATTTTAAGCAACATTTCAATTTACTTCTCTTTTTTGGTAAAAACAAATAGAAAAAAAATAAAAAAAAAGATATATATACACACACACACACACACACACACACACACACACATATATAAACTGTGTATATATATATATATATATATATATATATATATATATATATAGGGAATGATATAAACAATAGATATATATATCTATATCAGATATTTTTAGGACTAGATATATAAAATAGATACACACACACAAAGGGCTCCAATGCACACCTCACAGGCGACAGGTTGTAAAAAAAAAACATATACATATATATATACATATTTAGACATGTTTATGCATGTATCTCTAACCCTCTGCCTGTCTTTTTTTCCTAACACCGGAGATCTTATATCTGAGCCATTGTAACTTTTTTTGCTATATTTTTACAATAATTTTATTAGATATTGTTATTATGAGTGTAACTGTACTGTTTAATGTATTTGATATGTTTTATGACACTTTTTTGTTTTGCTTGTGCTGAGGTCACGGTAATCATTCTAGCGTAAATCGTGATTGCACGTTCACATTTATTTTCAACTTCCAATATGAGTGCTTCTTCCAACCTGCGCAAACAGCTGTGATAAACCTGATATTGCTTGTGCATAACTGTTCATGCGCCACTCGTAATCTGGCTCTTAAATGGGAATTATGATTTTATTTTATTTTAGTTTTAGAACACATACATCAAAATAGATATATTTGCAAATTTCTTAGATGATGTCTGTATAACATCTCAGATTCTATTGACAGTGTCATATGTGATGTCATTGGTGGTATAATTTATTTTACCACAAAGATCTCCCAGAGGGAATTAGGGTAAAATGTCCTGACTTCTGGACATTTGAGAAAGAACTATAAATATTACAATAACAAAAGTATTTGGCCCATATTGCAGCACTATGATACAGTGAAACTATAACATTAGATATATATTACACTGTAAAAAAAAAAAGATTTATAGAGGTTTGTAAAACTCTGGCATTTGTAACATTTTTTATGGTCAGTGTTGTACACCAAGGATTTTAAGCTGGGAAATCACCCTCTATCTTTTAAGCTCCTGATTTCATGTATCAGAAATATTACAGGAGCATAAAAGTGCAAAAAGTAAATGATCTAATGTGTCATTTACTCTTTCTTGCATATAATTATCATAACTATCACTTGCAAAGAGCCTAAACAAACAGCTCCAGAGAATCAATGACATACTGGGATTTAGATAAAAATATCTGGTGAGCCAATGACAGGTGGCATATGTGTGTAGCCACCAATCACTAGCCAGCTTCTAGTAGTGCATTGCTACTCTTGAGCCTACCTAGGTATGCTTTTCAACAACGGATACACAAAGAATGAAGTAAATTTGATAGAAATCAATTGAAAAGTCTCTTAAAATTGCATGCTCTTAAATCTAAATCTTGAGAATTTTATTTTGACTTTCCTATCCCTTTCAGCATGTAAAACTTGTTTAAAGTGGAAGAACTATTTAAAAAAAAAAAAATCAAATGTTAAAATAAAAAATAAATAGACAATAACAGAAACAAAAGCAATACTATGATTTTAAAGGGTTGATTAAACCTCACTAATTTATTATCAGATAGATTACGAGTTTTGAGCGCTACAGGGAAATTAATGACCACCACCTACATTACAGTTATTAACCCCTAATCCGCCGCCCCCAATGTCACCGCCACTATACTAAAGTTATTTACCCCTAAACCTCTGGCCTCTCACATCACTAACACTAAATAAATAAATATATTAACCCCTAAACCTAACCCTAACGTAACCCTAAGCCTAAGTCTAACCCTAACCCCCCCTAACTTAAATATAATTAAAATAAATCTAAATAAAACTTACAATTATTACCTATATAATTCCTATTTAAAACTAAATACTTACCTATAAAATAAAACCTTTGCTAGCTACAATATAACTAATAGTTATATTGTAGCTAGCTTAGGTTTTATTTTTATTTCACAGGTAAGTTTGTATTTAGTTCAAATAAGTAGACTAGTTAGTAAATAGTTATTAACTATTTAATAACTACCTAGTTAAAATAAATACAAACTTACCTGTAAAATAAAACCCAACCTGCCTTACACTAGAACCTAACATTACAATAAAATAAATTAAATTAAATTAATTTGGAAAGGCATTGCCCCTTCAAAGGGCATTTAGCTCTTTTACATTGCCCAAAACTCTACTCTAAAAATAAAACCCACCCAATGAACCCTTAAACAAACCACTAACCCCAGACGATCCACTTACAGTTTTCGAAGACCGGACATCCATCCTCATCCAGGCGGCAGAAGTCTTCACCCAAGCGGGCAGAAGTCCTCATCGAAGCCGGCAGAAGTCTTCATCCAAGCGGCAGAAGTCTTCATCCAGACGGCATCTTCTATCTTCAAGACATCCGGCGCGGAGCACCCTCTTCTTCCGATTGTCGCTGAAGAATGAAGTTTCCCTTTAAGTGACGTCATCCAAGATGGCGTCCCTTACATTCCGATTGGCTGATAGAATTCTTTCAGCCAATAGGTATTAAAGGTGAAAAAATCCTATTGGCTGTTGCAATCAGCCAATACGATTGAGTTTTCGTCCTATTGACTGATCCAATCAGCCAATAGGATTGAGCTTGCATTCTATTGGCTATTCCAATCATACCTTTTAAGGGCTATTTCCAGTTTAGTGTAGGCTAGGTTTTTTTTATTTTGGGCAGGATTTTTTATTTTGATAGGGCTGTTAGATTAGGAGTAAATCGTTTTTATTTTTGCTAATTTCGTTTTTAATTTTTTGTAATTTAGTCTTTATTTTTTTGTAATTTAGATAATTGTATATGATTATTTTAATTTTTTTATTTTATTGTAATGTTAGGTTTTACTGTAAGGCAGGTTAGGTTTTATTTTACAGGTAACTTTGTATTTATTTTAACTAGGTAGTTATTAAATAGTTAATAACTATTTACTAACTAGTGTACCTAGTTAAAATAAATACAAACTTATCTGTGAAATAAAAATAAAACCTAAGATAGATACAATATTACTATTAGTAACGGAAAACTAAGCTAGCTTAGGTTTTATTTTATAGGTAAGTATTTAGTTTTAAATAGGAATTATTTACGTAATAATTGTAAGTTTTATTTAGATTTATTTTAATTATATTTAAGTTAGGGGGTGTTAGGGTTAGACTTAGGCTTAGGGTTACGTTAGGTTAAGGGTTAGGTTTAGGGGATAATATATTTATGTAGTGATGCGGGAGGGTGGCGGTTTAGGGTTTAATAGGTATATTATAGTGGCGGTGTGGGCGGACGGCAGATTAGGGGTTAATAATCTTTAAATAGTGTTTGCAATGCGGGAGGGCGGTGGTTTAGGGGTTAATAAGTTTATTATAGTGGCGACGATGTCGGGGAGCAGCGGAATAGGGGTTAATAACATTTTTTAAGTGGCGGTGATGTCCGGAGCGGAAGATTAGGGGTTAATAATTTTACTATAGTGTTTGCGATGTGGGAGGGCCTCAGTTTAGGGGTTAATAGGTAGTTTATGGGTATTAGTGTAATTTTTAACACTTTAGTTATGAGTTTTATGTTACAGCTTTGTAACGTAAAACTCATTACTACTCACTTTAGATGGCGGTACGAATCTTGTCAGTATAGAGTGTACCGCTCACTTTTTGGCCTCCCAGGCAAACTCGTAATACCGGCGCTATGGGAGTCCCATTGAAAAAGGACTTTTTTAAATGTGCGGTCCTGACTTTGCGTGACGGCCAAAAAGGTGTGTGGTACACCTTTACCTGCAAGACTTGTAATAGCGGCGTTAGGGAAAAAGCATCGTTATGAAGCATAACGATGCTTTTTCACTCATAACGAAAAAATCGCAAACTAGCTGAATATTATTTGTCTATTTTGGGTACAATACATCACGTTTGCCCATTTCAGAGAGGTTTTTGTTTAGGCTTTGAACAAAGTCATCCTGTAATAAATATTGCTGACAGGCTCGATAGTATCAGAACAGGATTGCCTCAGAAAGTACCCTGATATAGCTAACTCTCATATAGATTACGAGTTGAGCGTTATGACTCAAATTTTATCGTTATGGCCCATAACATATCAATTTTCCTAACACAGCCATTACAAGTTTCAAAAAACCTCCGTAGCGCCATAAAAACCCCCATATATGCTCAAATCCATAACGCTATCCAAAACCAGTAGTTAATGTTATAACGCAACCAAAAACATTCACAAATCACTTCAAAAATATTATACAAAGTACACTTACACTCAAACAAACACTCTACAATTTTTTTAAAAACAAGATATATAACGGATAAAAGATACGAGATCTTTGGTGTTATAAAAAAAATGCACACAAACCCATTTGACATTGACTTACATAGACATACATGAACTTACTCTCATTTAACTACATCTACGTACAGAAATCAATACATACAAACAATATACAGCACATTACGTACACAAAACATTTTTTAAATATGAAATTATCACGATTTCAGGTACTTTTTCACAGAATGACATGACGTCACTCACTTTACGCTCAACAGGAGTGTTGGAAGTTTTTTTCTTTCAATTTCTAGCCTCCATTGATTTCTATGGGGAATACTTGCTCGTGCACGCGACTGGCCTCTTATTCGAAACACACGCGATAATTTTCTATTTTAAAACTTGTATTGGCAACATAATAATTGTTGTGCTGATTCATTCATTCTTGCGTAGGTCCCACAATAACAAATAAATCACGAAATATACTATTTGCCACTGGAGTTTTGTGTTTTACATGTGTGAACATCACTACAACATCAAAATCTTTTATGAAATTACATCAACTATAAATCACGATCAATTGTATCATCACCAATATGAAATCAGTTTCAAGAATTAACACATATTTAAACGGACATAAAATATACTTTTTTAGATTTAATTATTCAGAAACAGTAGGCAATTTTAAACAGTTGTCTCATTTACGTCTATTATATCATTTAATTTATTCTATTCATATGCTTTCATTAACAGCATATCTAGATAGGCTCAGCAGATGATGATTGCTGGCTGTACAAAGATGTCTTCTGTGATTGCCTCACACAGGCGCATTGCTATTCATTCAACAAACCATATATAAACAATGAACACATTGGAAGGTTTAACATTGGATTCTCTCTCTGAATCATAAAAGATAAATTATGGCTTTAGTGTCCCTTTAACATCACGATTTCAATATAATATAATATTCGGAATTCCTTATCATTATAAGATATCATTAGTAAATATTATAGTTGTCGCTTTTTTGGAAGGAAAAACAGAATTTATGCTTACCTGATAAATTACTTTCTCCAACGGTGTGTCCAGTCCACGGCGTCATCCATAACTTGTGGGAATACTCTCTTCCCCAACAGGAAATGGCAAAGAGCACAGCAAAATGACGAAACCAGAGCTGTTTACAGTTTTAACCCCTCTACAGTCCCAGCTACAGCCTTTGCTGCAACTTTACCAAACCCAGGGGGGTATACGATACCAAATGAAGCCTTCTAGGAACCTTTTCAACCACTTCTAGACCCACACACATGCAGCTGAATGTCCTGCTCTCAAAAGTAACTGCGCAGTAATGGCGCGAAAATGAGGCTCTGCCTACTACATAGAAGGCCCTTCCTGACTGGGAAGGTGTCTAAACCAGTGCCTGACGTAAAAAAACGTTCCCCAAAGTTATAAAGTGTGAATTTCAACTTCAAACTGTATAAAATGCCCAAATAAAGCAATCGATCTAGCCCATAAAAGTGTCTACCAGTTTTATAGCCCATATTAAGCCCTTTATTCTGTTTGAGACTAAGAAAATGGCTTACCGGTCCCCATGAGGGGAAAATTACAGCCTTCCAGCATTACACAGTCTTGTTAGAAATATGGCTAGTCATAGCTTAAGCAGAAAAGTCTGCCAACTGTTTCCCCCAACTGAAGTTATCTCATCTCAACAGTCCTATGTGGAAACAGCAAACTATTTTAGTTACTGCTGCTAAAATCATATTCCTCTCACAAACAGAACTCTTCATCTTTTTCTGTTTCAGAGTAAATAGTACATACCAGCACTATTTTAAAATAACAATCTCTTGATAGTAGAATAAAAAACTACAACTAAACACCACATACTCTTCACCATCTCCGTGGAGATGCTGCTTGTTCAGCAGGCAAAGAGAATGACTGGGGTGGGCGGAGCCTGGGAGGGACTATATGGACAGCTTTTGCTGTGCTCTTTGCCATTTCCTGTTGGGGAAGAGAATATTCCCACAAGTTATGGATGACGCCGTGGACCGGACACACCAATGTTGGAGAAAACAATGCTATACTGCTTTATATAAATCAACATATGTGGCAGAGAATCACAATACATACATATATGTACATAACACACATCACACAACAATAAAGCACACATTTATCTTTTTAATCATCACACAATAAGAATGTTGCAAGCTAGAACAAGAGAACGAAGATTTGCTAACTAGACAGGCATGTGGCTAATATGATGACATCATTCTAAGCTTCAACCATACAGATTCCAGCATTAGGACTTTACTGCCCCTTTCATCAGTTTCTCACTCAATATTACATATACGTAGACGAGAGGTTTGTAAGATCTTCCTTATTATTGCAATTTCAATGGGACACGTAAAATATTGAGATCTCACCAATCACTTATAAATATAATATTATAGATGTCAGCCGTTACTTAATCGTTTTGCAACGATATTGCAGCAACATTGATCAATTAGATTATATGCCATGTCTATGCACTTTCATTCATGTTAGCGTGGACGTGTGGTTTTTAATACAAGATCGTGTTTACTAAGTATTGAACGTGTTACACATATGAACAAACATTACGAAGATGGACTGTATATGTTAGATTTTACACTTTCACATTACAATTTATTGGGGAAAAACAAAATTTCAACAAACACAAAAAAAACCCCACTTTGAAAGCATTCATGCCGCTCACATACAATCAAGTGTATACAATGAACAATCATTATGAACACTCTACCATTGGACATATTACACTATAAATCACCCAAACACCATGGCCAAAGCGTCCCTTGTGATCGACATTGTATCAAATCGCTTTTGTGTGTTTGCATACCTTGTTACTCCTTGTCATTCCTGTGTTTGCTCTGCTCTTTGGCTTTGTGCTGCTTGGCTTTGCAAATATGAATAACCCCCAGTTAGAGTGTGTAGGTGGTGTTGGACAAGTTTTGTACAAGAGAATTAGGCGGGCTTGGCATCTCCAAGAGAGGCTTGGGGAACATGTGATTAGGGGTCCTCATGTTCACAGGGTGAGGCTCACCTTGGATAAAATGAGCAACTTTGAGGTTTTCGACAAGTATAGGCTCAATAGACAGCAGCTCTTGAGCCTATATTATGTACTGAAGCCTTATCTGGAGCCACGCAGACGTATGCGGACTGCAATCCCTGGCATGTCCAAGATGCTATGCTGCATACATGTCCTGGCGTCCGGAAGCTTTCAATCCAGAGAGGTATACATTTCTGGGTTGTCCCAGAGTACCTTCTCTGTGGTTTATGACAAGTTTCTGAACATCATGATAAGAATTAGTAGGCTTTATGTAGGATTCCTTCAAACTGAGAACGATTGGAGGCGACTCAAGAGGGAATTATATGCAATAGCTGAAATGCCGAATGTTTTGGGAGCATTAGATTGCACCCATATTGTGCTGCGGGCTCCAGCAAATGAGGGCCCCTACCGAAATCGCAAAAACTTTCATAGTTTGAACGTTCAGTTCGTTTGTGATGCTCGTATGCGAATTATGAATGTGTTTGCGAATTTTGGGGTGGCAATCGTCACTCTGGCGGCAGTTTGAGGACAGACAGTTTCCCCATGGGTGACTCGTTGGTGAGTACTTGTGCACAGCATGGTTCAGAAGTTAGACAATTGCAACTGTAATGTTCGTAAACAGTTGTGTTCGTAAACAGTTGTGTTTGCAGATATAGGATGCGCTTTAACCATTTTTTTGTCTCTTTCTGCAAATGTCTATTTTTAGCTCCAAACAGATATGTAGCAAGTCATAGCTTAAATGTGCAGATATAGGATGCACTTTAACCATTTATTTGTCTCTTTCAGCAAATGTCTAGTTTTAGCGAAAAACAGATATGTAGCAGGTCATAGCAAAAAAGCAAATGTCTAGTTTAGGCAATTTTAGTATACACAAATGCATTGTATAATTTTATTATTTTTTTAAATGTATTTTTTCATATCATAATTTTTCTGATATTTGTAATATGGACATTTTGGCATGTTAATTATTTATAGGTGATTCGGGTTACATGAGCCGGTCTTGGCTCATTACGCCATTACGTAACCCAGCTGATGAGGCACAGGTGAGCAACAATTGTGCACACAAGCGGACTAGGCCTGAAGTGGAGCGGATGCTTGGGCTCCTCAAAATGTCATTTAGATGCCTGGACAGGTCTGGAGGAGCCCTCCAATACAGCCCTAGTAAAGTGGCGAAGATCATTATAGCCTGCAGCATCCTTCATAACATAGCTCAGCAGGCTGGGATGCTGCAGACCATCCAGGTGCCCCGAGACCTCCTCCAAGATGAGGAGGATGACACAGTTCTAGAGGGGCCATTCCGGGACGAGGGGGTCAATGTGTCAGGGTTTTTCCCTGTTGTGTTTGCCATGTGCTGCTGGCAGCCATTTTACTCACCTCTCTTCCTGACTTGGTGCATTGTGGGGGATGCTGCTCACTTCCTTATATGGCCAGACTGTTGTGCATCATCCATGTAAGACAGGATGCAGTCTCAGAATTGTGATGTCATCATTTATTATTTAAAGGGCCTCTGTTCAGTATGATTTGTCTTTTCATTGTCTGAGACCTGTTTGTGAGAGTTCCTGTGTATTACCTGGCTGCCTGACATTCTTCCTGGTTCCTGATCCCTGGCTTGTTCCTGACTCTGCTGTTCTCCTTGTTCCTGATTCCGGCTCATCTGACTATTCGCTTTGGCTCCTGACTTGGCTTGTCTGACTACCAGCTCTGGTTTTGACTCCTGGCTTGTTATTTGACTTGTTGACATTTTATAATTTTTTTGCTAATAATAAAGGTGTGACTATTTTTGCACTTCTCGTCTCAGTCTGATTCCTGGCACCCTGACACAATGTCAGAGACAACGTCATCAACCGCCACTTCAGACGGTAAATACTATAAGTTATATAGTCTGAAAGGGATAAATGCCACAGATAGCAGATGAAGGGATACTGTGAAAAAAATTGACAAAGTCATAAATCAGATGTTAAGTATTATCACAATTTATTGTTATAACATAACACAAAAGAGGCTACATATGCTTAGTAAGCTATTGATATAAATATTTTAGGAAATAGTTAGGGGGAGGAATGCAGAACTATGTACCATTTTACTAGAGATTTGATTTACACTTTAATTTCCATTAGGGAGATTGACTTCATCTACAGACTGAAAGTGAAGAATACCAGACTGAAAGTGAAGAATACAATGTGATCATGTCTGTGGCATTGTCTTTCAACTGTGCTGACTTCTAAAAACATACAAAGACACGTTCACATGGTAAGTGTACACAAAAGACTGGGGATGCAGGATACATCTTATGGAAAACACTTATGTTTCCTCATTTCTTTTAGATGGTATTTCACAATCCTCTATTTGGAAAGTGATGAATGTGACACATAATGAAGAATGGAATCGACTTTTAAAGATCATACATCCAGGTTAGTTTGCACAATGCATGCTATTAATAAGACTCATAGGAGGAATAATGTGAAAATAGTTCATAATATATTGAATGTGTGTGACAATTTTCACCATGTCTTATTTTTGAAGACGTTTATTTAATATACATTCCCCCTACTGTGTGCTAGAGAGGACTCAGATTGTGTTCGAACATACAGATAAAGGGATACATTTCATAGTTGACATTTAGGTATATTAGTTTTTGAAGGGACAGGAAATATTACATTCAATTATGTCCCTCATACAATTGAATTATTAGGAATTTTAGCACAAAATAGGATATTAGGACTTATTTTGTCTAATTTTAAATGTTAATATGTAAGTCAACTCTTGATTAGACAATTTAATGTGATTAATTTAAAATTATGTGTGTGTATATATATATATATATATATATATATATATATATATATATATATATATATATATATATCCAGTCTGAACCTGGCTTTAATATCAGAACACACAATAATTGTTAGAGTATAGACAGAAGATTACTTTACAATTATTATACTTATTACACTCTCTCTCTGTCTCTCTTACTCTCTCTCTCGCTCTGTCTTACTCTATCTCTCTCTTACTCTCTCTCTCTCTTACTCTTTCTCTCTTTCTCTTACTCTCTCTCTTACTCTCTCTCTCTCTCTTATTAAATATCTATTTTACAAGCACATACCTGATATTAAATATAATACAGTTACCTTTTTAATTTAAAATATCAACACAGCTCAAGTAGATAATGAATGTTAAAGTCTTGTATTTTACATAAGTTAAGGTGGAGTAAGATACAGCCATATAATTTTGGTTGTGTGATTTAGAGCAGTGTTTTTCAACCAGTGTGCCGTGAGAGATCCTCAGGTGTGCCACGGCAGACTGACAACAGTGTGACATATTTTTTAAACTTTGCTTGTTTTTTACTCCCAGTGCAGGGGTAGTTTGTAGGAGGCATGGCATAACAGCACAATACATCATAAAATGTTAATGACGAGGCTATGCATTATAAAGTCTACATAACAACTTTTGGTTATGTCACTTTAAGAAATGTGCAGGGTGAACTTGTTAGATTAAAGTGAAAGTGTAGCTTAATTTTATATTCACATTCTAATATCTATCATTCATTTTTTTGAAAATGTAATATATTCATAAAATAAATCTAGCTTAGTTATTATGGTATAGTTATTTACAAGGTAACCTAGGTAGATTAAATGATCTTTAAGGAAAAAATTATAGCTAAGTTTATTTTCACATTTAGACAGAGCTAGTTATTTTATGCCATATTGATGACTTTTCACTCTAGTGGAGTCATTTGAAGAGACAGTTAACTCATAGATATTTCCAAATATAATTTCTCACAATTATCCTCTTTACTTGCTGGAGTGTATAAAATTGTTTACAAGTATTTCCGTTACCCTTCATTTTTATTTTAAAATAGTTTATTTCTCCTATGGTATCTCCACCTATTCATAATGTTTTTGGCTTTAAGGCAAAGCTGGGTAAACACAGCCATCAAAAGATATTACACTCCCAGTGGGGCATACAATATATAAGGTAATACAATGTAAAAAAAAAAAAAATTGTTGATTGGTTTACAGATATAAGAAGAAGTATGTATATGTACATAATGTGATAAAGTTAGATCAGATTATATCTACAAGCTCAAAACATTTTATTTTGTTGTGGCTTCAAAACACAAAATAAGAATTCATATACAAACCGTAACAATTTAATTTCATACATTATATACTCTGCTGCTGATTAAATAATGAGAAATTGTAAACACCTTGGCATCTATTTATCAAAGCATTGACTTTCTTGCATTTGCCGGCACCAATACGATGAGCAGCAGACTGTTGTTAACTAACAGTCATCGATCTCGCTGCTCTTCGGCTTTTTCACAGCTTTCTTGGTACCCTGTCACTAAACACCCACACTATACTATACTGTTTACTCCCTATACTGCCGCTCCCGGACCCTGCCGCAACTAAATAAAGTGTTTAACCCCTAAACCGCTGCTCCCGGAGAACACCACAACTAAATAAAGTGTTTAACCCCTAAACCACTGCTCCCGGAGCCCACCACAACTGAATAAAGTGTTTAACCCCTAAACTGCCGCTCCCGGAGCCCACCACCACCTACATTATATTTATTAACCCCTAATCTGCCCCCCTACACCGCCGCCACCTACATTATATTTATTAACCCCTAATCTGCCCCCTACACCGCTGCCACCTACTTTATACTTATTAACCCCTAATCTGCCCCCCCAACACCACCGCCACTATATTAAATTTATTAACCCCTAAACCTAAGTCTAACCCTAACACCCCTAACTTAAATATAATTTAAATAAATATAAATAAATATTCCTATTTAAAACTAAATACTTACCTGTAAAATAAACCCTAAGATAGCTACAATATAATTAATAGTTACATTGTAGCTAGCTTAGGGTTTATTTTTATTTTACAGGCAAGTTTGTATTTATTTTAACTAGGTAGAATAGTTATTAAATAGTTATTAACTATTTAATAACTACCTAGTTAAAATAAATACAAATATACCTGAAAAATAAAGCCTAACCTAAGTTACAATTACACCTAACACTACACTATAATTAAATAAATTACCTAAACTAAATACAATTAAATAAAATTATCTAAAGTACAAAAACAAACACTAAATTACAGAAAATAATAAAATAATTACAAGATTTTTAAACTAATTACACCTAATCTAATCCCCCTAACAAAATAAAAAAGCCCCCCAAAATAAAAAAAGCCCTGCCCTACACTAAATTACAAATAGCCCTTAAAAGGGCCTTTTGCGGGGCATTGCCGCGAAGTAATCAACTCTTTTACCTGTAAAAAAAAATTACAAACCCCCCAACATTAAAACCCACCACCCACACTCCCAACCCTACTCTAAAACCCACCCAATCCCCCCTTAATAAAACCTAACACTAACCTTTTGAAGATAACCCTACCTTGAGAAGTCTTCACCCAACCGGGCCGAAGTCCTCAACGAAGCCGGCGAAATGGTCCTCCAGACGGGCAGAAGTCCTCATCCAAGCCGGGCAGAAGAGGTCCTCTAGATGGGCAGAAGTCTTCATCCAGACGGCATCTTCTATCTTCATCCATCCGGCGTGGAGCGGCTCCATCTTCAAGACATCCAGAGCGTAGCATCCTCTTCTTTTGATGGCTAACGATGAATAAAGGTTCCTTTAAATGATGTTATCCAAGATGGCATCCCTTAGATTCTGATTGGCTGATAGAATTCTATCAGCCAATCGGAAATAAGGTTGAAAAAATCCTATTGGCTGATGCAATCTGGAGGACCACTTCTGCCCATCTGGAGGACCACTTCTACCGGCTTCATTGAGGACATCTTGCCGCTTGGATGAAGACTTTTCCCGGTAAGTGAATCTTTAGGGGTTAGTGTTAGGAATTTTTAAGGGTGTATTGGGTGGGTTTATTTTTTAGGTTAGGGCTTTGGGCTGCAATATAGCTAAATGCCCTTTTAAGGGCAATGCCCATCCAAATGCCCTTTTCAGGGCAATGGGGAGCTTAGGTTTTTTTTAGTTAGGGTTTTATTTGGGGGGTTGGTTGTGTGGGTGGTGGGTTTTACTGTTGGGGGAGTTGTTTGTAATTTTTTTACAGGTAAAAGAGCTGATTTCTTTGGTGCAATGCCCCGCAAAAGGCCCTTTTATGGGCTATTGGTAGTTTAGTTTAGGATAGGGTTTCTTTTTTATTTTGGGTGTTTTTTTTTATTTCGATAGGGCTATTAGATTAGGTGTAATTAGTTTAAAGATCTTGTAATTTGTTTTTTATTTTCTGTAATTTAGTGTTTATTTTGTGGTAATTTAACTAATTTTATTTAATTTATTTAATTGTATTTAATATAGGGAATTTATTTAATTGTAGTGTAGTGTTAGGTGTTAGTGTAACTTAGGTTAGGTTTTATTTTGCATGTAAATTTGTATTTATTTTAGCTAGGTAGTTATTAAATAGTTAATAACTATTTAGTAACTATTCTACCTTGTTAAAATAAATACAAACTTGCCTGTAAAATAAAAATAAACCCTAAGATAGCTACAATGTGCAGATTAGAGGTTAATAAGTATAATGTAGGTGGCGGCGATGTCGGGGGCGGCAGATTAGGGGTTAATAAGTGTAAGATTAGGGGTGTTTAGACACGGGGTTCATGTTATGGTGTTAGGTGTAAACATAAATTTCGTTTCCCCATAGGAATCAATGGGGCAGCGTTACTGAGTTTTACGCTGCTTTTTTGCAGGTGTTAGACTTTTTCTCAGCCGGCTCTCCCCATTGATGTCTATGGGGAAATCGTGCACAAGCACGTATAACCAGCTCACCGCTGACTTAAGCAGCACTGGTATTGGAGTGCGGTATGGATCTCAATTTTGCTCTACGCTCACTTCTTGCCTGTTAACGCCGGGTTTGTAAAAACCTGTGATACCAGCTCTGTAGGTAAGTGAGTGGTGACAATAAACTGCAAGTTAGCAATGCACCCCTGTTACCGCACAACTCGTAATCTAGGCGAGTGTACTGTATGTTTGAGATTAGGGCCTCTATTTATCAAGCTGTCTACTTACCTGCATTCGACAGCCCCAATACGCTCGCCTAAGATCGCCTAACATCGCCGCTGCAAACCTGAATACGTTCTCCAAATTTATCAAGAAAGCTGTCAAAAAGCCGCGCACCAAGTACAGTCATCGATCTTGCTGCTCTTTGGCTTATTTGCAGCTTTTTTGCTACCCTGTCACTAAGCACCCACACTATACTATACAGTTTAAACCCCTAAACTGCCACTCCCGGAGCCCCCCGCAACTAAAAAAAATGAATAACCCCTAAACTGCTGCTCCCGGACCCCGGCGCAACTATAATAAATATATTAACCCCTAAACCGCCGCTCCCGGACCCTGCCGCCACCTACATAAGGTTATTAACCCCTATCCTGCCGCTCCCGGACCCCGCCGCCACCTACATAAAGTTATTAACCCCTATCCTGCCGATCCCGGACCCCGCCGCCGCCACCTACATAAAGTTATTAACCCCTATCCTGCCGATCCCGGACTCGCCACAACTAAATAAACTTATTAACCCCTAAACCGCCGCTCCCGGACCCCGCCGCAACTATGATAAATATATTAACCCCTTAATGACCACAGCACTTTTCCATTTTCTGTCCGTTTGGGACCAAGGCTATTTTTACATTTTTGCGGTGTTTGTGTTTAGCTGTAATTTTCCTCTTGCTCATTTACTGTACCCACACATATTATATACCGTTTTTCTCGCCATTAAATGGACTTTCCAAAGATACCATTATTTTCATCATATCTTATAATTTATTGTAAAAAAAATTATAAAATATGAGAAAAAAATGGAAAAAACACACTTTTTCTAACTTTGACCCCCAAAATCTGTTACACATCTACAACCACCAAAAAACACCCATGCTAAATATTTTCTAAATTTTGTCCTGAGTTTAGAAATAACCAATATTTACATGTTCTTTGCTTTTTTTGCAAGCTATAGGGCCATAAATACAAGTAGCACTTTGCTATTTCCAAACCATTTTATTCAAGATTAGCGCTAGTTACATTGGGACACTGATATCTTTCAGGAATACCTGAATATCCATTGACATGTATATATTTTTTTTTAGAAGACATCCCAAAGTATTGATCTAGGCCAATTTTGGTATATTTCATGCCACCATTTCACCGCCAAATGCGATCAAATACAAAAAATCGTTCACTTTTTCACAAACTTTCGGTTTCTCACTGAAATTATTTACAAACAGCTTGTGCAATTATGGCATAAATGGTTGTAAATTTTTCTCTGGGATCCCCTTTGTTCAGAAATAGCAGACATATATGGCTTTGGCATTGCTTTTTGGTAATTAGAAGGCCGCTAAATGCCGCTGCGCACCACACGTGTATTATGCCCAGCAGTGCAGGGGTTAATTAGGGAGCTTGTAGGGAGCTTGTAGGGTTAATTTTAGCTTTATTCTAGTGTAGCAGACAACCCAAAGTATTGATCTAGGCCCATTTTGGTATATTTCATGCCACCATTTCACCGCCAAATGCGATCAAATAAAAAAAAAAGTTCCCTTTTTCACAAACTTTTTGTTTCTCACTGAAATTATTTACAAACAGCTTGTGCAATTATGACATAAATGGTTGTACATTTTTCTCTGTGATCCCCTTTGTTCAGAAATAGCAGACACATATGGCTTTGGCGTTGCTTTTTGGTACTTAGGCCGCTAAATGCGCATCACACGTATTATGGCTAGCAGTGAAGGGGTTAATTAGGTAGCTTGTAGGGAGCTTGCAGGGTTAATTTTAGCTTTAGTGTAGAGCTTAGCCTCCCACCTGAAACATCAGACCCCCTGATCCCTCCCAAACAGCTCTCTTCCCTCCCCCACCCCACAATTGTCCCCGCCATCTTAAGTACTGGCAGAAACTGCCAGTACTAAAATAAAAGCTATATTTGGGCTTTTTTTTAAAAAAAGAAAAGGCATATTTACATATGCTGCTCTGTAGGACCCCCCTTTAGCCCCCAAACTGACTGATCCCCCACCAAACAGCTCTCTAACTCTCCCCCTGTCTTAATGGCCGCCATCTTGGGTACTGGCAGCTGTCTGCCAGTACCCAGTTTAGAATAAAATTGGTGATTTTTAAATTTTTCCCCTTTTCTGTAGTGTAGCACCCTGCCCCACCAAAAACCAACCCCGCACCCCCTCCTAGATACCATCGATTTATATATTTTTTGCCATAAATATACCCCTTTCTCAAACTTTTAAACAGTTATATTTTCTGTAGTGTAGCGTTCCCACCCGCTCCCGCCCCGTGCACGCGCCCGCCCGCCGCCCCCGTGCACGTGCGCGTGCCCGTGCGCGCCCCCATCGGCTCTGCCCCCGATCCCGCCCCCCTCTACATTACCCGGCCCATCGATGGCTGCCCACCCGCCTCCCAAGTCGGCTCCCACCCACCAACGATACCGGCCATCGATGTCCGGTGCAGAGAGGGCCACAGAGTGGCTCTCTCTGCATCGGATGGCCATCTAGCGTTATTGCAGGATGCCTCCATATCGAGGCATCACTGCAATAACCGGAAAGCAGCTGGAAGCGAGCAGGATCGCTTCCAGCTGCTTTCCACACCGAGGACGTGCAGGGTACGTCCTCAGGCATTAACTGCCTTTTTTTTGAGGACGTGCCCTGCACGTCCTCGGTCATTAAGGGGTTAACCCCTAAACCGCCGCTCCCGGACCCCGCCACCACCTACATAAAGTTATTAACCCCTATCCTGCCAATCCCGGACCCTGCCGCAACTAAATAAATGGTTTAACCCCTAAACCACCGCATCCAGAGCCCACCGCAACAAAATAAAATGTTTAACCCCTAAACCGCCGCTCCCAGAGCCCGCCGCCACCTACATTATATATATTAACCCCTATCCTGCCCCCCTACACCGCCGTCACTATAATAAAGTTATTAACGCCTAAACCTAAGTCTAACCCTAACACCCCCTAACTTAAATATAATTTAAATACATCTAAATAAATATTACTATTATTAACTAAATTATTCCTATTTAAAACTAAATACTTCCTATAAAATAAACCCTAAATAGCTACAATATAATTAATAATGACATTGTAGCTATTTTAGGATTTATTTTTATTTTACAGGCAACTTTGTATTTATTTTAACTAGGTACTAGTTATTAACTATTTAATAACTACCTAGCTAAAATAAAGACAAATTACCTGTAAAATAAAACCTAACCTAAGTTACAATTACACCTAACACTACACTATAATTAAAATAATTACATAAATTAACTACAATTAAATAAAACTAATTACAATTAAATAAAATTAACTAAAGTACAAAAAGAAACAAACACTAAATTACAGAAAATAAAAAAAATTACAAGAATTTTAAACTAATTACACCTACTCTAATCCCCTAATAAAATAAAAAAGCCCCCCAAAATAATAAAATTCCCTACCCTATACTAAATTACAAATAGCCCTTAAAAGGGCCTTTTGCGGGGCATTGCCCCAAAGTAATCAGCTCTTTTACCTGAAAAAAACAATACCCCCAACATTACAACCCACCACCCACACACCCAACCCTACTCTAAAACCCACCAACCCCCCCTTAAAAAAACCTAACACCAACCCTCTGAAGATCACCCTACCTTGAGCCGTCTTCACCCAGCTGGGCACAAGTGGACCTCCAGAGGGGCAGAAGTCTTCATCCGATCCGGGCAGAAGAGGACATCCAGACCGGCAGAAGTCTTCATCCAGGTGGCATCTTCTATCTTCATCCATCCGGAGCAGAGTGGGTCCATCTTCAATCCATCCGACGCAGAGTATCCTCTTCCATTGATGTCCTAACAAAGAATGAAGGTTCCTATAAATGACATCATCCAAGATGGCATCCCTTGAATTCCGATTGGCTGATAGGATTCTATCAGCCAATCGGAATTAAGGTAGGAAAAATCCTATTGGCTGATCCAATTCACCAATAGGATTGAGCTCACATTCTATTGGCTGATTGGAATAGCCAATAGAATGCGAGCTCAATCCTATTGGCTGATTGGATCAGCCAATAGGATTGAACTTAATTCCGATTGGCTGATAGAATCCTATCAGCCAATCGGAATTCAAGGGACGCCATCTTGGATGACGTCATTTAAAGGAACCTTCATTCTTCATTAGGACATCGTTGGAAGAGGATGCTCCACGTCGGATGGATTGAAGATGGACCCGCTTCGCTCCGGATGGATGAAGATAGAAGATGCCACCTGGATGAAGACTTCTGCAGGTCTGGATGTCCTCTTCTGCCAGGATCGGATGAAAACTACTTCCCCTCTGGAGGTCCACTTGTGCCCGGCTGGGTGAAGACGGCTCAAGGTAGGGTGATCTTCAGGGGGTTAGTGTTAGGTTTTTTTAAGGGGGGTTTGGGTGGGTTTTAGAGTAGGGTTGAGTGTGTGGGTGGTGGGTTTTAATGTTGGGGGGGTATTGTATTTTTTTTTTACAGGTAATAGAGCTGATTACTTTGGGGCAATGCCCCACAAAAGGCACTTTTAAGGGCTATTTCTAATTTAGTATAGGGTAGGGAATTTTATTATTTTGGGGGGCTATTTTATTAAGGGGCTTAGATTAGGTATAATTAGTTTAAAATTCTTGTAATTTTTTTTATTTTCTGTAATTTTGTGTTTGTTTTTTTGAACTTTAGTTTATTTTATTTAATTGTATTTAATTGTAGGTAATTGTAGTTAATTAATTTAATTTATTTAATTGTAGTGTTAGGTGTAATTGTAACTTAGGTTAGGATTTATTTTAAAGGTACTTTTGTATTTATTTTAGCTAGGTAGTTATTAAATAGTTACTAACTATTTAATAACAATTGTACCTAGTTAAAATAAATACAAAGTTGCCTGTAAAATATAAATAAATCCTAAAATAGCTACAATGTAATTATTAATTATATTGTAGCTATCTTAGGGTTTATTATATAGGTAAGTATTTAGTTTTAAATAGGAATAATTTAGTTAATAATAGTAAATTTATTTAGATTAATTTATATAATATTTAAGTTAGGGGGGGTGTTAGGGTTAATAAACATAATGTAGGTGGCGGCGGGGTCCGGGAGCGGCGGTTTAGGGGTTAATAAGTTTATTAGAGTGGCGGTGGGCACCGGGAGCGGCGGTTTATGGGTTAATAAGTATAATGTAGGTGGCGGCGGTGTAGGGGGGGACAGATTAGGGGTGGTTAGACTCGGGGTACATGTTAGGGTGTTAGGCGTAGACATTTCCCATAGGAATCAATGGGATATCGGGCAGCAGCAAACATAAGCTTTCGCTGCTGTCAGACTCCCATTGATTCCTATGGCATCCGCCACCTCCAGGGTGGCGGATTGAAAACCAGGTACGCTGGGCCAGAAAAGTGCCGAGCGTACCTGGTAGGATCTTGATAACTTCCAAAAGTAGTCAGATTGTGCCGAACTTGCATTTGGAACATCTGGAGTGACGTAACCATCGATCTGTGTCGGACTGAGTCCGGCGGATAGTATGTTACGTCACTGAATTCTACTTTTGACGGTCTCTAGCCTTTGATAACTAAGGCGAATCAGGCTTGCCACAAATACGCTGCGGAATTCCAGCGTATTTGTGGTTGACAGCTTGATAAATAGAGGCCTAGATGTTTATATTATATCATTATCTAAAAAAAAAAAACTTTTTGGAAACTATGAAAGAATTTGAAAATCATTATTTGTTTAGTATTCTAGTATATACAGTAGATTTGCATAATTAACAAATGCACAATAAAAAGACAATGCAACAGCACTCTGAACTTTATATGAGTAGTAGATTTTTTTCTAACAAATTTCAAAGTTCTGTCTATTTCCACTCCTACTGCATCATGTGACAGCCATCACCCAATCACAAATGCATATACGTATATTCTGTGAATTATTGCACATATTCAATAGGAGCTGGTGACTCAAAAAGTGTAAATATAAAAAGACTGTGCACATTTTGTTAATGGAAATAAATTGAAAAGTTGTTTAAAAATGCATGCTCTATCTGAATTATAGAAGTTTAATTTGACTTGAGTGTCCCTTTAAGTATTTCTCAAATATAAGTTACAAAACATTTAATATATCAAGCAATGAAATACACACAATACAAACAAGAGCATTTTATTTTAAGAAAGGAATTTATCATTTACATACTATAAACAGTAAACTCCATCTCAGAAAGGGTTAATATGTACATTATCATATGTTCAGTTTAACTCAGCAAGGGGACCCAGATAACATTGCTCTCTAATCAGGCTTTGCAACTTAGTTATAAAACGTATTAGCCTCTGAAAAGCTAAATTCAATTCAATCTTCTCCCTGGGGATATACAGCAGTGTTTATCCCCAGAGTGTGCCACACCTGGAACATTCACAATATGCAAAGCTACTGAGACAAATCACCTATCCACTTCCAAAATGTCATTATAAACTGCAGGAGTCCAACTGGTAAAGTGGTAAAGGGCTCATAACAGTGGCTTCATGAATAACAAAAAGCTGTCATTCTTACCTGAGCTGTTTTCATACAGGGAAAGATGTTAGAAATAAAAAGACTCTAAATATATAGACTATAGGGCCGAATGATCAAGCTCCGAATGGAAAACAGCAGTTATGAAGCAGCGGTATAAAGACCGCTGCTCCATGACTTGTCTGCTGCCTCTGAGGCGGCTGTCTTCAATCGGCCCGATCCTATATGATCGCGATGATTGACACCCCCGAATCTGAAGGGGATGGCATTGAACAAGCAGTTCACCACAACTGCTTGTGCAATGATAAATGCAGACAGCGTATGCTGTTTGCATTTATCAATGTGCGGCGGATATGATATGATACCATTGTATCATGTCCGCTTGCACATTAATAAATAGGCCCCTATGTATCACCTGTGAACACTTTGTACCTAGGACTTACAATAGATTGGGTCATTGTTGCCTATTCTTAGTTCTTGGACCACAGACAGACCATCACAAGGTTTTTTTTATCACTATATACCAGCACACAAATATTCCTTAAAAAAGTTCAATTTCTTTTCATAATCTATTACCAAACTGCTGATCTAAGATAAAGTGAAAAGGAGAAGTCATGCAATGGTAGTTCATAGAGAGAGAGTGCGTGAGAGAGAGAGAGAGAGAGAGAGAGAGAGCGTAAAAAGAACATACATACATACAGTATAGAATGAGTGACTAATGCAGAAATAGTGTTTGAGGTGATTGGTGAGTGCAGACATAAAGCTGCATGCTGATAGGGCAGAGGATAGCTGCACTGAGAGTCTTGAGAATGCAGTGATGCAGAATTTCATGCTCATTATTCCTGTTTTTATGTCTTTTAGCTAAGGTGTATGTTTACAGTTATATGGTCAAAACACCCTACACACTAGATAGCCCTACTCTTGACGGTAATTTACGTTAGACTTAAAGGTACATTTCTACCATGCACATATTGAGTAGCATTTATACCTGTTTAAAATAGGCCTACACATGTGTTAAAGGTATAACTATTTACATTTAACTTTAAACCAATACTGATGCTTGTTTTTTCACTTCTTACTAATCCTCCCTAAGGACAACTGCACTGCTTTATTGATGGAAAAGGACACTTCTCTGAAAATATGACAAGAAATTATTGATTTATTCAGGACAAGAAGACAAGGTTTATTTAAAAAATAAAATCTAAAATACATTACTTTCTCTTAGATAAAGCAAAGAAAAAAAATGTTTATAATGCCCCTTTAATATTGCACCAGGGAGGTATTTTTACTGAATAACGGTTTATTTAGTCTCTGGACAATACAACTAACATTCATGGACACCATGCGTTTCTTAAAGGGACATTGTACTAAACAAAGTCTATGATTCTTATAAACGAGGACTATTTAAACAAGTTAAAAATGATGTATTGTTTGAAAAATGTTGAAATAAAAACTCTTCAGATGTATTAAAACTAACAGCAGTAATAAGTTGCATATTTAATACAAACGCTCATTGGCTGATACCTCGTATTACCGCTGACTTGCTAAAATGTACTTCCTCTCATGCATCCTGATCGTGCTAATGTTTAAATGTAGATTTATATGAGTAATTGAGACAATTTTGAGTACAATGTTCCTGTAATATAAAATAGTATGGATATGCATTTCCAAAATCTATTAACAGTTCCTAGAATCTAATTACATAGCTCACGTGCCCAAGCTTCATATCATCCATAATTCTGGAAATATACACTATAAGAAAGATACTCTTGTTTGGATAGGACATATCTGTTTATCAGGCTGAAAACCTTTATATCTGTTCTGTTGTTTCAATTTATGTTTTCTTCTGCTTTCTACTTTTTTCAGTAACTCCTTCTTAAAGTGAAGGTCAATTTTGACGAATTAGTGTCCGGTTTTTAATAATCCTATTAAAAACAAGGGCACTTTAATTCATCAAAATTGACCTTTCAAGCGTTTTCTTCAAAAACGTACCTTTTAATCCGGAGAGCCGCTGCACCGCTTCCTCCGCCCGTCGCAAGTCCTCTTCACGGGTCCAAAATTACGAATCCAGCTTCATCCAATCACGGCGTCCGCTCAGGCCATGGAGTTATTTAGGAGTCGGCACTAGCTTAACTGTCTGTCTGTCAAAAGCACTGAGATAAGGGGGCAGTCTGCAGAGGCTTAGATACAAGGTAATCACAGAGGTAATACGTGTATTAATATAACTGTGTTGGTTATGCAAAACTGGGGAATGGGTAATAAAGGAATTAATCCAGCTTTTTAAACAATACAATTTTTCAAGTAGACTATCCCTTTAACTCTTAGCAATTGAACCCACAAGCATGAGAATGTATCAAGAGAGATCTGCAAGAATGGTGAGTGTACTCCTCTACAAACTTTCCTTCATTGCTTTAATAAGAAATAAAAATGGATAAAAGCTTATTACAAAATATATAGAATAATGTAGTCCTAAAATTAGAAATGTATACGTCAATGTACAGAATACACATTTCCAAATTAAATGCTTGCTAGAATCTTCTAATCATTTTTATTTAATAGTAATATTACATATTAGTTTTTGCCTTGTTGCGTCATTTTCAGATACTGTAATCATATATATAAATACTGATAATAGTATGGCTCCTAAAAAGCAATAATGTGGCATACAATATATAAAATAATGTATATTTGTATAATAAATTGATTAATATTATTATTACTATTATTATTTACATGTAAAGCACAGGCAGATTCCGTAGCCCCAGTACATGATTAGGGGTGAAACAGTACTTATTAATTTGTTAAAAAAGAAATACTGATACACAAAACAAACTAAAATAAACAGCTATCATTTTGATTCTAGGTCTGGGGAAACATTTTATTTACACTAGGCTAGGGTTAACTTCTGTACATCATTTTATAAGACAGGCAGAATATTAGGGGACAGATAAAAAGGTCAGATACTCTATAAGCACCAAAGGATTTTGATGGAAAAGGAAAAGCTCTTGTTTCAAGTCATAAACTGAAACCCACGTCTGGTTTGTCCCTCACTCTGGAAAGGGGTCATTTGCAAAATAAGTTTCTGATCTAGTGGTGAAATCTGTCTCTAGGACAGACCTCAGGTCATTCTTACTTGCCCGATGTAATCTATATGTTCTTACTAACTAGGCATGTATTAAGGAAATCCCTGTAAACAAGGTTATTGTTTATTCTAAAAAAATCTCCTGGTGCCTACTATGTAAAGGATTAAACGTACATCAGACCAGCAAATGGTTTCAGAATACTAAGGGGTAACTGGGGAATAAGCTATGTATATGATCAAGGCAACAACCTTATTACTGAAAGTGAAAAGTGAAATGGCATGGTGGATCTGAGATACTTGTGGAAACAGATTATATTCCACCACAGCACACACCAACGTGCACAAGTGAGGCATTAGGAATCTGCTTATATTCACCAGCAATGAGCTGGCACATCATTCACTGAGATGAGTTTAATGTGCAATTTGGATGACAAGGAGCTTTAGCACCTTGTGAAAATGGCCTTCCATCTTCCAGAGCCTGTATCTTGGCCTCTGCATCAATCCTTTCTTTTAGGGATTGTCATACAATTGAAACTTTGGAGTTTTTATTTTAGAAGTGCTAAAGAAGTAACAGAGATACTTGTGATTTCTTCACTAGATTTTTACATTACTTTTTAACAAACCTATTTTGTTTTGTATTAGATCACTATAAGCTGCTAATTAACGAGTTTAGTTTTGCTGTGAATGCTAAGCTTTTCTGGCTCCTACCTATTAGTAAGTTATTAATATGAATACAAGATGTTCAAGCTATATATTATATTGAATATGATACATGAGACAAAAAGTAAGTATCCTGCTAGTTTACAAATTCAGGGCCAAAATAACATTACCGTATTACAGTACGTAGTAATTCCTTTTAATTGGAGTAACATTCCAGATTAAGAGACAACCATTTGAGAATGTTCGCTCTGCTCCATGTTTTCTTGACAGAGATGACTAAAGTAAAGTTAGATTTTTGCTTGATGATAGAAATATTTGACTCATTGGTTGTGAACTACATTAAAGTTTTATTTTATTTTATCATTTGAACAGATTTGTCAAAAAAAAAAAAGTTTTTGTAGGGTGCTCAGATGAAGAATAAGTGTCATAAAACACATGAAGATCATTTTTAGTTCTTAATGTTGCCCCATATATTACAATGGAGCTTCCCAACAAACAGAGGGTGGACATGTTTTGATGTAGATTAGTGGATTTATATATTTCAAGTGGATTTAAAGAAGGTTTAACCATACATATTTCAAATACAACTGTTAACGTTAAATATAGACAAAAGCACAATTTCTTACTTTTCCACAGCAACTTTCATACTATTCCAGAACTAGTGGAAAAGTGAGAATATTCAGCCCTGTCTATTTTGTCAATGTAATACATGTCTCAGCAGTGTATCTAGTTTAGGTATACAGGTGCTGCAAACTGTTCTGTGCCAGCATGTAACTAAAGCTTTTTGTAAAGTTTGCAACAAGGGCTGGCTCTATAATGGGACTTGATGGGACCACAAGACAGAGGAAGCACATGGGGAAAGCACCAGTTTAAAGCAATTCCTGGGTGTGCCAGCTCCAGTGTTCCTTTTCAAAACTATTTTACAGTAATCCCTGAGTTTGCCACCTGCAGTTTGTCATCTGTTTACCGATATAAAATAATCCCTGAGTGTGCCAGCTGCAGTTTGTCATCTGTTTACCAATATAAAATAATCCCTGAGTGTGCCACCTGCAGTTTGTCATCTGTTTACCAATATAAAATAATCCCTGAGTGTGCCACCTGCAGTTTGTCATCTGTTTACCAATATAAAATAATCCCTGAGTGTGCCAGCTACAGTTTGTCATCTGTTTACCAATATAAATAATCTCTGAGTGTGCCAGCTACAGTTTGTCATCTGTTTACCAATATAAAATAATCCCTGAGTGTGCCAACTGCAGTTTGTCATCTGTTTACCAATATAAAATAATCCCTGAGTGTGCCACCTGCAGTTTGTCATCTGTTTACCAATATAAAATAATCCCTGAGTGTGCCACCTGCAGTTTGTCATCTGTTTACCAATATAAATAATCTCTGAGTGTGCCAGCTACAGTTTGTCATCTGTTTACCAATATAAAATAATCCCTGAGTGTGCCACCTGCAGTTTGTCATCTGTTTACCAATATAAAATAATCCCTGAGTGTGCCACCTGCAGTTTGTCATCTGTTTACCAATATAAAATAATCCCTGAGTGTGCCACCTGCAGTTTGTCATCTATTTACCAATATAAATAATCTCTGAATGTGCCAGCTACAGTTTGTCATCTATTTACCAATATAAAATAATCCCTGAGTGTGCCAACTGCAGTTTGTCATCTGTTTACCAATATAAAATAATCCCTGAGTGTGCCACCTGCAGTTTGTCATCTGTTTACCAATATAAAATAATCCCTGAGTGTGCCACCTGCAGTTTGTCATCTGTTTACCAATATAAAATAATCCCTGAGTGTGCCAGCTACAGTTTGTCATCTGTTTACCAATATAAAATAATCCCTGAGTGTACCAGCTACAGTTTGTCATCTGTTTACCAATCTAAATAATCTCTGAGTGTGCCAGCTACAGTTTGTCATCTGTTTACCAATATAAAATAATCCCTGAGTGTGCCACCTGCAGTTTGTCATCTGTTTACCAATATAAAATAATCCCTGAGTGTGCCACCTGCAGTTTGTCATCTGTTTACCAATATCAAATAATCCCTGAGTGTGCCAGCTACAGTTTGTCATCTGTTTACCAATATAAATAATCTCTGAGTGTGCCAGCTACAGTTTGTCATCTGTTTACCAATATAAAATAATCCCTGAGTGTGCCAACTGCAGTTTGTCATCTGTTTACCAATATAAAATAATCCCTGAGTGTGCCACCTGCAGTTTGTCATCTGTTTACCAATATAAAATAATCCCTGAGTGTGCCACCTGCAGTTTGTCATCTGTTTACCAATATAAATAATCTCTGAGTGTGCCAGCTACAGTTTGTCATCTGTTTACCAATATAAAATAATCCCTGAGTGTGCCACCTGCAGTTTGTCATCTGTTTACCAATATAAAATAATCCCTGAGTGTGCCACCTGCAGTTTGTCATCTGTTTACCAATATAAAATAATCCCTGAGTGTGCCACCTGCAGTTTGTCATCTGTTTACCAATATAAATAATCTCTGAATGTGCCAGCTACAGTTTGTCATCTGTTTACCAATATAAAATAATCCCTGAGTGTGCCAGCTACAGTTTGTCATCTGTTTACCAATATAAAATAATCCCTGAGTGTGCCAGCTACAGTTTGTCATCTGTTTAATAATATAAAATAATCCCTGAGTGTGCCAGCTACAGTTTGTCATCTGTTTACCAATATAAAATAATCCATGAGTGTGCCACCTGCAGTTTGTCATCTGTTTACCAATATAAAATAATCCCTGAGTGTGCCACCTGCAGTTTGTCATCTGTTTAATAATATAAAATAATCCCTGAGTGTGCCACCTGCAGTTTGTCATCTGTTTAATAATATAAAATAATCCCTGAGTGTGCCACCTGCAGTTTGTCATCTGTTTACCAATATAAAATAATCCCTGAGTGTGCCACCTGCAGTTTGTTATCTGTTTAATAATATAAATAATCCCTGAGTGTGCCACCTGCAGTTTGTCATCTGTTTACCAATATAAAATAATCCCTGAGTGTGCCACCTGCAGTTTGTCATCTGTTTAATAATATAAAATAATCCCTGAGTGTGCCACCTGCAGTTTGTCATCTGTTTACTAATATCAAATAATCCCTGAGTGTGCCACCTGCAGTTTGTCATCTGTTTACCAATATAAAATAATCCATGAGTGTGCCAGCTACAGTTTGTCATCTGTTTACCAATATAAAATAATCCCTGAGTGTGCCAGCTACAGTTTGTCATCTGTTTACCAATATAAAATAATCCATGAGTGTGCCAGCTACAGTTTGTCATCTGTTTACCAATATAAAATAATCCCTGAGTGTGCCAGCTACAGTTTGTCATCTGTTTACCAATATAAAATAATCCATGAGTGTGCCAGCTACAGTTTGTCATCTGTTTACCAATATAAAATAATCCCTGAGTGTGCCAGCTACAGTTTGTCATCTGTTTACCAATATAAAATAATCCCTGAGTGTGCCAGCTACAGTTTGTCATCTGTTTACCAATATAAAATAATCCCTGAGTGTGCCAGCTACAGTTTGTCATCTGTTTACCAATATAAAATAATCCTTGAGTGTGCCAGCTACAGTTTGTCATCTGTTTACCAATATAAAATAATCCCTGAGTGTGCCAGCTACAGTTTGTCATCTGTTTACCAATATAAAATAATCCCTGAGTGTGCCAGCTACAGTTTGTCATCTGTTTATCAATATAAAATAATCCCTGAGTGTGCCACCTGCAGTTTGTCATCTGTTTAATAATATAAAATAATCCCTGAGTGTGCCACCTGCAGTTTGTCATCTGTTTACCAATATAAAATAATCCCTGAGTGTGCCAGCTACAGTTTGTCATCTGTTTACCAATATAAATAATCCCTGAGTGTACCAGCTACAGTTTGTCATCTGTTTACCAATATAAAATAATCCCTGAGTGTGCCAGCTACAGTTTGTCATCTGTTTACCAATATAAAATAATCCCTGAGTGTGCCAGCTACAGTTTGTCATCTGTTTACCAATATAAATAATCCCTGAGTGTACCAGCTACAGTTTGTCATCTGTTTACCAATATAAAATAATCCCTGAGTGTGCCACCTGCAGTTTGTCATCTGTTTACCAATATAAAATAATCCCTGAGTGTGCCAGCTACAGTTTGTCATCTGTTTACAAATATAAAATAATCCCTGAGTGTGCCAGCTACAGTTTGTCATCTGTTTAATAATATAAAATAATCCCTGAGTGTGCCACCTGCAGTTTGTCATCTGTTTAATAATATAAAATAATCCCTGAGTGTGCCAACTGCAGTTTGTCATCTGTTTACCAATATAAAATAATCCCTGAGTGTGCCAGCTACAGTTTGTCATCTGTTTACCAATATAAAATAATCCCTGAGTGTGCCAGCTACAGTTTGTCATCTGTTTACCAATATAAAATAATCCCTGAGTGTGCCACCTGCAGTTTGTCATCTGTTTAATAATATAAAATAATCCCTGAGTGTGCCAGCTGCAGATTGTCATCTGTTTACCAATACAAAATAACCCCTGAGTGTGCCAGCTACAGTTTGTCATCTGTTTACCAATATAAAATAATCCCTGAGTGTGCCACCTGCAGTTTGTCATCTGTTTACCAATATAAAATAATCCCTGAGTGTGCCAGCTACAGTTTGTCATCTGTTTAATAATATAAAATAATCCCTGAGTGTGCCACCTGCAGTTTGTCATCTGTTTACCAATATAAAATAATCCCTGAGTGTGCCAGCTACAGTTTGTCATCTGTTTACCAATATAAAATAATCCCTGAGTGTGCCACCTGCAGTTTGTCATCTGTTTACCAATATAAAATAATCCCTGAGTGTGCCACCTGCAGTTTGTCATCTGTTTAATAATATAAAATAATCCCTGAGTGTGCCACCTGCAGTTTGTCATCTGTTTACCAATATAAAATAATCCCTGAGTGTGCCACCTGCAGTTTGTCATCTGTTTAATAATATAAAATAATCCCTGAGTGTGCCAGCTACAGTTTGTCATCTGTTTACCAATATAAAATAATCCCTGAGTGTGCCAGCTACAGTTTGTCATCTGTTTACCAATATAAAATAATCCCTGAGAGTGCCAGCTACAGTTTGTCATCTGTTTACCAATAAAAAATAATCCCTGAGTGTGCCAGCTACAGTTTGTCATCTGTTTACCAATATAAAATAATCCCTGAGTGTGCCAGCTACAGTTTGTCATCTGTTTACCAAAATAAAATAATCCCTGAGTGTGCCAACTGCAGTTTGTCATCTGTTTACCAATATAAAATAATCCCTGAGTGTGCCACCTGCAGTTTGTCATCTGTTTACCAATATAAAATAATCCCTGAGTGTGCCAGCTACAGTTTGTCATCTGTTTACCAATATAAAATAATCCCTGAGTGTGCCACCTGCAGTTTGTCATCTGTTTACCAATATAAAATAATCCCTGAGTGTGCCACCTGCAGTTTGTCATCTGTTTACCAATATAAAATAATCCCTGAGTGTGCCACCTGCAGTTTGTCATCTGTTTAATAATATAAAATAATCCCTGAGTGTGCCACCTGCAGTTTGTCATCTGTTTACCAATATAAAATAATCCCTGAGTGTGCCAGCTACAGTTTGTCATCTGTTTACCAATATAAAATAATCCCTGAGTGTGCCAGCTACAGTTTGTCATCTGTTTACCAATATAAAATAATCCCTGAGTGTGCCAGCTACAGTTTGTCATCTGTTTACCAATATAAAATAATCCCTGAGTGTGCCAGCTACAATTTGTCATCTGTTTAACAATATAAAATAATCCCTGAGTGTGCCACCTGCAGTTTGTCATCTGTTTACCAATATAAAATAATCCCTGAGTGTGCCAGCTACAGTTTGTTATCTGTTTAATACTATAAAATAATCCCTGAGTGTGCCAGCTACAGTTTGTCATCTGTTTACCAATATAAAATAATCCCTGAGTGTGCCAGCTACAGTTTGTCATCTGTTTACCAATATAAATAATCTCTGAGTGTGCCAGCTACAGTTTGTCATCTGTTTACCAATATAAAATAATCCCTGAGTGTGCCACCTGCAGTTTGTCATCTGTTTACCAATATAAAATAATCCCTGAGTGTGCCACCTGCAGTTTGTCATCTGTTTACCAATATAAAATAATCCCTGAGTGTGCCACCTGCAGTTTGTCATCTGTTTACCAATATAAAATAATCCCTGAGTGTGCCACCTGCAGTTTGTCATCTGTTTACCAATATAAAATAATCTCTGAGTGTGCCACCTGCAGTTTGTCATCTGTTTAATAATATAAAATAATCCCTGAGTGTGCCAGCTACAGTTTGTCATCTGTTTACCAATATAAAATAATCCCTGAGTGTGCCAGCTACAGTTTGTCATCTGTTTACCAATATAAAATAATCCCTGAGTGTGCCAGCTACAGTTTGTCATCTGTTTACCAATATAAAATAATCCCTGAGTGTGCCACCTGCAGTTTGTCATCTGTTTACCAATATAAAATAATCCCTGAGTGTGCCACCTGCAGTTTGTCATATGTTTACCAATATAAATAATCTCTGAGTGTGCCAGCTACAGTTTGTCATCTGTTTACCAATATAAAATAATCCCTGAGTGTGCCAGCTACAGTTTGTCATCTGTTTACCAATATAAAATAATCCCTGAGTGTGCCAACTGCAGTTTGTCATCTGTTTACCAATATAAAATAATCCCTGAGTGTGCCAGCTACAGTTTGTCATCTGTTTACCAATATAAAATAATCCCTGAGTGTGCCACCTGCAGTTTGTCATCTGTTTACCGATATAAAATAATCCCTGAGTGTGCCAGCTACAGTTTGTCATCTGTTTACCAATATAAAATAATCCCTGAGTGTGCCAGCTACAATTTGTCATCTGTTTACCAATATAAAATAATCCCTGAGTGTGCCACCTGCAGTTTGTCATCTGTTTACCAATGTAAAATAATCCCTGAGTGTGCCACCTGCAGTTTGTCATCTGTTTAATAATATAAAATAATCCCTGAGTGTGCCACCTGCAGTTTGTCATCTGTTTACCAATATAAAATAATCCCTGAGTGTGCCACCTGCAGTTTGTCATCTGTTTACCAATATAAAATAATCCCTGAGTGTGCCAGCTACAGTTTGTCATCTGTTTAATAATATAAAATAATCCCTGAGTGTGCCACCTGCAGTTTGTCATCTGTTTACCAATATAAAATAATCCCTGAGTGTGCCAGCTACAGTTTGTCATCTGTTTACCAATATAAAATAATCCCTGAGTGTGCCAGCTACAGTTTGTCATCTGTTTACCAAAATAAAATAATCCCTGAGTGTGCCAACTGCAGTTTGTCATCTGTTTACCAATATAAAATAATCCCTGAGTGTGCCACCTGCAGTTTGTCATCTGTTTACCAATATAAAATAATCCCTGAGTGTGCCAGCTACAGTTTGTCATCTGTTTACCAATATAAATAATCTCTGAGTGTGCCAGCTACAGTTTGTCATCTGTTTACCAATATAAAATAATCCCTGAGTGTGCCAACTGCAGTTTGTCATCTGTTTACCAATATAAAATAATCCCTGAGTGTGCCACCTGCAGTTTGTCATCTGTTTACCAATATAAAATAATCCCTGAGTGTGCCACCTGCAGTTTGTCATCTGTTTACCAATATAAATAATCTCTGAGTGTGCCAGCTACAGTTTGTCATCTGTTTACCAATATAAAATAATCCCTGAGTGTGCCACCTGCAGTTTGTCATCTGTTTACCAATATAAAATAATCCCTGAGTGTGCCACCTGCAGTTTGTCATCTGTTTACCAATATAAAATAATCCCTGAGTGTGCCACCTGCAGTTTGTCATCTATTTACCAATATAAATAATCTCTGAATGTGCCAGCTACAGTTTGTCATCTATTTACCAATATAAAATAATCCCTGAGTGTGCCAACTGCAGTTTGTCATCTGTTTACCAATATAAAATAATCCCTGAGTGTGCCACCTGCAGTTTGTCATCTGTTTACCAATATAAAATAATCCCTGAGTGTGCCACCTGCAGTTTGTCATCTGTTTACCAATATAAAATAATCCCTGAGTGTGCCAGCTACAGTTTGTCATCTGTTTACCAATATAAAATAATCCCTGAGTGTACCAGCTACAGTTTGTCATCTGTTTACCAATCTAAATAATCTCTGAGTGTGCCAGCTACAGTTTGTCATCTGTTTACCAATATAAAATAATCCCTGAGTGTGCCACCTGCAGTTTGTCATCTGTTTACCAATATAAAATAATCCCTGAGTGTGCCACCTGCAGTTTGTCATCTGTTTACCAATATCAAATAATCCCTGAGTGTGCCAGCTACAGTTTGTCATCTGTTTACCAATATAAATAATCTCTGAGTGTGCCAGCTACAGTTTGTCATCTGTTTACCAATATAAAATAATCCCTGAGTGTGCCAACTGCAGTTTGTCATCTGTTTACCAATATAAAATAATCCCTGAGTGTGCCACCTGCAGTTTGTCATCTGTTTACCAATATAAAATAATCCCTGAGTGTGCCACCTGCAGTTTGTCATCTGTTTACCAATATAAATAATCTCTGAGTGTGCCAGCTACAGTTTGTCATCTGTTTACCAATATAAAATAATCCCTGAGTGTGCCACCTGCAGTTTGTCATCTGTTTACCAATATAAAATAATCCCTGAGTGTGCCACCTGCAGTTTGTCATCTGTTTACCAATATAAAATAATCCCTGAGTGTGCCACCTGCAGTTTGTCATCTGTTTACCAATATAAATAATCTCTGAATGTGCCAGCTACAGTTTGTCATCTGTTTACCAATATAAAATAATCCCTGAGTGTGCCAGCTACAGTTTGTCATCTGTTTACCAATATAAAATAATCCCTGAGTGTGCCAGCTACAGTTTGTCATCTGTTTAATAATATAAAATAATCCCTGAGTGTGCCAGCTACAGTTTGTCATCTGTTTACCAATATAAAATAATCCATGAGTGTGCCACCTGCAGTTTGTCATCTGTTTACCAATATAAAATAATCCCTGAGTGTGCCACCTGCAGTTTGTCATCTGTTTAATAATATAAAATAATCCCTGAGTGTGCCACCTGCAGTTTGTCATCTGTTTAATAATATAAAATAATCCCTGAGTGTGCCACCTGCAGTTTGTCATCTGTTTACCAATATAAAATAATCCCTGAGTGTGCCACCTGCAGTTTGTTATCTGTTTAATAATATAAATAATCCCTGAGTGTGCCACCTGCAGTTTGTCATCTGTTTACCAATATAAAATAATCCCTGAGTGTGCCACCTGCAGTTTGTCATCTGTTTAATAATATAAAATAATCCCTGAGTGTGCCACCTGCAGTTTGTCATCTGTTTACTAATATCAAATAATCCCTGAGTGTGCCACCTGCAGTTTGTCATCTGTTTACCAATATAAAATAATCCATGAGTGTGCCAGCTACAGTTTGTCATCTGTTTACCAATATAAAATAATCCCTGAGTGTGCCAGCTACAGTTTGTCATCTGTTTACCAATATAAAATAATCCATGAGTGTGCCAGCTACAGTTTGTCATCTGTTTACCAATATAAAATAATCCCTGAGTGTGCCAGCTACAGTTTGTCATCTGTTTACCAATATAAAATAATCCATGAGTGTGCCAGCTACAGTTTGTCATCTGTTTACCAATATAAAATAATCCCTGAGTGTGCCAGCTACAGTTTGTCATCTGTTTACCAATATAAAATAATCCCTGAGTGTGCCAGCTACAGTTTGTCATCTGTTTACCAATATAAAATAATCCCTGAGTGTGCCAGCTACAGTTTGTCATCTGTTTACCAATATAAAATAATCCTTGAGTGTGCCAGCTACAGTTTGTCATCTGTTTACCAATATAAAATAATCCCTGAGTGTGCCAGCTACAGTTTGTCATCTGTTTACCAATATAAAATAATCCCTGAGTGTGCCAGCTACAGTTTGTCATCTGTTTACCAATATAAAATAATCCCTGAGTGTGCCACCTGCAGTTTGTCATCTGTTTAATAATATAAAATAATCCCTGAGTGTGCCACCTGCAGTTTGTCATCTGTTTACCAATATAAAATAATCCCTGAGTGTGCCAGCTACAGTTTGTCATCTGTTTACCAATATAAATAATCCCTGAGTGTACCAGCTACAGTTTGTCATCTGTTTACCAATATAAAATAATCCCTGAGTGTGCCAGCTACAGTTTGTCATCTGTTTACCAATATAAAATAATCCCTGAGTGTGCCAGCTACAGTTTGTCATCTGTTTACCAATATAAATAATCCCTGAGTGTACCAGCTACAGTTTGTCATCTGTTTACCAATATAAAATAATCCCTGAGTGTGCCACCTGCAGTTTGTCATCTGTTTACCAATATAAAATAATCCCTGAGTGTGCCAGCTACAGTTTGTCATCTGTTTACAAATATAAAATAATCCCTGAGTGTGCCAGCTACAGTTTGTCATCTGTTTAATAATATAAAATAATCCCTGAGTGTGCCACCTGCAGTTTGTCATCTGTTTAATAATATAAAATAATCCCTGAGTGTGCCAACTGCAGTTTGTCATCTGTTTACCAATATAAAATAATCCCTGAGTGTGCCAGCTACAGTTTGTCATCTGTTTACCAATATAAAATAATCCCTGAGTGTGCCAGCTACAGTTTGTCATCTGTTTACCGATATAAAATAATCCCTGAGTGTGCCACCTGCAGTTTGTCATCTGTTTAATAATATAAAATAATCCCTGAGTGTGCCAGCTGCAGATTGTCATCTGTTTACCAATACAAAATAACCCCTGAGTGTGCCAGCTACAGTTTGTCATCTGTTTACCAATATAAAATAATCCCTGAGTGTGCCACCTGCAGTTTGTCATCTGTTTACCAATATAAAATAATCCCTGAGTGTGCCAGCTACAGTTTGTCATCTGTTTAATAATATAAAATAATCCCTGAGTGTGCCACCTGCAGTTTGTCATCTGTTTACCAATATAAAATAATCCCTGAGTGTGCCAGCTACAGTTTGTCATCTGTTTACCAATATAAAATAATCCCTGAGTGTGCCACCTGCAGTTTGTCATCTGTTTACCAATATAAAATAATCCCTGAGTGTGCCACCTGCAGTTTGTCATCTGTTTAATAATATAAAATAATCCCTGAGTGTGCCACCTGCAGTTTGTCATCTGTTTACCAATATAAAATAATCCCTGAGTGTGCCACCTGCAGTTTGTCATCTGTTTAATAATATAAAATAATCCCTGAGTGTGCCAGCTACAGTTTGTCATCTGTTTACCAATATAAAATAATCCCTGAGTGTGCCAGCTACAGTTTGTCATCTGTTTACCAATATAAAATAATCCCTGAGAGTGCCAGCTACAGTTTGTCATCTGTTTACCAATAAAAAATAATCCCTGAGTGTGCCAGCTACAGTTTGTCATCTGTTTACCAATATAAAATAATCCCTGAGTGTGCCAGCTACAGTTTGTCATCTGTTTACCAAAATAAAATAATCCCTGAGTGTGCCAACTGCAGTTTGTCATCTGTTTACCAATATAAAATAATCCCTGAGTGTGCCACCTGCAGTTTGTCATCTGTTTACCAATATAAAATAATCCCTGAGTGTGCCAGCTACAGTTTGTCATCTGTTTACCAATATAAAATAATCCCTGAGTGTGCCACCTGCAGTTTGTCATCTGTTTACCAATATAAAATAATCCCTGAGTGTGCCACCTGCAGTTTGTCATCTGTTTACCAATATAAAATAATCCCTGAGTGTGCCACCTGCAGTTTGTCATCTGTTTAATAATATAAAATAATCCCTGAGTGTGCCACCTGCAGTTTGTCATCTGTTTACCAATATAAAATAATCCCTGAGTGTGCCAGCTACAGTTTGTCATCTGTTTACCAATATAAAATAATCCCTGAGTGTGCCAGCTACAGTTTGTCATCTGTTTACCAATATAAAATAATCCCTGAGTGTGCCAGCTACAGTTTGTCATCTGTTTACCAATATAAAATAATCCCTGAGTGTGCCAGCTACAATTTGTCATCTGTTTAACAATATAAAATAATCCCTGAGTGTGCCACCTGCAGTTTGTCATCTGTTTACCAATATAAAATAATCCCTGAGTGTGCCAGCTACAGTTTGTTATCTGTTTAATACTATAAAATAATCCCTGAGTGTGCCAGCTACAGTTTGTCATCTGTTTACCAATATAAAATAATCCCTGAGTGTGCCAGCTACAGTTTGTCATCTGTTTACCAATATAAATAATCTCTGAGTGTGCCAGCTACAGTTTGTCATCTGTTTACCAATATAAAATAATCCCTGAGTGTGCCACCTGCAGTTTGTCATCTGTTTACCAATATAAAATAATCCCTGAGTGTGCCACCTGCAGTTTGTCATCTGTTTACCAATATAAAATAATCCCTGAGTGTGCCACCTGCAGTTTGTCATCTGTTTACCAATATAAAATAATCCCTGAGTGTGCCACCTGCAGTTTGTCATCTGTTTACCAATATAAAATAATCCCTGAGTGTGCCACCTGCAGTTTGTCATCTGTTTAATAATATAAAATAATCCCTGAGTGTGCCAGCTACAGTTTGTCATCTGTTTACCAATATAAAATAATCCCTGAGTGTGCCAGCTACAGTTTGTCATCTGTTTACCAATATAAAATAATCCCTGAGTGTGCCAGCTACAGTTTGTCATCTGTTTACCAATATAAAATAATCCCTGAGTGTGCCACCTGCAGTTTGTCATCTGTTTACCAATATAAAATAATCCCTGAGTGTGCCACCTGCAGTTTGTCATATGTTTACCAATATAAATAATCTCTGAGTGTGCCAGCTACAGTTTGTCATCTGTTTACCAATATAAAATAATCCCTGAGTGTGCCAGCTACAGTTTGTCATCTGTTTACCAATATAAAATAATCCCTGAGTGTGCCAACTGCAGTTTGTCATCTGTTTACCAATATAAAATAATCCCTGAGTGTGCCAGCTACAGTTTGTCATCTGTTTACCAATATAAAATAATCCCTGAGTGTGCCACCTGCAGTTTGTCATCTGTTTACCGATATAAAATAATCCCTGAGTGTGCCAGCTACAGTTTGTCATCTGTTTACCAATATAAAATAATCCCTGAGTGTGCCAGCTACAATTTGTCATCTGTTTACCAATATAAAATAATCCCTGAGTGTGCCACCTGCAGTTTGTCATCTGTTTACCAATGTAAAATAATCCCTGAGTGTGCCACCTGCAGTTTGTCATCTGTTTAATAATATAAAATAATCCCTGAGTGTGCCACCTGCAGTTTGTCATCTGTTTACCAATATAAAATAATCCCTGAGTGTGCCACCTGCAGTTTGTCATCTGTTTACCAATATAAAATAATCCCTGAGTGTGCCAGCTACAGTTTGTCATCTGTTTAATAATATAAAATAATCCCTGAGTGTGCCACCTGCAGTTTGTCATCTGTTTACCAATATAAAATAATCCCTGAGTGTGCCAGCTACAGTTTGTCATCTGTTTACCAATATAAAATAATCCCTGAGTGTGCCACCTGCAGTTTGTCATCTGTTTACCAATATAAAATAATCCCTGAGTGTGCCACCTGCAGTTTGTCATCTGTTTAATAATATAAAATAATCCCTGAGTGTGCCACCTGCAGTTTGTCATCTGTTTACCAATATAAAATAATCCCTGAGTGTGCCACCTGCAGTTTGTCATCTGTTTAATAATATAAAATAATCCCTGAGTGTGCCAGCTACAGTTTGTCATCTGTTTACCAATATAAAATAATCCCTGAGTGTGCCAGCTACAGTTTGTCATCTGTTTACCAATATAAAATAATCCCTGAGAGTGCCAGCTACAGTTTGTCATCTGTTTACCAATAAAAAATAATCCCTGAGTGTGCCAGCTACAGTTTGTCATCTGTTTACCAATATAAAATAATCCCTGAGTGTGCCAGCTACAGTTTGTCATCTGTTTACCAATATAAAATAATCCCTGAGTGTGCCAACTGCAGTTTGTCATCTGTTTACCAATATAAAATAATCCCTGAGTGTGCCACCTGCAGTTTGTCATCTGTTTACCAATATAAAATAATCCCTGAGTGTGCCAGCTACAGTTTGTCATCTGTTTACCAATATAAAATAATCCCTGAGTGTGCCACCTGCAGTTTGTCATCTGTTTACCAATATAAAATAATCCCTGAGTGTGCCACCTGCAGTTTGTCATCTGTTTACCAATATAAAATAATCCCTGAGTGTGCCACCTGCAGTTTGTCATCTGTTTAATAATATAAAATAATCCCTGAGTGTGCCACCTGCAGTTTGTCATCTGTTTACCAATATAAAATAATCCCTGAGTGTGCCAGCTACAGTTTGTCATCTGTTTACCAATATAAAATAATCCCTGAGTGTGCCAGCTACAGTTTGTCATCTGTTTACCAATATAAAATAATCCCTGAGTGTGCCAGCTACAGTTTGTCATCTGTTTACCAATATAAAATAATCCCTGAGTGTGCCAGCTACAATTTGTCATCTGTTTAACAATATAAAATAATCCCTGAGTGTGCCACCTGCAGTTTGTCATCTGTTTACCAATATAAAAAAATCCCTGAGTGTGCCAGCTACAGTTTGTTATCTGTTTAATACTATAAAATAATCCCTGAGTGTGCCAGCTACAGTTTGTCATCTGTTTACCAATATAAAATAATCCCTGAGTGTGCCAGCTACAGTTTGTCATCTGTTTACCAATATAAATAATCTCTGAGTGTGCCAGCTACAGTTTGTCATCTGTTTACCAATATAAAATAATCCCTGAGTGTGCCACCTGCAGTTTGTCATCTGTTTACCAATATAAAATAATCCCTGAGTGTGCCACCTGCAGTTTGTCATCTGTTTACCAATATAAAATAATCCCTGAGTGTGCCACCTGCAGTTTGTCATCTGTTTACCAATATAAAATAATCCCTGAGTGTGCCACCTGCAGTTTGTCATCTGTTTACCAATATAAAATAATCTCTGAGTGTGCCACCTGCAGTTTGTCATCTGTTTAATAATATAAAATAATCCCTGAGTGTGCCAGCTACAGTTTGTCATCTGTTTACCAATATAAAATAATCCCTGAGTGTGCCAGCTACAGTTTGTCATCTGTTTACCAATATAAAATAATCCCTGAGTGTGCCAGCTACAGTTTGTCATCTGTTTACCAATATAAAATAATCCCTGAGTGTGCCACCTGCAGTTTGTCATCTGTTTACCAATATAAAATAATCCCTGAGTGTGCCACCTGCAGTTTGTCATATGTTTACCAATATAAATAATCTCTGAGTGTGCCAGCTACAGTTTGTCATCTGTTTACCAATATAAAATAATCCCTGAGTGTGCCAGTTACAGTTTGTCATCTGTTTACCAATATAAAATAATCCCTGAGTGTGCCAACTGCAGTTTGTCATCTGTTTACCAATATAAAATAATCCCTGAGTGTGCCAGCTACAGTTTGTCATCTGTTTACCAATATAAAATAATCCCTGAGTGTGCCACCTGCAGTTTGTCATCTGTTTACCGATATAAAATAATCCCTGAGTGTGCCAGCTACAGTTTGTCATCTGTTTACCAATATAAAATAATCCCTGAGTGTGCCAGCTACAATTTGTCATCTGTTTACCAATATAAAATAATCCCTGAGTGTGCCACCTGCAGTTTGTCATCTGTTTACCAATGTAAAATAATCCCTGAGTGTGCCACCTGCAGTTTGTCATCTGTTTAATAATATAAAATAATCCCTGAGTGTGCCACCTGCAGTTTGTCATCTGTTTACCAATATAAAAAAATCCCTGAGTGTGCCACCTGCAGTTTGTCATCTGTTTACCAATATAAAATAATCCCTGAGTGTGCCAGCTACAGTTTGTTATCTGTTTAATAATATAAAATAATCCCTGAGTGTGCCAGCTACAGTTTGTCATCTTTTTACCAATATAAAATAATCCCTGAATGTGCCACCTGCAGTTTGTCATCTGTTTACCAATATAAAATAATCCCTGAGTGTGCCAGCTACAGTTTGTCATCTGTTTACCAACATAAAATAATCCCTGAGTGTACCACCTGCAGTTTGTCATCTGTTTACCAATATAAAATAATCCCTGAGTGCACCACCTGCAGTTTGTCATCTGTTTACCAATATAAAATAATCCCTGAGTGTTCCAGCTACAGTTTGTCATCTGTTTACAAATATAAAATAATCCCTGAGTGTGCCAGCTACAGTTTGTCATCTGTTTACCAATATAAAATAATCCCTGAGTGTGCCAGCTACAGTTTGTCATCTGTTTACCAATATAAAATAATCCCTGAGTGTGCCAGCTACAGTTTGTCATCTGTTTACCAATATAAAATAATCCCTGAGTGTGCCAGCTACAGTTTGTCATCTGTTTACCAATATAAAATAATCCCTGAGTGTGCCAGCTAGCTACAGTTTGTCATCTGTTTACCAATATAAAATAATCCATGAGTGTGCCACCTGCAGTTTGTCATCTGTTTACCAATATAAAATAATCCCTGAGTGTGCCAGCTACAGTTTGTCATCTGTTTACCAATATAAATAATCCCTGAGTGTGCCACTTGCAGTTTGTCATCTGTTTACCAATATAAAATAATCCCTGAGTGTGCCAGCTACAGTTTGTCATCTGTTTACCAATATAAAATAATCCCTGAGTGTGCCAGCTACAGTTTGTCATCTGTTTACCAATATAAAATAATCCCTGAGTGTGCCAGCTACAGTTTGTCATCTGTTTACCAATATAAAATAATCCCTGAGTGTGCCAGCTAGCTACAGTTTGTCATCTGTTTACCAATATAAAATAATCCCTGAGTGTGCCAGCTACAGTTTGTCATCTGTTTACCAATATAAAATAATCCCTGAGTGTGCCAGCTAGCTACAGTTTGTCATCTCTTTACCAATATAAAATAATCCATGAGTGTGCCACCTGCAGTTTGTCATCTGTTTACCAATATAAAATAATCCCTGAGTGTGCCAGCTACAGTTTGTCATCTGTTTACCAATATAAAATAATCCCTGAGTGTGCCAGCTACAGTTTGTCATCTGTTTACCAATATAAAATAATCCCTGAGTGTGCCAGCTACAGTTTGTCATCTGTTTACCAATATAAAATAATCCCTGAGAGTGCCAGCTACAGTTTGTCATCTGTTTACCAATAAAAAATAATCCCTGAGTGTGCCAGCTACAGTTTGTCATCTGTTTACCAATATAAAATAATCCCTGAGTGTGCCAGCTACAGTTTGTCATCTGTTTACCAATATAAAATAATCCCTGAGTGTGCCAACTGCAGTTTGTCATCTGTTTACCAATATAAAATAATCCCTGAGTGTGCCACCTGCAGTTTGTCATCTGTTTACCAATATAAAATAATCCCTGAGTGTGCCAGCTACAGTTTGTCATCTGTTTACCAATATAAAATAATCCCTGAGTGTGCCACCTGCAGTTTGCCATCTGTTTACCAATATAAAATAATCCCTGAGTGTGCCACCTGCAGTTTGTCATCTGTTTACCAATATAAAATAATCCCTGAGTGTGCCACCTGCAGTTTGTCATCTGTTTAATAATATAAAATAATCCCTGAGTGTGCCACCTGCAGTTTGTCATCTGTTTACCAATATAAAATAATCCCTGAGTGTGCCACCTGCAGTTTGTCATCTGTTTACCAATATAAAATAATCCCTGAGTGTGCCACCTGCAGTTTGTCATCTGTTTAATAATATAAAATAATCCCTGAGTGTGCCACCTGCAGTTTGTCATCTGTTTACCAATATAAAATAATCCCTGAGTGTGCCAGCTACAGTTTGTCATCTGTTTACCAATATAAAATAATCCCTGAGTGTGCCAGTACAGTTTGTCATCTGTTTACCAATATAAAATAATCCCTGAGTGTGCCAGCTACAGTTTGTCATCTGTTTACCAATATAAAATAATCCCTGAGTGTGCCAGCTACAATTTGTCATCTGTTTACCAATATAAAATAATCCCTGAGTGTGCCACCTGCAGTTTGTCATCTGTTTACCAATATAAAATAATCCCTGAGTGTGCCAGCTACAGTTTGTTATCTGTTTAATACTATAAAATAATCCCTGAGTGTGCCAGCTACAGTTTGTCATCTGTTTACCAATATAAAATAATCCCTGAGTGTGCCAGCTACAGTTTGTCATCTGTTTACCAATATAAATAATCTCTGAGTGTGCCAGCTACAGTTTGTCATCTGTTTACCAATATAAAATAATCCCTGAGTGTGCCACCTGCAGTTTGTCATCTGTTTACCAATATAAAATAATCCCTGAGTGTGCCACCTGCAGTTTGTCATCTGTTTACCAATATAAAATAATCCCTGAGTGTGCCACCTGCAGTTTGTCATCTGTTTACCAATATAAAATAATCCCTGAGTGTGCCACCTGCAGTTTGTCATCTGTTTACCAATATAAAATAATCTCTGAGTGTGCCACCTGCAGTTTGTCATCTGTTTAATAATATAAAATAATCCCTGAGTGTGCCAGCTACAGTTTGTCATCTGTTTACCAATATAAAATAATCCCTGAGTGTGCCAGCTACAGTTTGTCATCTGTTTACCAATATAAAATAATCCCTGAGTGTGCCAGCTACAGTTTGTCATCTGTTTACCAATATAAAATAATCCCTGAGTGTGCCACCTGCAGTTTGTCATCTGTTTACCAATATAAAATAATCCCTGAGTGTGCCACCTGCAGTTTGTCATCTGTTTACCAATATAAATAATCTCTGAGTGTGCCAGCTACAGTTTGTCATCTGTTTACCAATATAAAATAATCCCTGAGTGTGCCAGCTACAGTTTGTCATCTGTTTACCAATATAAAATAATCCCTGAGTGTGCCAACTGCAGTTTGTCATCTGTTTACCAATATAAAATAATCCCTGAGTGTGCCAGCTACAGTTTGTCATCTGTTTACCAATATAAAATAATCCCTGAGTGTGCCAGCTACAGTTTGTCATCTGTTTACCAATATAAAATAATCCCTGAGTGTGCCACCTGCAGTTTGTCATCTGTTTACCGATATAAAATAATCCCTGAGTGTGCCAGCTACAGTTTGTCATCTGTTTACCAATATAAAATAATCCCTGAGTGTGCCAGCTACAGTTTGTCATCTGTTTACCAATATAAAATAATCCCTGAGTGTGCCACCTGCAGTTTGTCATCTGTTTACCAATGTAAAATAATCCCTGAGTGTGCCACCTGCAGTTTGTCATCTGTTTAATAATATAAAATAATCCCTGAGTGTGCCACCTGCAGTTTGTCATCTGTTTACCAATATAAAATAATCCCTGAGTGTGCCACCTGCAGTTTGTCATCTGTTTACCAATATAAAATAATCCCTGAGTGTGCCAGCTACAGTTTGTTATCTGTTTAATAATATAAAATAATCCCTGAGTGTGCCAGCTACAGTTTGTCATCTTTTTACCAATATAAAATAATCCCTGAATGTGCCACCTGCAGTTTGTCATCTGTTTACCAATATTAAATAATCCCTGAGTGTGCCAGCTACAGTTTGTCATCTGTTTACCAATATAAAATAATCCCTGAGTGTACCACCTGCAGTTTGTCATCTGTTTACCAATATAAAATAATCCCTGAGTGCACCACCTGCAGTTTGTCATCTGTTTACCAATATAAAATAATCCCTGAGTGTTCCAGCTACAGTTTGTCATCTGTTTACCAATATAAAATAATCCCTGAGTGTGCCAGCTACAGTTTGTCATCTGTTTACCAATATAAAATAATCCCTGAGTGTGCCAGCTAGAGTTTGTCATCTGTTTACCAATATAAAATAATCCCTGAGTGTGCCAGCTACAGTTTGTCATCTGTTTACCAATATAAAATAATCCCTGAGTGTGCCAGCTACAGTTTGTCATCTGTTTACCAATATAAAATAATCCCTGAGTGTGCCAGCTACAGTTTGTCATCTGTTTACCAATATAAAATAATCCCTGAGTGTGCTAGCTAGCTACAGTTTGTCATCTGTTTACCAATATAAAATAATCCATGAGTGTGCCACCTGCAGTTTGTCATCTGTTTACCAATATAAAATAATCCCTGAGTGTGCCAGCTACAGTTTGTCATCTGTTTACCAATATAAATAATCCCTGAGTGTGCCACCTGCAGTTTGTCATCTGTTTACCAATATAAAATAATCCCTGAGTGTGCCAGCTACAGTTTGTCATCTGTTTACCAATATAAAATAATCCCTGAGTGTGCCAGCTACAGTTTGTCATCTGTTTACCAATATAAAATAATCCCTGAGTGTGCCAGCTAGCTACAGTTTGTCATCTCTTTACCAATATAAAATAATCCATGAGTGTGCCACCTGCAGTTTGTCATCTGTTTACCAATATAAAATAATCCCTGAGTGTGCCAGCTACAGTTTGTCATCTGTTTACCAATATAAAATAATCCCTGAGTGTGCCAGCTACAGTTTGTCATCTGTTTACCAATATAAAATAATCCCTGAGTGTGCCACCTGCAGTTTGTCATCTGTTTACCAATGTAAAATAATCCCTGAGTGTGCCACCTGCAGTTTGTCATCTGTTTAATAATATAAAATAATCCCTGAGTCTGCCACCTGCAGTTTGTCATCTGTTTACCAATATAAAATAATCCCTGAGTGTGCCACCTGCAGTTTGTCATTTGTTTACCAATATAAAATAATCCCTGAGTGTGCCAGCTACAGTTTGTTATCTGTTTAATAATATAAAATAATCCCTGAGTGTGCCAGCTACAGTTTGTCATCTTTTTACCAATATAAAATAATCCCTGAATGTGCCACCTGCAGTTTGTCATCTGTTTACCAATATTAAATAATCCCTGAGTGTGCCAGCTACAGTTTGTCATCTGTTTACCAATATAAAATAATCCCTGAGTGTACCACCTGCAGTTTGTCATCTGTTTACCAATATAAAATAATCCCTGAGTGCACCACCTGCAGTTTGTCATCTGTTTACCAATATAAAATAATCCCTGAGTGTTCCAGCTACAGTTTGTCATCTGTTTACCAATATAAAATAATCCCTGAGTGTGCCAGCTACAGTTTGTCATCTGTTTACCAATATAAAATAATCCCTGAGTGTGCCAGCTACAGTTTGTCATCTGTTTACCAATATAAAATAATCCCTGAGTGTGCCAGCTACAGTTTGTCATCTGTTTACCAATATAAAATAATCCCTGAGTGTGCCAGCTACAGTTTGTCATCTGTTTACCAATATAAAATAATCCCTGAGTGTGCCAGCTACAGTTTGTCATCTGTTTACCAATATAAAATAATCCCTGAGTGTGCTAGCTAGCTACAGTTTGTCATCTGTTTACCAATATAAAATAATCCATGAGTGTGCCACCTGCAGTTTGTCATCTGTTTACCAATATAAAATAATCCCTGAGTGTGCCAGCTACAGTTTGTCATCTGTTTACCAATATAAATAATCCCTGAGTGTGCCACCTGCAGTTTGTCATCTGTTTACCAATATAAAATAATCCCTGAGTGTGCCAGCTACAGTTTGTCATCTGTTTACCAATATAAAATAATCCCTGAGTGTGCCAGCTACAGTTTGTCATCTGTTTACCAATATAAAATAATCCCTGAGTGTGCCAGCTAGCTACAGTTTGTCATCTCTTTACCAATATAAAATAATCCATGAGTGTGCCACCTGCAGTTTGTCATCTGTTTACCAATATAAAATAATCCCTGAGTGTGCCAGCTACAGTTTGTCATCTGTTTACCAATATAAATAATCCCTGAGTGTGCCACCTGCAGTTTGTCATCTGTTTACCAATATAAAATAATCCCTGAGTGTGCCAGCTACAGTTTGTCATCTGTTTACCAATATAAAATAATCCCTGTGTGTGCCAGCTACAGTTTGTCATCTGTTTACCAATATAAAATAATCCCTGAGTGTGCCAGCTACAGTTTGTCATCTGTTTACCAATATAAAATAATCCCTGAGTGTGCCAGCTACAGTTTGTCATCTGTTTACCAATATAAAATAATCCCTGAGTGTGCCAGCTACAGTTTGTCATCTGTTTACCAATATAAATAATCCCTGAGTGTGCCAGCTACAGTTTGTCATCTGTTTACCAATATAAAATAATCCCTGAGTGTGCCACCTGCAGTTTGTCATCTGTTTACCAATATAAAATAATCCCTGAGTGTGCCAGCTACAGTTTGTCATCTGTTTACCAATATAAAATAATCCCTGAGTGTGCCAGCTACAGTTTGTCATCTGTTTACCAATATAAAATAATCCCTGAGTGTGCCAGCTACAGTTTGTCATCTGTTTACCAATATAAAATAATCCATGAGCGTGCCAGCTACAGTTTGTCATCTGTTTACCAATATAAAATAATCCCTGAGTGTGCCACCTGCAGTTTGTCATCTGTTTACCAATATAAAATAATCCCTGAGTGTGCCAGCTACAGTTTGTCATCTGTTTACCGATATAAAATAATCCCTGAGTGTGCCACCTGCAGTTTGTCATCTGTTTAATAATATAAAATAATCCCTGAGTGTGCCACCTGCAGTTTTTCATCTGTTTACCAATATAAAATAATCCCTGAGTGTGCCACCTGCAGTTTGTCATCTGTTTAATAATATAAAATAATCCCTGAGTGTACCACCTGCAGTTTGTCATCTGTTTACCAATATAAAATAATCCCTGAGTGTGCCACCTGCAGTTTGTCATCTGTTTAATAATATAAAATAATCCCTGAGTGTGCCACCTGCAGTTTGTCATCTGTTTACCAATATAAAATAATCCCTGAGTGTGCCACCTGCAGTTTGTCATCTGTTTACCAATATAAAATAATCCCTGAGTGTGCCAGCTACAGTTTGTTATCTGTTTAATAATATAAAATAATCCATGAGTGTGCCAGCTACAGTTTGTCATCTGTTTACCAATATAAAATAATCCCTGAGTGTGCCAGCTACAGTTTGTCATCTTTTTACCAATATAAAATAATCCCTGAATGTGCCACCTGCAGTTTGTCATCTGTTTACCAATATAAAATAATCCCTGAGTGTGCCAGCTACAGTTTGTCATCTGTTTACCAATATAAAATAATCCCTGAGTGTACCACCTGCAGTTTGTCATCTGTTTACCAATATAAAATAATCCCTGAGTGTACCACCTGCAGTTTGTCATCTGTTTACCAATATAAAATAATCCCTGAGTGTTCCAGCTACAGTTTGTCATCTGTTTACCAATATAAAATAATCCCTGAGTGTGCCAGCTACAGTTTGTCATCTGTTTACCAATATAAAATAATCCCTGAGTGTGCCACCTGCAGTTTGTCATCTGTTTACCAATATAAAATAATCCCTGAGTGTGCCAGCTACAGTTTGTCATCTGTTTACCAATATAAAATAATCCCTGAGTGTGCCAGCTACAGTTTGTCATCTGTTTACCAATATAAAATAATCCCTGAGTGTGCCAGCTACACTTTGTCATCTGTTTACCAATATAAAATAATCCCTGAGTGTGCCAGCTAGCTACAGTTTGTCATCTGTTTACCAATATAAAATAATCCATGAGTGTGCCACCTGCAGTTTGTCATCTGTTTACCAATATAAAATAATCCCTGAGTGTGCCACCTGCAGTTTGTCATCTGTTTACCAATATAAAATAATCCCTGAGTGTGCCAGCTACAGCTTGTCATCTGTTTACCAATATAAATAATCCCTGAGTGTGCCACCTGCAGTTTGTCATCTGTTTACCAATATAAAATAATCCCTGAGTGTGCCAGCTACAGTTTGTCATCTGTTTACCAATATAAAATAATCCCTGAGTGTGCCAGCTACAGTTTGTCATCTGTTTACCAATATAAAATAATCCCTGAGTGTGCCAGCTACAGTTTGTCATCTGTTTACCAATATAAAATAATCCCTGAGTGTGCCAGCTACAGTTTGTCATCTGTTTACCAATATAAAATAATCCCTGAGTGTGCCAGCTACAGTTTGTCATCTGTTTACCAATATAAATAATCCCTGAGTGTGCCAGCTACAGTTTGTCATCTGTTTACCAATATAAAATAATCCCTGAGTGTGCCACCTGCAGTTTGTCATCTGTTTACCAATATAAAATAATCCCTGAGTGTGCCAGCTACAGTTTGTCATCTGTTTACCAATATAAAATAATCCCTGAGTGTGCCACCTGCAGTTTGTCATCTGTTTAATAATATAAAATAGTCCCTGAGTGTGCCACCTGCAGTTTGTCATCTGTTTACCAATATAAAATAATCCCTGAGTGTGCCACCTGCAGTTTGTCATCTGTTTACCAATATAAAATAATCCCTGAGTGTGCCAGCTACAGTTTGTCATCTGTTTACCAATATAAAATAATCCCTGAGTGTGCCAGCTACAGTTTGTCATCTGTTTACAATACAAAATAATCCCTGAGTGTGCCACCTGCAGTTTGTCATCTGTTTACCAATATAAAATAATCCCTGAGTGTGCCAGCTACAGTTTGTCATCTGTTTACCAATATAAAATAATCCCTGAGTGTGCCAGCTACAGTTTGTCATCTGTTTACCAATACAAAATAATCCCTGAGTGTGCCAGCTGCAGTTTGTCATCTGTTTACCAATATAAAATAATCCATGAGGGTGCCAGCTACAGTTTGTCATCTGTTTACCAATATAAAATAATCCCTGAGTGTGCCAGCTACAGTTTGTCATCTGTTTACCAATATAAATAATCCCTGAGTGTGCCAGCTACAGTTTGTCATCTGTTTACCAATATAAAATAATCCCTGAGTGTGCCAGCTACAGTTTGTCATCTGTTTACCAATATAAAATAATCCCTGAGCGTGCCAACTACAGTTTGTCATCTGTTTACCAATATAAAATAATCCCTGAGTGTGCCACCTGCAGTTTGTCATCTGTTTACCAATATAAAATAATCCATGAGTGTGCCACCTGCAGTTTGTTATCTGTTTAATAATATAAATAATCCCTGAGTGTGCCAGCTACAGTTTGTCATCTGTTTACCAATATAAAATAATCCCTGAGATTGCCAACTGCAGTTTGTCATCTGTTTACCAATATAAAATAATCCCTGAGTGTGCCAACTGCAGTTTGTCATCTGTTTACCAATATAAAATAATCCCTGAGTGTGCCAACTGCAGTTTGTCATCTGTTTAATAATATAAAATAATCCCTGAGTGTGCCAGCTACAGTTTGTCATCTGTTTAATAATATAAAATAATCCCTGAGTGTGCCAGCTACAGTTTGTCATCTGTTTACCAATATAAAATAATCCCTGAGTGTGCCACCTGCAGTTTGTCATCTGTTTACCAATATAAAATAATCTCTGAGTGTGCCACCTGCAGTTTGTCATCTGTTTACCAATATAAAATAATCCCTGAGTGTGCCAGCTACAGTTTGTCATCTGTTTACCAATATAAAATAATCCCTGAGTGTGCCAGCTACAGTTTGTCATCTGTTTACCAATATAAAATAATCCCTGAGTGTGCCAGCTACAGTTTGTCATCTGTTTACCAATATAAAATAATCCCTGAGTGTGCCACCTGCAGTTTGTCATCTGTTTACCAATATAAAATAATCCCTGAGTGTGCCACCTGCAGTTTGTCATCTGTTTACCAATATAAAATAATCCCTGAGTGTGCCAGCTACAGTTTGTCATCTGTTTACCAATATAAAATAATCCCTGAGTGTGCCAGCTACAGTTTGTCATCTGTTTACCAATATAAAATAATCCCTGAGTGTGCCAGCTACAGTTTGTCATCTGTTTACCAATATAAAATAATCCCTGAGTGTGCCACCTGCAGTTTGTCATCTGTTTACCAATATAAAATAATCCCTGAGTGTGCCACCTGCAGTTTGTCATCTGTTTACCAATATAAAATAATCCCTGAGTGTGCCAGCTACAGTTTGTCATCTGTTTACCAATATAAAATAATCCCTGAGTGTGCCAGCTACAGTTTGTCATCTGTTTACCAATATAAAATAATCCCTGAGTGTGCCAGCTACAGTTTGTCATCTGTTTACCAATATAAAATAATCCCTGAGTGTGCCACCTGCAGTTTGTCATCTGTTTACCAATATAAAATAATCCCTGAGTGTGCCACCTGCAGTTTGTCATCTGTTTACCAATATAAAATAATCCCTGAGTGTACCACCTGCAGTTTGTCATCTGTTTACCAATATAAAATAATCCCTGAGTGTGCCAGCTACAGTTTGTCATCTGTTTACCAATATAAAATAATCCCTGAGTGTGCCAGCTACAGTTTGTCATCTGTTTAATAATATAAAATAATCCCTGAGTGTGCCAGCTGCAGTTTGTCATCTGTTTACCAATATAAAATAATCCCTGAGTGTGCCAGCTACAGTTTGTCATCTGTTTACCAATATAAAATAATCCCTGAGTGTGCCAGATACAGTTTGTCATCTGTTTACCAATATAAAATAATGCCTGAGTGTGCCAGCTACAGTTTGTCATCTGTTTAATAATATAAAATAATCCCTGAGTGTGCCAGCTACAGTTTGTCATCTGTTTAATAATATAAAATAATCCCTGAGTGTGCCACCTGCAGTTTGTCATCTGTTTACCAATATAAAATAATCCCTGAGTGTGCCAGCTACAGTTTGTCATCTGTTTACCAATATAAAATAATCCCTGAGTGTGCCAGCTACAGTTTGTCATCTGTTTAATAATATAAAATAATCCATGAGCGTGCCAGCTACAGTTTGTCATCTGTTTACCAATATAAAATAATCCCTGAGTGTGCCAGCTACAGTTTGTCATCTGTTTACCAATATAAAATAATCCCTGAGTGTGCCAACTGCAGTTTGTCATCTGTTTACCAATATAAAATAATCCCTGAGTGTGCCAGCTACAGTTTGTCATCTGTTTACCAATATAAAATAATCCCTGAGTGTGCCAGCTACAGTTTGTCATCTGTTTACCAATATAAATAATCTCTGAGTGTGCCACCTGCAGTTTGTCATCTGTTTACCAAAATAAAATAATCTCTGAGTGTGCCAGCTACAGTTTGTCATCTGTTTACCAATATAAAATAATCTCTGAGTGTGCCAGCTACAGTTTGTTATCTGTTTACCAATATAAAATAATCCCTGAGTGTGCCAGCTACAGTTTGTCATCTGTTTAATAATATAAAATAATCCCTGAGTGTGCCACCTGCAGTTTGTCATCTGTTTACCAATATAAAATAATCCCTGAGTGTGCCAACTACAGTTTGTCATCTGTTTACCAATATAAAATAATCCCTGAGTGTGCCAACTACAGTTTATCATCTGTTTACCAATATAAAATAATCCCTGAGTGTGCCAGCTACAGTTTGTCATCTGTTTACCAATATAAATAATCTCTGAGTGTGCCACCTGCAGTTTGTCATCTGTTTACCAATATAAAATAATCCCTGAGTGTGCTAGCTACAGTTTGTCATCTGTTTACCAATATAAAATAATCCCTGAGTGTGCCAGCTACAGTTTGTCATCTGTTTACCAATACAAAATAATCCCTGAGTGTGCCAGCTGCAGTTTGTCATCTGTTTACCAATATAAAATAATCCATGAGGGTGCCAGCTACAGTTTGTCATCTGTTTACCAATATAAAATAATCCCTGAGTGTGCCAGCTACAGTTTGTCATCTGTTTACCAATATAAATAATCCCTGAGTGTGCCAGCTACAGTTTGTCATCTGTTTACCAATATAAAATAATCCCTGAGTGTGCCAGCTACAGTTTGTCATCTGTTTACCAATATAAAATAATCCCTGAGCGTGCCAACTACAGTTTGTCATCTGTTTACCAATATAAAATAATCCCTGAGTGTGCCACCTGCAGTTTGTCATCTGTTTACCAATATAAAATAATCCATGAGTGTGCCACCTGCAGTTTGTTATCTGTTTAATAATATAAATAATCCCTGAGTGTGCCAGCTACAGTTTGTCATCTGTTTACCAATATAAAATAATCCCTGAGATTGCCAACTGCAGTTTGTCATCTGTTTACCAATATAAAATAATCCCTGAGTGTGCCAACTGCAGTTTGTCATCTGTTTACCAATATAAAATAATCCCTGAGTGTGCCAACTGCAGTTTGTCATCTGTTTAATAATATAAAATAATCCCTGAGTGTGCCAGCTACAGTTTGTCATCTGTTTAATAATATAAAATAATCCCTGAGTGTGCCAGCTACAGTTTGTCATCTGTTTACCAATATAAAATAATCCCTGAGTGTGCCACCTGCAGTTTGTCATCTGTTTACCAATATAAAATAATCTCTGAGTGTGCCACCTGCAGTTTGTCATCTGTTTACCAATATAAAATAATCCCTGAGTGTGCCAGCTACAGTTTGTCATCTGTTTACCAATATAAAATAATCCCTGAGTGTGCCAGCTACAGTTTGTCATCTGTTTACCAATATAAAATAATCCCTGAGTGTGCCAGCTACAGTTTGTCATCTGTTTACCAATATAAAATAATCCCTGAGTGTGCCACCTGCAGTTTGTCATCTGTTTACCAATATAAAATAATCCCTGAGTGTGCCACCTGCAGTTTGTCATCTGTTTACCAATATAAAATAATCCCTGAGTGTGCCACCTGCAGTTTGTCATCTGTTTACCAATATAAAATAATCCCTGAGTGTGCCAGCTACAGTTTGTCATCTGTTTACCAATATAAAATAATCCCTGAGTGTGCCAGCTACAGTTTGTCATCTGTTTACCAATATAAAATAATCCCTGAGTGTGCCAGCTACAGTTTGTCATCTGTTTACCAATATAAAATAATCCCTGAGTGTGCCACCTGCAGTTTGTCATCTGTTTACCAATATAAAATAATCCCTGAGTGTGCCACCTGCAGTTTGTCATCTGTTTACCAATATAAAATAATCCCTGAGTGTACCACCTGCAGTTTGTCATCTGTTTACCAATATAAAATAATCCCTGAGTGTGCCAGCTACAGTTTGTCATCTGTTTACCAATATAAAATAATCCCTGAGTGTGCCAGCTACAGTTTGTCATCTGTTTAATAATATAAAATAATCCCTGAGTGTGCCAGCTGCAGTTTGTCATCTGTTTACCAATATAAAATAATCCCTGAGTGTGCCAGCTACAGTTTGTCATCTGTTTACCAATATAAAATAATCCCTGAGTGTGCCAGATACAGTTTGTCATCTGTTTACCAATATAAAATAATGCCTGAGTGTGCCAGCTACAGTTTGTCATCTGTTTAATAATATAAAATAATCCCTGAGTGTGCCAGCTACAGTTTGTCATCTGTTTAATAATATAAAATAATCCCTGAGTGTGCCACCTGCAGTTTGTCATCTGTTTACCAATATAAAATAATCCCTGAGTGTGCCAGCTACAGTTTGTCATCTGTTTACCAATATAAAATAATCCCTGAGTGTGCCAGCTACAGTTTGTCATCTGTTTAATAATATAAAATAATCCATGAGCGTGCCAGCTACAGTTTGTCATCTGTTTACCAATATAAAATAATCCCTGAGTGTGCCAGCTACAGTTTGTCATCTGTTTACCAATATAAAATAATCCCTGAGTGTGCCAACTGCAGTTTGTCATCTGTTTACCAATATAAAATAATCCCTGAGTGTGCCAGCTACAGTTTGTCATCTGTTTACCAATATAAAATAATCCCTGAGTGTGCCAGCTACAGTTTGTCATCTGTTTACCAATATAAATAATCTCTGAGTGTGCCACCTGCAGTTTGTCATCTGTTTACCAAAATAAAATAATCTCTGAGTGTGCCAGCTACAGTTTGTCATCTGTTTACCAATATAAAATAATCTCTGAGTGTGCCAGCTACAGTTTGTTATCTGTTTACCAATATAAAATAATCCCTGAGTGTGCCAGCTACAGTTTGTCATCTGTTTAATAATATAAAATAATCCCTGAGTGTGCCACCTGCAGTTTGTCATCTGTTTACCAATATAAAATAATCCCTGAGTGTGCCAACTACAGTTTGTCATCTGTTTACCAATATAAAATAATCCCTGAGTGTGCCAACTACAGTTTATCATCTGTTTACCAATATAAAATAATCCCTGAGTGTGCCAGCTACAGTTTGTCATCTGTTTACCAATATAAATAATCTCTGAGTGTGCCACCTGCAGTTTGTCATCTGTTTACCAATATAAAATAATCCCTGAGTGTGCTAGCTACAGTTTGTCATCTGTTTACCAATATAAAATAATCCCTGAGTGTGCCAACTGCAGTTTGTCATCTGTTTACCAATATAAAATAATCCCTGAGTGTGCCAACTGCAGTTTGTCATCTGTTTACCGATATAAAATAATCCATGAGTGTGCCACCTGCAGTTTGTCATCTGTTTACCAATATAAAATAATCCCTGAGTGTGCCAGCTACAGTTTGTCATCTGTTTACCAATATAAAATAATCTCTGAGTGTGCCAGCTACAGTTTGTCATCTGTTTACCAATATAAAATAATCCCTGAGTGTGCCACCTGCAGTTTGTCATCTGTTTACCAATATAAAATAATCCCTGAGTGTGCCAGCTACAGTTTGTTATCTGTTTAATAATATAAATAATCCCTGAGTGTGCCAGCTACAGTTTGTCATCTGTTTACCAATATAAAATAATCCCTGAGTGTGCCAGCTACAGTTTGTCATCTGTTTACCAATATAAAATAATCCCTGAGTGTGCCAGCTACAGTTTGTCATCTGTTTACCAATATAAAATAATCCCTGAGTGTGCCACCTGCAGTTTGTCATCTGTTTACCGATATAAAATAATCCCTGAGTGTGCCAGCTACAGTTTGTCATCTGTTTACCAATATAAAATAATCCCTGAGTGTGCCACCTGCAGTTTGTCATCTGTTTACCGATATAAAATAATCCCTGAGTGTGCCACCTGCAGTTTGTCATCTGTTTACCAATATAAAATAATCCCTGAGTGTGCCAGCTACAGTTTGTCATCTGTTTACCAATATAAATAATCTCTGAGTGTGCCACCTGCAGTTTGTCATCTGTTTACCAATATAAAATAATCCCTGAGTGTGCTAGCTACAGTTTGTCATCTGTTTACCAATATAAAATAATCCCTGAGTGTGCCAACTGCAGTTTGTCATCTGTTTACCAATATAAAATAATCCCTGAGTGTGCCAACTGCAGTTTGTCATCTGTTTACCGATATAAAATAATCCATGAGTGTGCCACCTGCAGTTTGTCATCTGTTTACCAATATAAAATAATCCCTGAGTGTGCCAGCTACAGTTTGTCATCTGTTTACCAATATAAAATAATCTCTGAGTGTGCCAGCTACAGTTTGTCATCTGTTTACCAATATAAAATAATCCCTGAGTGTGCCACCTGCAGTTTGTCATCTGTTTACCAATATAAAATAATCCCTGAGTGTGCCAGCTACAGTTTGTTATCTGTTTAATAATATAAATAATCCCTGAGTGTGCCAGCTACAGTTTGTCATCTGTTTACCAATATAAAATAATCCCTGAGTGTGCCAGCTACAGTTTGTCATCTGTTTACCAATATAAAATAATCCCTGAGTGTGCCAGCTACAGTTTGTCATCTGTTTACCAATATAAAATAATCCCTGAGTGTGCCACCTGCAGTTTGTCATCTGTTTACCGATATAAAATAATCCCTGAGTGTGCCAGCTACAGTTTGTCATCTGTTTACCAATATAAAATAATCCCTGAGCGTGCCAACTACAGTTTGTCATCTGTTTACCAATATAAAATAATCCCTGAGTGTGCCACCTGCAGTTTGTCATCTGTTTACCAATATAAAATAATCCATGAGTGTGCCACCTGCAGTTTGTTATCTGTTTAATAATATAAATAATCCCTGAGTGTGCCAGCTACAGTTTGTCATCTGTTTACCAATATAAAATAATCCCTGAGATTGCCAACTGCAGTTTGTCATCTGTTTACCAATATAAAATAATCCCTGAGTGTGCCAACTGCAGTTTGTCATCTGTTTACCAATATAAAATAATCCCTGAGTGTGCCAACTGCAGTTTGTCATCTGTTTAATAATATAAAATAATCCCTGAGTGTGCCAGCTACAGTTTGTCATCTGTTTAATAATATAAAATAATCCCTGAGTGTGCCAGCTACAGTTTGTCATCTGTTTACCAATATAAAATAATCCCTGAGTGTGCCACCTGCAGTTTGTCATCTGTTTACCAATATAAAATAATCTCTGAGTGTGCCACCTGCAGTTTGTCATCTGTTTACCAATATAAAATAATCCCTGAGTGTGCCAGCTACAGTTTGTCATCTGTTTACCAATATAAAATAATCCCTGAGTGTGCCAGCTACAGTTTGTCATCTGTTTACCAATATAAAATAATCCCTGAGTGTGCCAGCTACAGTTTGTCATCTGTTTACCAATATAAAATAATCCCTGAGTGTGCCACCTGCAGTTTGTCATCTGTTTACCAATATAAAATAATCCCTGAGTGTGCCACCTGCAGTTTGTCATCTGTTTACCAATATAAAATAATCCCTGAGTGTGCCAGCTACAGTTTGTCATCTGTTTACCAATATAAAATAATCCCTGAGTGTGCCAGCTACAGTTTGTCATCTGTTTACCAATATAAAATAATCCCTGAGTGTGCCAGCTACAGTTTGTCATCTGTTTACCAATATAAAATAATCCCTGAGTGTGCCACCTGCAGTTTGTCATCTGTTTACCAATATAAAATAATCCCTGAGTGTGCCACCTGCAGTTTGTCATCTGTTTACCAATATAAAATAATCCCTGAGTGTGCCAGCTACAGTTTGTCATCTGTTTACCAATATAAAATAATCCCTGAGTGTGCCAGCTACAGTTTGTCATCTGTTTACCAATATAAAATAATCCCTGAGTGTGCCAGCTACAGTTTGTCATCTGTTTACCAATATAAAATAATCCCTGAGTGTGCCACCTGCAGTTTGTCATCTGTTTACCAATATAAAATAATCCCTGAGTGTGCCACCTGCAGTTTGTCATCTGTTTACCAATATAAAATAATCCCTGAGTGTACCACCTGCAGTTTGTCATCTGTTTACCAATATAAAATAATCCCTGAGTGTGCCAGCTACAGTTTGTCATCTGTTTACCAATATAAAATAATCCCTGAGTGTGCCAGCTACAGTTTGTCATCTGTTTAATAATATAAAATAATCCCTGAGTGTGCCAGCTGCAGTTTGTCATCTGTTTACCAATATAAAATAATCCCTGAGTGTGCCAGCTACAGTTTGTCATCTGTTTACCAATATAAAATAATCCCTGAGTGTGCCAGATACAGTTTGTCATCTGTTTACCAATATAAAATAATGCCTGAGTGTGCCAGCTACAGTTTGTCATCTGTTTAATAATATAAAATAATCCCTGAGTGTGCCAGCTACAGTTTGTCATCTGTTTAATAATATAAAATAATCCCTGAGTGTGCCACCTGCAGTTTGTCATCTGTTTACCAATATAAAATAATCCCTGAGTGTGCCAGCTACAGTTTGTCATCTGTTTACCAATATAAAATAATCCCTGAGTGTGCCAGCTACAGTTTGTCATCTGTTTAATAATATAAAATAATCCATGAGCGTGCCAGCTACAGTTTGTCATCTGTTTACCAATATAAAATAATCCCTGAGTGTGCCAGCTACAGTTTGTCATCTGTTTACCAATATAAAATAATCCCTGAGTGTGCCAACTGCAGTTTGTCATCTGTTTACCAATATAAAATAATCCCTGAGTGTGCCAGCTACAGTTTGTCATCTGTTTACCAATATAAAATAATCCCTGAGTGTGCCAGCTACAGTTTGTCATCTGTTTACCAATATAAATAATCTCTGAGTGTGCCACCTGCAGTTTGTCATCTGTTTACCAAAATAAAATAATCTCTGAGTGTGCCAGCTACAGTTTGTCATCTGTTTACCAATATAAAATAATCTCTGAGTGTGCCAGCTACAGTTTGTTATCTGTTTACCAATATAAAATAATCCCTGAGTGTGCCAGCTACAGTTTGTCATCTGTTTAATAATATAAAATAATCCCTGAGTGTGCCACCTGCAGTTTGTCATCTGTTTACCAATATAAAATAATCCCTGAGTGTGCCAACTACAGTTTGTCATCTGTTTACCAATATAAAATAATCCCTGAGTGTGCCAACTACAGTTTATCATCTGTTTACCAATATAAAATAATCCCTGAGTGTGCCAGCTACAGTTTGTCATCTGTTTACCAATATAAATAATCTCTGAGTGTGCCACCTGCAGTTTGTCATCTGTTTACCAATATAAAATAATCCCTGAGTGTGCTAGCTACAGTTTGTCATCTGTTTACCAATATAAAATAATCCCTGAGTGTGCCAACTGCAGTTTGTCATCTGTTTACCAATATAAAATAATCCCTGAGTGTGCCAACTGCAGTTTGTCATCTGTTTACCGATATAAAATAATCCATGAGTGTGCCACCTGCAGTTTGTCATCTGTTTACCAATATAAAATAATCCCTGAGTGTGCCAGCTACAGTTTGTCATCTGTTTACCAATATAAAATAATCTCTGAGTGTGCCAGCTACAGTTTGTCATCTGTTTACCAATATAAAATAATCCCTGAGTGTGCCACCTGCAGTTTGTCATCTGTTTACCAATATAAAATAATCCCTGAGTGTGCCAGCTACAGTTTGTTATCTGTTTAATAATATAAATAATCCCTGAGTGTGCCAGCTACAGTTTGTCATCTGTTTACCAATATAAAATAATCCCTGAGTGTGCCAGCTACAGTTTGTCATCTGTTTACCAATATAAAATAATCCCTGAGTGTGCCAGCTACAGTTTGTCATCTGTTTACCAATATAAAATAATCCCTGAGTGTGCCACCTGCAGTTTGTCATCTGTTTACCGATATAAAATAATCCCTGAGTGTGCCAGCTACAGTTTGTCATCTGTTTACCAATATAAAATAATCCCTGAGTGTGCCACCTGCAGTTTGTCATCTGTTTACCGATATAAAATAATCCCTGAGTGTGCCACCTGCAGTTTGTCATCTGTTTACCAATATAAAATAATCCCTGAGTGTGCCAGCTACAGTTTGTCATCTGTTTACCAATATAAAATAATCCCTGAGTGTGCCAGCTACAGTTTGTCATCTGTTTAACAATATAAAATAATCCCTGAGTGTGCCACCTGCAGTTTGTCATCTGTTTACCAATATAAAATAATCCCTGAGTGTGCCACCTGCAGTTTGTCATCTGTTTACCAATATAAAATAATCCCTGAGTGTGCCAGCTACAGTTTGTCATCTGTTTACCAATATAAAATAATCCCTGAGTGTGCCACCTGCAGTTTGTCATCTGTTTACCAATATAAAATAATCCCTGAGTGTGCCACCTGCAGTTTGTCATCTGTTTACCAATATAAAATAATCCCTGAGTGTGCCACCTGCAGTTTGTCATCTGTTTACCAATATAAAATAATCCCTGAGTGTGCCACCTGCAGTTTGTCATCTGTTTACCGATATAAAATAATCCCTGAGTGTGCCAGCTACAGTTTGTCATCTGTTTACCAATATAAAATAATCCCTGAGTGTGCCACCTGCAGTTTGTCATCTGTTTACCAATATAAAATAATCCCTGAGTGTGCCACCTGCAGTTTGTCATCTGTTTACCAATATAAAATAATCCCTGAGTGTGCCAGCTACAGTTTGTCATCTGTTTACCAATATAAAATAATCCCTGAGTGTGCCAGCTACAGTTTGTCATCTGTTTAACAATATAAAATAATCCCTGAGTGTGCCACCTGCAGTTTGTCATCTGTTTACCAATATAAAATAATCCCTGAGTGTGCCACCTGCAGTTTGTCATCTGTTTACCAATATAAAATAATCCCTGAGTGTGCCAGCTACAGTTTGTCATCTGTTTACCAATATAAAATAATCCCTGAGTGTGCCACCTGCAGTTTGTCATCTGTTTACCAATATAAAATAATCCCTGAGTGTGCCACCTGCAGTTTGTCATCTGTTTACCAATATAAAATAATCCCTGAGTGTGCCAGCTACAGTTTGTCATCTGTTTACCAATATAAAATAATCCCTGAGTGTACCACCTGCAGTTTGTCATCTGTTTACCAATATAAAATAATCCCTGAGTGTGCCACCTGCAGTTTGTCATCTGTTTACCAATATAAAATAATCCCTGAGTGTGCCACCTGCAGTTTGTCATCTGTTTACCAATATAAAATAATCCCTGAGTGTGCCAACTACAGTTTGTCATCTGTTTACCAATATAAAATAATCCCTGAGTGTGCCAACTACAGTTTGTCATCTGTTTACCAATATAAAATAATCCCTGAGTGTGCCAGCTACAGTTTGTCATCTGTTTACCAATATAAAATAATCCCTGAGTGTGCCAACTGCAGTTTGTCATCTGTTTACCAATATAAAATAATCCCTGAGTGTGCCAACTGCAGTTTTTCATCTGTTTACCGATATAAAATAATCCATGAGTGTGCCACTTGCAGTTTGTCATCTGTTTACCAATATAAAATAATCCCTGAGTGTGCCAGCTACAGTTTGTCATCTGTTTACCAAAATAAAATAATCTCTGAGTGTGCCAGCTACAGTTTGTCATCTGTTTACCAATATAAAATAATCCCTGAGTGTGCCACCTGCAGTTTGTCATCTGTTTACCAATATAAAATAATCCCTGAGTGTGCCAGCTACAGTTTGTTATCTGTTTAATAATATAAATAATCCCTGAGTGTGCCAGCTACAGTTTGTTATCTGTTTAATAATATAAATAATCCCTGAGTGTGCCACCTGCAGTTTGTCATCTGTTTACCAATATAAAATAATCCCTGAGTGTGCCACCTGCAGTTTGTCATCTGTTTACCAATATAAAATAATCCCTGAGTGTGCCAGCTACAGTTTGTCATCTGTTTACCAATATAAAATAATCCCTGAGTGTGCCACCTGCAGTTTGTCATCTGTTTACCAATATAAAATAATCCCTGAGTGTGCCAGCTACAGTTTGTCATCTGTTTACCAATATAAAATAATTCCTGAGTGTGCCACCTGCAGTTTGTCATCTGTTTACCAATATAAAATAATCCCTGAGTGTGCCAGCTACAGTTTGTCATCTGTTTACCAATATAAAATAATCCCTGAGTGTGCCAGCTACAGTTTGTCATCTGTTTACCAATATAAAATAATCCCTGAGTGTGCCACCTGCAGTTTGTCATCTGTTTACCAATATAAAATAATCCCTGAGTGTGCCAGCTACAGTTTGTCATCTGTTTACCAATATAAAATAATCCCTGAGTGTGCCACCTGCAGTTTGTCATCTGTTTACCAATATAAAATAATCCCTGAGTGTGCCAGCTACAGTTTGTCATCTGTTTACCAATATAAAATAATCTCTGAGTGTGCCAGCTACAGTTTGTTATCTGTTTACCAATATAAAATAATCCCTGAGTGTGCCAGCTACAGTTTGTCATCTGTTTACCAATATAAAATAATCCCTGAGTGTGCCACCTGCAGTTTGTCATCTGTTTACCAATATAAAATAATCCCTGAGTGTGCCAGCTACAGTTTGTCATCTGTTTACCAATATAAAATAATCCCTGAGTGTGCCAGCTACAGTTTGTCATCTGTTTACCAATATAAAATAATCCCTGAGTGTGCCAACTGCAGTTTGTCATCTGTTTACCAATATAAAATAATCCCTGAGTGTGCCAGCTACAGTTTGTCATCTGTTTACCAATATAAAATAATCCCTGAGTGTGCCAGCTACAGTTTGTCATCTGTTTACTAATATAAAATAATCCCTGAGTGTGCCAGCTACAGTTTGTCATCTGTTTACCAATATAAAATAAACCCTGAGTGTGCCAACTGCAGTTTGTCATCTGTTTACCAATATAAAATAATCCCTGAGTGTGCCAGCTACAGTTTGTCATCTGTTTACCAATATAAAATAATCCCTGAGTGTGCCAGCTACAGTTTGTCATCTGTTTACCAATATAAAATAATCCCTGAGTGTGCCACCTGCAGTTTGTCATCTGTTTACCAATATAAAATAATCCCTGAGTGTGCCAGCTACAGTTTATCATCTGTTTACCAATATAAAATAATCCCTGAGTGTGCCAGCTACAGTTTGTCATCTGTTTACCAATATAAATAATCTCTGAGTGTGCCACCTGCAGTTTGTCATCTGTTTACCAAAATAAAATAATCTCTGAGTGTGCCAGCTACAGTTTGTCATCTGTTTACCAATATAAAATAATCTCTGAGTGTGCCAGCTACAGTTTGTTATCTGTTTACCAATATAAAATAATCCCTGAGTGTGCCAGCTACAGTTTGTCATCTGTTTAATAATATAAAATAATCCCTGAGTGTGCCACCTGCAGTTTGTCATCTGTTTACCAATATAAAATAATCCCTGAGTGTGCCAACTACAGTTTGTCATCTGTTTACCAATATAAAATAATCCCTGAGTGTGCCAACTACAGTTTATCATCTGTTTACCAATATAAAATAATCCCTGAGTGTGCCAGCTACAGTTTGTCATCTGTTTACCAATATAAATAATCTCTGAGTGTGCCACCTGCAGTTTGTCATCTGTTTACCAATATAAAATAATCCCTGAGTGTGCCAGCTACAGTTTGTCATCTGTTTACCAATATAAAATAATCCCTGAGTGTGCCAACTGCAGTTTGTCATCTGTTTACCAATATAAAATAATCCCTGAGTGTGCCAACTGCAGTTTGTCATCTGTTTACCGATATAAAATAATCCATGAGTGTGCCACCTGCAGTTTGTCATCTGTTTACCAATATAAAATAATCCCTGAGTGTGCCAGCTACAGTTTGTCATCTGTTTACCAATATAAAATAATCTCTGAGTGTGCCAGCTACAGTTTGTCATCTGTTTACCAATATAAAATAATCCCTGAGTGTGCCAGCTACAGTTTGTCATCTGTTTACCAATATAAAATAATCCCTGAGTGTGCCAGCTACAGTTTGTCATCTGTTTACCAATATAAAATAATCCCTGAGTGTGCCAGCTACAGTTTGTCATCTGTTTACCAATATAAAATAATCCCTGAGTGTGCCACCTGCAGTTTGTCATCTGTTTACCAATATAAAATAATCCCTGAGTGTGCCAGCTACAGTTTGTCATCTGTTTACCAATATAAAATAATCCCTGAGTGTGCCACCTGCAGTTTGTCATCTGTTTACCAATATAAAATAATCCCTGAGTGTGCCAGCTACAGTTTGTCATCTGTTTACCAATATAAAATAATCCCTGAGTGTGCCACCTGCAGTTTGTCATCTGTTTACCAATATAAAATAATCCCTGAGTGTGCCAGCTACAGTTTGTCATCTGTTTACCAATATAAAATAATCCCTGAGTGTGCCAGCTACAGTTTGTCATCTGTTTACCAATATAAAATAATCCCTGAGTGTGCCAGCTACAGTTTGTCATCTGTTTACCAATATAAAATAATCCCTGAGTGTGCCAGCTACAGTTTGTCATCTGTTTACCAATATAAAATAATCCCCGAGTGTGCCAGCTACAGTTTGTCATCTGTTTACCAATATAAAATAATCCCTGAGTGTGCCAGCTACAGTTTGTCATCTGTTTACCAATATAAAATAATCCATGAGTGTGCCAGCTACAGTTTGTCATCTGTTTACCAATATAAAATAATCCCTGAGTGTGCCAGCTACAGTTTGTCATCTGTTTACCAATATAAAATAATCCCTGAGTGTGCCAGCTACAGTTTGTCATCTGTTTACCAATATAAAATAATCCCTGAGTGTGCCAGCTACAGTTTGTCATCTGTTTACCAATATAAAATAATCCCCGAGTGTGCCAGCTACAGTTTGTCATCTGTTTACCAATATAAAATAATCCCTGAGTGTGCCAGCTACAGTTTGTCATCTGTTTACCAATATAAAATAATCCATGAGTGTGCCAGCTACAGTTTGTCATCTGTTTACCAATATAAAATAATCCCTGAGTGTGCCAGCTACAGTTTGTCATCTGTTTACCAATATAAAATAATCCCTGAGTGTGCCAGCTACAGTTTGTCATCTGTTTACCAATATAAAATAATCCCTGAGTGTGCCAGCTACAGTTTGTCATCTGTTTACCAATATAAAATAATCCCTGAGTGTGCCAGCTAGCTACAGTTTGTCATCTGTTTACCAATATAAAATAATCCATGAGTGTGCCACCTGCAGTTTGTCATCTGTTTACCAATATAAAATAATCCATGAGTGTGCCAGCTACAGTTTGTCATCTGTTTACCAATATAAATAATCCCTGAGTGTGCCACTTGCAGTTTGTCATCTGTTTACCAATATAAAATAATCCCTGAGTGTGCCAGCTACAGTTTGTCATCTGTTTACCAATATAAATAATCCCTGAGTGTGCCACTTGCAGTTTGTCATCTGTTTACCAATATAAAATAATCCCTGAGTGTGCCAGCTACAGTTTGTCATCTGTTTACCAATATAAAATAATCCCTGAGTGTGCCAGCTACAGTTTGTCATCTGTTTACCAATATAAAATAATCCCTGAGTGTGCCAGCTACAGTTTGTCATCTGTTTACCAATATAAAATAAACCCTGAGTGTGCCAACTGCAGTTTGTCATCTGTTTACCAATATAAAATAATCCCTGAGTGTGCCAGCTACAGTTTGTCATCTGTTTACCAATATAAAATAATCCCTGAGTGTGCCAGCTACAGTTTGTCATCTGTTTACCGATATAAAATAATCCCTGAGTGTGCCACCTGCAGTTTGTCATCTGTTTAATAATATAAAATAATCCCTGAGTGTGCCAACTGCAGTTTGTCATCTGTTTACCAATATAAAATAATCCCTGAGTGTGCCACCTGCAGTTTGTCATCTGTTTACCAATATAAAATAATCCCTGAGTGTGCCAGCTACAGTTTATCATCTGTTTACCAATATAAAATAATCCCTGAGTGTGCCAGCTACAGTTTGTCATCTGTTTACCAATATAAAATAATCCCTGAGTGTGCCAGCTACAGTTTGTCATCTGTTTACCAATATAAAATAATCCCTGAGTGTGCCAGCTACAGTTTTTCATCTGTTTACCAATATAAAATAATCCCTGAGTGTGCCAGCTACAGTTTGTCATCTGTTTACCAATATAAAATAATCCCTGAGTGTGCCAGCTACAGTTTGTCATCTGTTTACCAATATAAAATAATCCCTGAGTGTGCCACCTGCAGTTTGTCATCTGTTTACCAATATAAAATAATCCCTGAGTGTGCCACCTGCAGTTTGTCATCTGTTTACCAATATAAAATAATCCCTGAGTGTGCCAGCTACAGTTTGTCATCTGTTTACCAATATAAAATAATCCCTGAGTGTGCCACCTGCAGTTTGTCATCTGTTTACCAATATAAAATAATCCCTGAGTGTGCCAGCTACAGTTTGTCATCTGTTTACCAATATAAAATAATCCCTGAGTGTGCCAGCTACAGTTTGTCATCTGTTTACCAGTATAAAATAATCCCTGAGTGTGCCAGCTACAGTTTGTCATCTGTTTACCAATATAAAATAATCCCTGAGTGTGCCAGCTACAGTTTGTCATCTGTTTACCAATATAAAATAATCCCTGAGTGTGCCAGCTACAGTTTGTCATCTGTTTACCAATATAAAATAATCCCTGAGTGTGCCAGCTACAGTTTGTCATCTGTTTACCAATATAAAATAATCCCTGAGTGTGCCAGCTACAGTTTGTCATCTGTTTACCAATATAAAATAATCCCTGAGTGTGCCAGCTACAGGTTGCCTTCACAACACCAGTTTACAGTAATCCGTAAATGTGCCAGCTTTGCCTCCTCTATTCCATTTTATGATAACCCCTGAGTGCGCTAGGGTAGTTGTTTACAGTAATATGCCAGCTACCATATGATTTCTCAGTAGTGGTTTACAATAATCCATGAGTGTGACGGATACAAGTTTACAACTCTCTGCCTGCCTTCAGTATATCAGTAGGTATGTTTTTTGTCAGTATGTGTTTGGAGCTCTCTGTGTGATTGATAATATGATGGTGTGTATACCTATGTATCTATTTTGTCTTTATGATTATGTAATACTTTGCCATGGTTGTATTTAAATTGTAGGGGACGGAAATTTGGAGGCGGGCAATACTTAATTCTCTGACCCAGGCAGCACGATTACATTTATGAATCTAATGCAAATCTGTAACCACCAGTTAAGAAGCAGCAGCTGTAAGACTGCTGGTTCCCAACCTGTTTGCCACCTCAGAGGTGGTGGATTAAAATCACCCTGGACAGATTTGACTGGGGTGATTGGCAACACCTTCTTTTACATGATTGGTTGTGCTAGAGTAGTGGTCTTGTACAATCATGTGTATCATGTGCATATACATCACTGGGAGCGAGTTTGCAGTGGACAAGTTCCCTGCCTGGGAATGTTGTCTGTCTGAAGCTTATTAAATTGGTGCCAATGTCTTGAGAAGACCAATCTTGCAGCCCACATCTATATATATATATATATATATATATATATATATATATATATATATATATTCCAAGAAATTATTAGCTGAATATAAAGCTGCAAAATGTAGTTTATACTATTTAATTAACCAACGTAAGAATGCTTCCTATATATAGCCCAGAGCTTTTGAAAGGTATTCGGCTAGATTACAAGTGGAGCACTAAATTATTGCATGCCTGTAAACAGACACATTTGCCCATTTACGGACATGCAATAAATAACCAGCTATTACAAGTGGCTGGTAATTGCTAATGCAAGCTCGTAGTAGTAATTAGCGCTCTGAAAATTAACCAGAGATCAGATCTCTGGTTAATTTTCTAAATGTACCACAATTGCCCCCAAAAAGTGTGAAGTGCATTTTGTAAAATAAAAAAATACTAGCATGAAGCAGTTTTTAAGGGTTAAATTTGGTGGTGTGGGGTGCCTTTACATTGCTATCTATGGGGAACTGTGTATTCTTAGTAAATATATATGTATATGCTTTTATACATATATATTTATGTGTTAATATGTGTATGTATACATATAAACATATACATATATATTTAAATACACTAAGTGATAGCACCGCTAATACAATCAAATTAAGTAAATCACTAAATGCTCGTGCCCGGGATAGGATCTAGTCTTATTACCCTGTTGACAAATAAAACAAAAAAATCCCAGCACCTGAGTCTTAGAATACTTTTATTCAATTCGTCACTTTCAAGAGTAGCTTTAAACAGCAAAATCATCAAATGTGGGGGAAAACATGTTCACATACTGCTCTTCACACAAAACCCATCCACCACACATAAATCGCTGCTCAAACTCACTTGACAAAAAACACACCCGCAAGCAGAATCAAAAATATCAAAAATAATAATTGTTAATGAACAACCCCCAAGGCATCCCAAGGGGGCATTACCAGCAACACCTGCCAAAGAAATTCTCAAAAAAAAGTTCATAGCCTCAGTTGTTTGCAGATATTTCTGTAATAAAGAGATTATTCCCTTATGTAAGTCTCTTATATAATGCAGTTCCAGTGTATCAACACTGATGAAAATAAGTGGCCTTAAACAGCCAATGGGGGGTAGTTATCAAGCCGTCTACTTTACCTGCCTTCGCCGGTCCAATATGCCCGACTAAGCTCGCCTACCATCGCCGCCGCAGACCTGAATACGTTCGACTAAGTTATCAATAAAGCTGTCAAAAAGCCGCGCACCAAGTACGGGGCGATGAGCAGCGGACTGTGATAGTTATCACTCATCCGATCTCGCTGCTCTTCGGCTTTTTTACAGCTTTATTGCTAGCCTGTCACTAAGCACCCACACTAAACTACACTGTTCTTCCCCATATACCGGTGCCCCCGGAGCCCCCCGCAACTAAATAAAGTTATTAACCCCTAAACCGCCACTCCTAGACCCCGCCGCAACTCTTATAAATGTATTAACCCTTAAACCACCGCTCCCGGACACCGCCGCCACCTACATTATACCTAGTAACCCCTATCCTGCCCCCCCATACCATCGCCACCTATAATAAAGTTATTAACCCCTATCCTGCTGATCCCGCACCTCGCCGCAACTAAATAAATAGTTTAACCCCTAAACCGCCGCTCCAGGACCCCGCCGCAACCTATTTTAAACTTATTAACCCCTAATCTGCCCCCCCTACACCGTCGCCACCTATAATACATTTATTAACCCCTATCCTGCCCCCCACTACACTGCCGCCACTGTAATAAAATTATTACCTCTAAAATAAACCCTAAGATAGCTACAATATAATTAATAATTACATTGTAGCTATTTTAGGAGTTATATTTATTTTACAGGTAACTTTGTATTTATTTTAGCTAGTTAGAATAGTTATTAAATAGTTATTAACTATTTAATAACTACCTAGCTAAAATAAATACAAAATTACCTGTAAAATAAATCCTAACCTAAGTTACAATTAAACCTAACACTACACTATCATTAAATTAATTTTAAAAATTACCTACAAATAACTACAATTAAATACAATTAAATAAACTAACTAAATTACAAAAAATAAAAAAATAAGTTACAAACATTTAAATAATATTACAATTTTAAGCTACTTACACCTAATCTAAGCCCCCTAATAAAAAAACAAACCCCCACAAAATAAAAAAATTCCCTACCCTATTCTAAATTAAAAAGTTCAAAGCTCTTTTACCTTACCAGCCCTTAAAAGGGCCTTTTGCGGGGTATGCCCCAAAGAAAACAGCTCTTTTGCCTGTAAAAGAAAAATACAACCCCCCCAACATTAAAACCCACCACCCACATACCCCTAATTTAACCCAAACCCCCCTTAAAAAAACCTAAAACTACCCCCCTGAAGATCATCCTACCTTGAGTAGTCTTCACTCAGCCGAGCCACCGATGGAACCGAAGAGGAGATCCGGAGCGGCAGAAGTCATCATCCAAGGGGCGCTGAAGAAATCTTCCATCCGATGAAGTCATCATCCAAGTGGTGCTGAAGAAATCTTCCATACGGGTGATGTCCTCTTCCAAGCGGGGTCTTCAATCTTCATCCATCCGGAGCGGAGCCATCTTCAGACGAGCCGACGCGGAGCCATCCTCTTCTTCCCGACAACTACCGACGAATGGATATTCCTTTAAGGGACGTCATCCAAGATGGCGTCCCTTCAATTCCGATTGGCTGATAGGATTCTATCAGCCAATTGGAATTAAGGTAGGAAAAATCTGATTGGCTGATTGAATCAGCCAATCAGATTGAAGTTCAATCCGATTGGCTGATCCAATCAGCCAATCAGATTGAGCTTGCATTCTATTGGCTGATCGGAACTATTTATTTAGTTGCGGCGAGGTCCGGGATCGGCAGGATAGGGGTTAATAACTTTATTTAGTAGTTTATTTATAGGTGGCGATGGTATAGGGGGGGCAGGATAGGGGTTAATAGGTATAATGTAGGTGGCGGCGGGGTCTGGGAGCGGCGGTTTAGCGGTTAATACATATATTATAGTTGCGGCGGGGACCGGGAGCGGCGGTTTAGGGGTTAAAATATTTATTATAGCTTGCGGTGGGCTCCGGGAGCGGCGGTTTAGGGGTTAATAACTTTATTATAGTTGCGGTGGGCTCTGGGAGCGGCGGTTTAGGGGGTAATAACTTTATTTAGTTGCAGCGGTGTAGGGGGGGACAGATTAGGGTTTTTTAGACTCGGAGTACATGTTAGGGTGTTAAGTGTAGACAGTTCCCATAGGAATCAATGGGATGTCGGGCAGCAGCGAACATGTACTTTCGCTATGGTCAGACTCCCATTTATTCCTACTTTCTACTTTTGCCGGTATCTAGGGCTTGATAACTAAGGTGAATCAGCCTCGCCACAAATACGCTGCGGAATTCCAGCGTATTTGAGGTTGACGGCTTGATAACTACCCCCCAATGTCTCTTATAGTAGGTCCACTTCACCACTATATCATCCGTTGTACAATGATATACTGTCCCAATATTTTTAAGGAGGAACATCTATGTTTTAATAGTACAGTCCCAGCTTATAGAGCACAATGAAATCTAATGGTTTAACACAACCTTATGGTTCTTCCTTGACTGCCCACTTACTGGTTGGAAATATCATGATAAACTGTCCAAATATCCTTGTAGGAAACAGTTATACCAATTCATAAACTGCATATGTTTTACATTTTTCAGTTGCAATCAAATTGCATTGGGGTAAATTTTCATCTGGAGACTATGGCACCTGTGTCTGACAACCGCTAACACATATTAACCTTATCGTGCATCAATAATTGTTACAGAGGTATACAATCGCTATCCCACTTCACAAAGTTTCAATCTTCACTCACTCTACCCAATGAACAGCCCACTCCTCAGCCACAGTATAAGTATTACATGAGTACAAGTATATTCGTGGGCTTATATCATGTCCAATGCTCCGTGGCATATGTGGTGTCAGTGAGACTCTCTCCAGCCATGTGTGAGGGCTAGATAATGCATGCTGTCAGTAACCAGTCTCACCGACCTCCGTGGATCTCCTGGTTAATGTGCAGCCTTACAGACACAGAGCCGTGCAGGTGATGGCATCACAACTATTCCGACGTGCGTTTCAGGACTCTGCCCTTTGTCAAGGAGAATACAGGTGTGCATTCACAGGGTGCTTCTTGTAGTTGGATCATGATTGGAGCAACCCATACACAGCTCCACATACTTACATACTGAGGGAGGACAAAACCGATATCTTTCATTCATATAAAATGGCTAAGTCCCTATCTCTTTCTGTGTGTGAATTATGGCATAATCAGCTCATTGTAACTATAACACGGAACTGCCAAGTAAAATAAAAGTAAAAAAACTCTCATGTTTGGAAAAGCCAACAAACTATAAAACTGGTTATTTATACAAGAATTGGGTAGTTCAAGCCATAATTAAAAAATGTTTCAAAATTGTTTCAAACTGATAGAAGGGAACAGCATAAAAATTTTCTAGGCAACCATGGCAGTGAGATTGTTACAAAGAAATCCACCCTCTTCACCCCACAATCTCATATATAATTCTGTTTGCCTCATAAGCATAGTGATATTCTGTGCAAGTAATTACACAAAGTAGCCCCAGGAGATATCTCTATTTAGGCCCCTAGGGACCACAGTTTTTTAAACAGTAACTTTTGTCTATCACCCCCACCCCCACTATCTGGAATCTAAGTTGGCTTTTATTGTGGGAAGCTCTGGTTAAATGATATGCCACTGGGGCATCCTCATCATCTTTCCCAATTGTTGCCTTGTATTGGTGTATTCTGTCCTTGACAGAATGAGTTGTTACAATTTGTCTCCCGATTAAATATGTCCAACGGACATCTTAAATTTACTGTGGAATATAGTGTAGAGAATGTGAGTTTACTTGATACTAGAGTCGCTGTAAAGGGGGAAAGCCTGAGATGTGATCTCTTCATGAAGGATACAGATAGGAAAAATACATTACATTATGAGAGTTTCCAAATATTAATTAAGAATTTACCCCTCAGTCAACTTTTGCGAACTAAACGGATAATAGATGATCCATTAGTCTGTCAAATGAGATTAGATGAGATGGTACAACAATTTGTGAAAAGAGGATACCCCAGGGAAGTACTGGATATGAACATGGCCAAGATAGCTGAGATAGAAAGGAATAGTCTTCTTAAAAGTAACCCCCCAGCCCCAAGAAATTTTCAGTCCCATTTGTATGCCAATATGGTCTCCACAGCAGGAAACTCAAAAATATCATTTTAAAACATTGGTATTTATTGAGGGAAGATAATCAGGTGGGAAATATATTCAATGACATTCCACTCAATTCATACAAAAGGAATACAAATCTAATGGATGACCTCCTTAGAGCCGACTTGGGCTCAATGAGCAAACCCCATGAGATGATGAAGAAAGGCTGTTTTGCCTGTATGAATTGTGCGTTATGCCATTCCATGCAACAGGGAGATTCAGTTACTCATCCACATTCAGGTAAAAGGATTCCGATTAGAAAAGGATTTTCCTGCAATTCTAAATATGGGTTGCTCCAATCATGATCCAACTTTGATTTATAAGACGCACCCTGTGAATGCACACCTGTATTCTCCTTGACAAAGGGCGGAGTTCAAAAATGTGCGTCGGAGTAGTTGTGAAACCATCACCTGCACAGCTCTGTGTCTGTAAGGCTGCACATTAACCAGGAGATCCACGGAGGTCGGTGACATTGAGGTAGGAGACCGGAGAGACCGGTTATTGACAGCATACATTATCGAACACTCACACACGGCTGGCGAGAGTCTCACTGACACCACATATGCCACAGAGCGCTGGACATGATATAAACCCACAAATATACTTGTGGGTGGCTGTTCATTGGGTAGAGTGAAGATTGAAACTGTGTGAAGTGGGATAACAATTGTATACCTCTGTCACAACTGCTTCATGCTAGTATTTTTTTTATTTTACAAAATGTACTTCACACTTTTTGGGGGCAATTGTGGTACATTTAGAAAATTAACCAGAGATCTGATCTCTGGTTAATTTTCGGAGCGCTAATTACTACCACGAGCTTGCATTAGCAATTACCAGCCACAGCAGCGATTTATGTGTGGTGGATGGGGTTTGTGTGAAGAGGAGTATGTGAACATGTTTACCCCCACATTTGATGGTTTTGCTGTTTAAAGCTACTCTTGAAAGTGATGAGTTGAATAAAAGTATTCTAAGACTGAGGTGCTGGGATTTTTTTGTATTACATAAATATATATGTACTGTATATATGCATATACATATATATATATATTTCAATCTGCAGCTCATTTCTTTGTGACTTACCCCCTTCTCTGCACTAGGTTGTCATGCCGTGTCTGACGGCATGAGAACAAGGCTCCCATTGGAGCCTATGGAAGTGCACTCTTGTGAGTGCAATGCTTCTGTGTAAAGCAAACGCAAGGGGGCGTTTGTATTGCGGCTAACTTTTTAATACCAGCGCACAAAAGCAATATTTTGCACTCCACTTGTAATCATATAATCTGGCCCTATATATTTATATATGTCCAAATATTCAGTCTATGAGTTCACTATTTCATATTTGAATTTTTTTATACTGGTCAGTAAATCAGAAACTGCAAGTTTATCCCTCGCTATGACTTGTAGAGAGAACAGTACTTTATAGCACTTAGCGTTATGAAAGAAAGCTTTTACTTTATTTAAACAAAGCCCCGCTGTGAGTGTGGTCTAGACATCAGTGAAATGGCATACAATAGCACAGAAACAACCTCTTTATTACCAGCAGAAACACAAGTCTCTAGATCAATAGGGAATACATTGTAAATAAATAATACATTCTAGGAAGGTTCTAAAATAATACAAATACATATTACTTAAATGTATTAGCAAATGCAAATTATTACTCATATGTGTTCTTAGCAGATTTTTTTTTTTAAATCTTATTTATCAAATTAATGCATACACATAATGTGGTTACTAAAAAATATATATATTCAACACCAGATATGCATGAACTTTACACAGAGGGTGGTCTATGGAAATACATTTGAAGCTTTTGAATTTTAAGGTAATTCCAATACATATGGAACCGTTAGGAAACCTATTTACTGTGTGGTTTTCTGTTGACTTTGCACTAATTTATATTTGTCAATATTTTGCACTGTAAGAATGTGTCAGAGGTATTTTAAGCCATTGGAGAACACTTTTCAAATAGTTGTTTGTAGGATTTTTCCACTTTTCTAACTCAACATTCCTAACATCTTAAAATCCAATTTTAGTCAATTTCAAGTGGCATTTCTTGGTAGTTCTTATGTTTTCACACGTTTAATGAATATACAACTCAAATTTGGTAACCCAAAAAAGAGCTAGATTACCAGTGGAGTGCTATTGTTTGTGTGTGAGCGATATCATCTTTTTTTGTATTTTTGCACGTTTTGAAAAAGTGTGCGTATTACAAGTTGAAAGTAAACGCATTCGCTCGTGCGCAATCGTGATTTACGCTTGTCGGGTTAGCGTGACTTGAAAGTTTGCGTAAAGGTAGGGGAAGCAAAAAAGTTGCATTAAATACAACGTAAATACACTTAAAAGTAAAGCTACACTACCTGCTAAAAAATTTTTTTTTTAAATTATTAAAAAAAAGGGCTCAGAGATATATGGTATAAGGCGTTTGACTAAAAAGGGCTTTAAAGGGTTTTAACATATATATATACTATACTATAATTGCGTTTGTAATGGTCGTCGCTGTCGGCAGTTGCGCACGCATCCTCAATGTAATGTTGGCAGCGCAAGGTCTTTTGGGGGGTTTGTTTTATTTAGATTAGGGATGGGCAGTAAAAGAGCTAAATGCCCTTTTAAGGGCAATGCCCAAACAAATGCCCTTTTCAGGGCAATGGGTAGTTTAGGCTTTTTAGTGTTAGGTTCTTTTATTTTGGGTGTAGGGGGGTTTAATGCTAGGTGGGACTTTGTATATTTTTTGTAAAATAGCTGATTATCTTGGGGGCGGTGCCCTGCAAAAATGCCCTTTTAAGGGCTACTGGTAGTTTATTCTATATTATTAGGGTTTTTTTTTGGGGGGGGGGGTCTTTTTTATTTTCAGAGGGATTAGGTTTAATTTTGTTAAATTTGGTAATTTGATTTTTGTATTTTCTGTAATGTTAGCCTTTTTATTTTTTGTAAACTTAGTTTATTTTTTATTTTTTGTAACTTTAGAATGTATTAGTTTAGGTAATTTGGGTTTATTTAATGGGGTGTTAGGTTAAGGGTTGTTAGGTTAGGGGGTGTTAGGTTAGGGGTTGTTAGGTTAGGGGGTGTTAGGTTATTATATTTAGTTATTTAAATAGTTACAGTATTTGCATTGCGGTTTTTGGCAGTTTAAAGGGTTTATAAGTTAAATAGAAAAGAAAAGGAGGTACCCCACAGCGTAACCCTAAAGATTTTTCAGGCTATTCCAAAATACAAGGGGTTGTGGGGTTAGGGGGTGTTAGGTTAGGGGTTGTTAGGTTAGGGGGTGTTAGGTTAGTGTATTTAGTTATTTAAATAGGTATTTGCATTGTGGGTTTTGGCGTTTTAAAGGGTTAATAAGTTAAATAGAAAAGAAAAGGAGGTACCCCACAGCGCAACCCTAAAGATTTTTCAGGCTATTCCAAAATACAACACTCCCTAATAGTTGTAACAAAATACATACAGAAAAGAAAAAGATATGTAACAGCGCTACCTCAGCTAGAAAAATCAATCAGTAGCAAAAAGAATATAAATATATTGTCTCTGACTTATATAAAATTGATTTATTGAAACAAATAGATATTTTCTACATACATACATAAATAAATAAATAACTAGGTGACCGGTCACTCTAAATATCTAATATATAAAAGATAAAAGATAATTAATCATTAAAAAATAATTAATGCTATGTAAATACACTACAAAAAAGAGCCTTGTTACTATTTTTAAAACATAATTGCACTCAAGATCTTGAGAAAGCCTTTATGTAATCCAAAACGCGTCGATTGATGACAGTGGTTGCTCTAAGGGCTCATAAGCATTGCGAGCCGTAACTCTGCGCATAGTAAACAAGAACCCTGGAACCCTACGAGGGCTTACTTACAACATCCCAAATTTGAAATACAACCATTGGCCATTTGGCCAACTCGTCACACGTGACACGGAAGGAGTTGAGACCGGTAATCACAGCTGATCTATCTGAGGATTTACACGAGATGTGGTAGCGTCTGAAAAGGACAAAACAGCATACTATATACCGAGATGAGAAGTAGTCTTATAAGAGAAAGGCATAAATACATTTTAACGGAGACTTTTTCTTCACCCACTATAAGTGGGAGAACGGATACTTAACAACCAGGTATGTGTAGAAGAAAGATGGTATATAAAATTTGAATAGTAAGAACTGGATTTGACACTTAAACGCAGTGACTAACCAGACACTGATTGCTAAATACACGGTGTGAGATTTTTAAAATTCATTCTATACAAGAAACCTCAAAAACAAGCTTGTCACAGAGTGCAATTATGTTTTAAAAATAGTAATAAGGCTCTTTTTTGTAGTGTATTTACATAGCATTAATTATTTTTTAATTATTAATTATCTTTTATCTTTTATATATTCGATATTTAGAGTGACCGGTCACCTAGTTATTTATTTATTTATTTATGTATGTAGAAAATATCTATTTTCGTCAATAAATCAATTTTATATAAGTCAGAGACAATATATTTATATTCTTTTTCCTACTGATTGATTTTTCTAGCTGAGGTAGCGCTGTTCCATATCTTTTTCTTTTCTGTTAATAAGTTAAATAGGTTTATTGCGATGTAGGGGTTTTGTGGTTTAGAGGTTAACAGGGTAATTAGGTTTATTGTGATGTGGGGGTTTTGCGGTTTAGGGGTTAATAGGGTAATTAAGGGTATTGCAATGTGGGGAGTTTTGAGGTTTAGGGGTTAATAGGGTAATTAGGTGTATTGCGATGTGGGGGTTTTGCGGTTAAGGGGTTAATAGGGTAATTAGGTTTATTGCAATGTGGGGGTTTTGCGGTTTCGGGGTTATTAGGGTAATTAGGTTTATTGCAATGTGGGGGTTTTGCGGTTTAGGGGTTAATAGGGTAATTAGGTGTATTGCGATGTGGGTGGTTGACGGTTAAGTGGTTATTAATTTTAGTTTTAATTGCAAATTTTTGGGAAGACAGAAATATAGCTTAAGAAATGTTAGGTTTATTTTTGGGAGGCGGCTCAGTGTAAACATTATTTATACAGTCACAATGACGGATATGTTAATTCCTATGCCCGTAAAATGTATTCGGAAGTTGCAATCGCCAAATTCCGTAACTCCGCCCACACATAATTTATACTGTATCAATGCATAGTTACTGTATCAATAATGTAGACACTGACATTTTTATTAATGCTTTTTTTTCTGGGTCAGTGTCTACATTATTGATACAGTAACTATGCATTGATACAGTATAAATTATGTGTGGGCGGAGTTGCGGAAATTGGCGATCGCAACTTCCGAATATATTTTACGGGCATAGGAGTTAACATATCCGTCAGTGTCAATCAAACACTGCACGTTTGTGGAAAGCCACGCCTCTCGCTCGCGGCAAATCGCGTGTGTTGCTTGCGGCTAAACACGCTCCTTCCTCGTGCCGTTTAGACATTTAAAATATTAAGGTTTAATATTATCTGATGCAGTTAGGAAAAAGCAGTCTGTGAGGAGAGTTGATGTAGAGAGAGATCAGTTACTTTATTAGCGGAAGATCGTATTTAGTTTAACTTTTTAGCATTATTAGTTATTCCAACCAAAAAGCTTTTTTAAAAGCTAAAGATAAGTCTGTTGTTTTTTATTTTTAACAGTTTTTTTTCAATTTTTTTGTGGTGTCAAAAAAAAAAAACATAGGAGATTTAACATCATAAGCTTTAAAGAAAGCTAAAGAAAAGGACGATAATGTTATAAAGCTTTTTTAAAAGCTCAAGTAGTTTAAAAAATAATTAGACTGCCCTCTGGGCAAGCTTATCGACTAGTATATATATAAATATATATACAGTATATATATATATATATATATATATACACATACATATACACGTCTAAATATATGTATTTTTATATATATATATATATATATATATATATATATATATATGTGTGTGTGTGTACATATGTATTTATATGTGTATATATGTATTTACATACATACATAAACATAAAAACAGATGTATACACATATAATATAATATATATATAACATGTTCATTGGAGCCCTTTGCTATCAAATATCTCAAAAAATGAGAAAACATTTGTATTCAATATTAATATTTTATAATCTGTTTAACTCTGTATGTTCTGTAAACATTTTACATTTAAGTGTTCTTCACATAGGGGAATATATTCTAAGTATTTTTAAACAGATATTCCTATATATATATCTGTATATACCTATAACTATATATAATTATAAGATGTATATAGAAATATATATTTAAGATTAAATAGAACATATTCTTCTATGTGAAGAATATTGGAATGTAAAATATTTGTATTATGTGCGCAAAAAGTTTACTTCTAGCAAAGTTAAGATCCGAGAGCGCAAAATAGCGCAAAATATTTAGTTATACATGGTTTAACTCTTAATAATGTGCCTTTTCAAATGTTAAAGTGCCTACTCCAGGCTTCAGAAACCTAGCACTACTCCATTCTACACATTTATTGATCACTGTAGTCACACGTATAAATGTGTCCTTTATTGGTCATAGCAGAGGAGATAAGAGAATTGGACTATAAAGTTATACAAATTTTGTTCTATTGTATATTGTGTGACACATTTTCATGTTGGGGTACTGCAAGACCCCTGAGCATATTTCTATAATTGTAAATCAGGATCACCCCTACTTCAGAATATGGTGAGGCCTAGTTATTTAGGGAATCTGATAGATCCTTATGACACATTTTAGTTACAGGCCTTATTCACTAATATAAATGTAATATTTTTTTTGGAAGAAGGGGGGCTGCTGGAGACTCAGTATACTGTCATAGAACTAATAGAGGGGTTCAAGTTAACCCCCAATTGTAATTTTTTATTGTAGGCCTTGGAGCTTTATGTAAGGGGGTTCATTAGTATCCCAGGCTGTTCTCAACCTTAAATGGTATTGTACAATATGATATGGGGGCACTTCTGTTCATTGGAAATCCTTCACATTTTCATGCCAGCCTTCTGTTCAGGATACTTCATCAAAGTGAGGCCAGTAATGTGTAAGGTTTGTGAGGACCTCAAATTCCATATTTCACTAGTCTCATAGTTCTAAGTAGGCCAGTGAGCCACATTACTTGCACATACTAGTATATACACAGCATTTACGTTCCATTTATAATCACAAATAGAGGCAAAATTATATTTCTACATGAGGTGAGCTACTGAAACTCACTGGATTGCTGAATGGAGACAGATTATTCAGATGCACTAGTAGCTGTTGCTATAGTTTTACACAAGGACAACTCTTTGGTATTTTTAATTCTGTCAATAAATCGTTTCCTTGGGACACTGAAGAGCAACAATGTGAGCTGTTAACTAAGTGTGAAAAGAGCTAGGCTAGCTAAGGTTAATCACATGGCTGTCCACTAATGACCTCTCAGGCTCAGAGTCTCAAACTTCTAGCCTCTGTAAAGACCAATCAGGTGAATAATTTCCTGTCTGAGATGTCCTTTATGGCTAAGAATAAAAGCCTAACTCATTGTGAAAAGAAAGCTCTCAGTAGGGGATGAGGCTATTATTTTTAAGCTGATCTAAACACCTGTGTTTCCCAGTGGACTATACCACACTGCTTCTATTATGTTCAAATATTACAGTCATTTATACAACAGTAGTAAATTAGCCCATTATTACTTATTAAACATAATCCATAATGTTAATAATATGACAGGAGGACGACAATTTTGAGATCATATAGCTGAACATCACAGTTGTTTCCCAAATAGATGTACATATCCGAAATAATAAGTTGTAGCGTATAGTACTTTTCTCATCATACATTTAACTGACATATTTACCTCAATTACAGATTATAACATTTTAACATCATAGAAACCTAATACAATGGTTTTTTTTTACATAGAATTCTGGATTAAAAGTAATAATTGCACTTTAAATAAATGCATTTTCCATTTCTATAAATAAGCATTTTATAGTAAATGATATACTGCAATACTTGGAAGGAACAATTAGAGGATAGATTACAAGTGACACACTTACTGTTGTGTGCGAGCGATATTGTCTTCTTTCCGTTTTTTTCGCGCAATAGAAATAGCGATTGTATTACAAGTTGAAAGTAAATGCGAGGGCGCAATCGGATTTTACACTCATCAGGGGCGCGATCCGATATAGATCGTAGTTTTCGGCGCAAGCGAGGTAACCCGCGTCGCCCGCAGTTTCAGCTCGCAACTCGAGCTATCCAATATTCAGCGCCGTCAGATGCTAAACTGGCGTAAGTCAGAAAAACCGACGAGCAGGCAAAATGTGCGCAAATACACCTTTTAGTCGTCGCAACTACTTGCGCCTGTATTTTGTTCACGTAAAGTCTCAATAAAGTGTAGTTTTATGCAAATTAGCCTACGACTCGTAAAAAATAACGCCAGTTCTAAGAGATGCGCCACGTAATGACGAGATTCAAAAATCATACTTAAACACCTGCGCAGCCGCCATTTCTTTAGTGTGTTTGGTTGGTTCTTGGAGCTACAGCACACTACAGCGAGTAGAGAGATTAGTGGTAAGAGTAGTGAGAAAGGAGCATTTCATCAAGTTAGTTAGGTCGGATTGTTGGATTGTTAAGCCAGTACATTTACTTACACTTTTTTTCATATTGCACACATTTTGCATACACACATATACAAAATACACAACACTTTTTTTTGATAACACCCAACACTTTTTATTTATCTTTTACAGTTTGAAAGGCTGAGTGTCTGGTTGTGATTGTGTGTGATTGAAGTGGGAGTGAGTGTGAGTGTGTGAGTGTGTGTAGTGTGAGGATGTCAGGGAGAGCTAGGGCTGGGGGGAGGAGGGAAGGGGAGTCGCAGGGAGAGGATTATGGACAGGAGGAGCAGCAGGGTCCCCGTCAGGGAGTGAGCGGAGTGGGGAGAGGGAGAGCCAGAAGGGAGGATGGGAGTGGGGTTGCCCCAAGGCCAGGCACACTGAGAAGAGGGATAGAGGGTGCACATGGGGATAGAAGGGGGGAGGAGGGAGAGGATAGGGAGGAACCCACACCAGGGACATCCCAGGGAGGGAGCCAGGCAGCCCAGGACGAGGAGCGTATGAGGTGTCCGAATTTCAGTTTTGCCGAAAACCTCGCTCTAGTCCAGGCTGTCCTGGAGAACCATAATGCCCTCTTTGGACAAGAGAAGGGCAAAGGAGTTGCCCGTAGGCGTAAAGATGCTTGGCAGAAGGTGGTGGAGGCCGTCAATGGTGTGTCCCAACAGAGGAGGAATGTAGATGGCCTAAAGAAGAGGTGGAATGATTGCAAGAGGAGAGTCAAGGAGAGGATGGGCCAGGAAGCAATGTCCCAGAGGGCAACAGGAGGTGGGCCTCACTATGAGGCGGAATACAATGAGTGGCAGGAGCTCATTCGTAGGTCCCTGAGCCTCACAGCAGTCCGTGGACTTCCAGGGGCTCGTGACTCAGGGACTGCAACATCAGCACAGCATGCTGGTGAGTAACATCCCACACACTAGTATTATATGTATTTGAGTTATAACATCCTATATTGTCACACATTCATGTACACAATGAGGATCATGGTATTTTGCTTACTAACAACTAAATATACAATGAGATTTAACATTAAAGGGACATGAAACACAAAGAATTTATTTCATTATTCAGATAGAGAATACAGTTTTAAACAACATCCAAATTTACTTCCATTATCTATTTTTAATTATTATTTTGATAATCTTAGTTTATTAAATATCAATGCACATGGGTGAGGCAATCACACGAGGCATTGATGTACAGCCACCAATCAGCAGCTTCTGAGCCTATCTAGAAATGCATTTCAGCTAAGAATATCAAGATAATGAAGCATATTAGCTACTGGAAGTAAATTACAAGTTTTTTAAAATTCCATGCTTGGCTAGCTGAATCATGAAATAATAAATATGGGTTGCATGCCCATTTAATGCTACTTAACACATTGAAAATCATGATATGAGGTCGAATAGTGAAATACTAACATGTCTCAGAGTAACACAGGCCGCAAGCCACATGTAGACCTTTCAGTAAATGGACACCATAGTCATCACAACCATAGTGTCACTTAAAGAACACATTTTCTCCATCACTGACATGTACACAGAACTATTGTATGAAACACATACATGTATACTTTGCATATTAAAAACCCTCATATCACAAATCTCAATGTGCACATGCATGTTATAGAGTTTGACATGAGAATGTGGATAGGCCCTAGCATGTACATTGTATGCCCACATGGATAGATATCTGACTGTACTAATCCCTCTCATCATTTGACTCCTCCACAGAACCTCCAGTCACCAGGGTGCCTACGCCCATGAATCCCCCAACACCGGATCAAACTATATGTCCACCTCAACCACCGGTACAGATAATACAGCAGGAGTATGCCAGGCATGACATGGCTTGGACTGCCTCAATAGAGAATCCAAATATCATGCCGCCTGCATTACAGGAGGATACCTGGCAGGAGCCCTGGCCCGAGGAATATTCCTTTGGCTTGGAGGGGGAGCCCCGCCAGCCCCGAAGGGTAGATGTATTTAGCCCCCCACAAGAATATCATGGCACTACACGATTATACCAGCAGGCTGAGTGGATGCACACCAGCGGCCATTGGGACTATCGGTCCATCCCGACATCGGTACCATCATCATCAGTTGGAAGGGCTCCACCAACTGAAATCCATCGCCCTGCACCTCCAGCTCATATTCCTGTGGCTGCACCTCCAGCTGAGCTTTCTGTACCTGCACCTCCAGCTGAGGTTTTTGTTCCTGCACCTCCAGCTGAGGTTTTTGTTCCTGCACCTCCAGCTGAGGTTATTGTTCCTGCACCTCCAGCTGAGGTTATTGTTCCTGCACCTCCAGCTGAGGTTATTGTTCCTGCACCTCCAGCTGAGGTTATTGTTCCTGCACCTCCAGCTGAGGTTATTGTTCCTGCACCTCCAGCTGAGGTTTTTGTTCCTGCACCTCCAGCCGAGATTCCTGTGCCTGCACCTCCAGCTGAGGAACACGAAATTGAAACAGTGCCGATTGTCCCTGCTGCTGAAGAGCCCATGGATCAATTGAGTTCCGCCATGGGTGACGAATATATCTCACTACAGAGGAGGCAAACATTGACATGTGAGACTCTAACGGCAACGTGTCAAAGAATGCAGAGGGAACAACACAGGTTCCATAGGAGCCAACAGCGTTTGCAACAGAGATCAAATGAGCTGCAAAGAGACATGGCAGCATCTGTAACAGCTATGGTCCAAAACCAAAACCAAATGCTGCGAGTCATATCGGACATGCAAATACAGAGTGACCAAAGATGGAGGGAACAGAACCAACTGTTGGGGGTTTTGGTGGAGCATTTCACCCACCAGCAGGACATCGCATCAAGCATCTCCTCTGTGACCAGCACTCCTACTGGATCCACACAACCCAGGAGAGGCAGAAGACCCACTCCAGGCCCCTCATCTAAGAGGCCTAAAAGAAAATAAATATTATTCTATTTCATTGAAAATCTTGTCCTCTGTTATTTACTATCTAATTGTCATCCACATCCATGTGAGGTGTGTTTTAGTACAGTAATATTGGTAAAACATATAATAATACCTGTGTTGAAATGGACCAAAAAGGTATTATTATAATGTTTATGACATATTCCTGCTCAATAAACAACATCACATGGTTGTGTCTCAACGGTACATATAGTAATATTCACTTCTAAGATGTACATCAAGGTTTCTCACATCCAATATAAATTGACACGTTGGTATATATAACTAATAATGTATTTAAAGAAGGTGTGAACATAAGGTATAAATATCCATTATCCTCATTCTTAATGATAGTGAACTAAACATGAATTAAACAAATGATAAATATACAGTAATTAGGGTTGTTAAAGGGACATGAAAGCTAATTTTTTTCCTTCATGATTTTGAAAGAGAAGATAATTCCAAAAAGAAATTATAATTTCATTCTATTATTTATGTTGCTTCATTCTATTGATATTCTTTGCTGAAAACCATATCGAGATATGCTTGGTAGCTGATGATTAGTAGCTGTATATAGATGCCTCCTGCGATTTTTTCACTGTGTGCATTGCTATGTCTTCATTAAAGTATATCTAAATAAAAAATGAAAATAGGTAATTGATTTAAATTATAAGGTTTTTACAAATTATCTTCTCTATCCTTAATCATGAAACAATATGTTTGGGTATAGTGTCCCTTTAAGGGAAGGGGGTTGGGATGTAGTAGTTTCACTTACATGCAGTGGAAATCCAAAGTTTTAAATTCTGCAAGACATGATATATACACATGCAATGGTTGGTGAGGTACTGTCAAACATCATAATACATGTGAATGTTACGGTTTACTGTACTTATGAATAAGTAACTTACAGTTGAAGTATTCCCGGATGACATAATCCCTCACTTCATTCCCCCTCAGTGTCCCCCTGTCCACATCCTCAAGTACAGGAACCAGCTGCTGCTGCTGCTCTGGGTCAATGTCCCCCAACAAACGTGTGTCCACAGCAATGTTGTGTAGAATACAGCAAGCATTGACAATGGAACACACTTTGTTGGGGTTATACTGTAGTGCTCCGCCTGTAACATCCAGACACCTGAACCTGGTTTTTAATAGGCCAAAGCTCCTTTCAATGACATTCCTTGTTCTTATGTGTGCCTCCTGGTACCTGAGTTGTGGCTCCGTAATGGGGTGCACCAAGGGGGTTAATAGCCATGGTCTGCAGCCGTACCCTGCGTCACCTGTCATGTAACATATGTGTTTGGATTACTACAGGTACATCATGTGCTTTAAAGGGACACAACATGAATCACATATAAAAGATAGATTTAATAAAAACATTAATGGAAGTAATCAGGATAGTTTATTAAAATTAAAAGGCCTATCTGAATAATGGAAGTGCAATTTATACTAGACTGTCCATTTAATAAGAACATGCAATTGTTAGCAGCTTGATAATTAACTTCGATTAGATCATTTTCTCCATTCTATAGATAACTTTTGATGACAAGCATATTAGATATGCTCAATAGCTGCTGATTGGTGGCTGCACATAGAAGCCTCATACGATTGGCTCATATATGTGAATTAGAAATTTAAAAAAATAAGATATATAAAGAATGAATAAAATGATATAAGAGAAGTGAATTGTAATGCTGTTTAACATTGTATTCTCTATCTGAAACATGAGATGAAAATATGTGTTTAGTGTCCCTTTATTAGAAATATACAGACAGAATGAAGGTACTCACCAAGCAGCCATCCTCCCGAAAGTGTTCCATTTTCAAACATATTGAATAAGGAGGTCTGGCGCAGGATGTAGGAATCATGTGCACTCCCTGGGAAGCCTGCATACACATGTAAGAATTTCAGATTGGTATCGCAGACCATCTGGCAATTCAATGAGTGAAACCCTTTCCTGTTAATATAGAGGATTGTCTCCTCATGTGGGGCCACAATACGCACATGTGTGCAATCAATTGCCCCCATGACATTAGGAATACCCCCCAGTCGATAGAAGCCTTGTTTAAGACGGTTCCATTCCTGGGGGGTATGGGGGAAATGAATGTATCGTTGTGTCTGGTTATCTAGAGCAGTCAGAACCTCCCCTAGAATCCTGGAGAAGGTAGACTGCGCTAGGCCAGACACAAGCCCCTCTGTTGACTGGTATGAGCCAGTTGCCAGGAAGTGTACAACACACAACAGCTTCTGCATACCAGTCAGAGCTCGGTTCCTATACGCTTGAGGGTCAATTTCATCCTTCAACACCTCATATAGGTTAATGAGGCTTGCAGATGTCAAGCGATATTTTTCCCTGACCTCCACTTCTGTCATCCCAAACAGGGTGACCCTAACCCTGTGTACCCTTGGTGCTCTTCCCCTCTGCTGATGCCTTCGTCTTATAGGCCCTGCTGGCCTATGGACAGCTGCAGCAACAGCAGCATGGGGAGCACCAGGAACAGGGACAACAGCAGGAGGAGCAGGGAGGGCAGCAGCAGCAGCTGGAGCAGGGACAGCTACAGCACCATGACCAGGGACCTAAGCAGCAGGGATACCATCCAAAACAGGGGCTTGTAGGGGTTCCAGCACCCCTTGTGCCCCACGACGCTGTCTGACTCTAAATGCAATATACTGCAAGGGAAACATGGTGGCTAATGAGGGTGTGCATTTGCAGGTGTTTTAAGGCTGCAGGTGAGAGGTTGTGCTGTTTGTGATTGGTTTGACACACTTGCAGGGGCAGGAATAATAAATGCTTTTAAGAGGTTAACTATTTGTGAACAAGCTGCTGCTATGTATATTGTTAGGCATGCATTTGTTATGCCTTCTGAGAGTTACGTTGGTTTCTAAGTCAGTGCAAGGGTACCTGCGCCTTCAATTTGTGGCGAGCTGAGAATGGAGTAGATTTTGTAAAATCTGCGCGCGTAAGTCCTTACGCCGTATATTGGATAGCAAATTGCGCGTGTTTTGTATGTCAGTGTATGGGCCAAAAAACTACGGGCGACGCCAGAAATCTACGCGCGTAACTTCTAGCTTACGCCGTATATAGGATACCAAATCCGCGCAATTATTGGCGTCGCCGGATTTTGCGGGCGACGATTTTTATCGGATCGACCCCCAGGTTAGCGCGACTGAAAACCTCAGCAAGAGGGTATTGTGTTAGAATTTTTTTGCACTGAACACAACATAAATACATTTAAAATGACATTTTCACTCATATAAACACTGTCTGATAAATAATATTCATATAAATATTAAAAAAAAGTTATAAGGATTAAAGGGATGACACCCATTTTTTTTCTTTCATGATTCATAAAGAGAGTACATTTTTTTAACAACTTTATTTTACTTCTATTATATAATTTACTTTGTTCTACTGGAATGCTTTGTTGAAAAGCATACCTAGGTAGGCTCAGAGGCTGGAAGCTAGCTGCTGATTGGTGGCTCCACATATATGCGTGTTTGTCATTGGCTAACCAATGTGTTCAGATAGCTCCCAGTAGTGCATTGCTGCTGCTTTAATAAAAGATACCAAGAGAATGAAGCAAAATTGATAACAGAAGTAAATTGGAAAGTTGTTTAAAAATGTATGCTCTATCTGAATGATGAAAGAAAAAGATCCCGACGCCATTCTTCTTGCGTGGACCGGAAGCGAAAAAGGCAGTGGGGTAGTGAGGGTTGTGCCATTTGGGTTCCCTACCTCTTTGGAAGTGGGTTTCTTGGATTAAAAGAATTTGGCTATTTAGTTTATGTAGTTCTTTCAGGGCAATAGATCTCTTGCCAGGACTGTTAAGTCCCTAAGTGTTGACAGATGTAAGTTTGATAGTGTGTTCCTGAAATCTACTGTGTTTAGCCATTTGGGAGGGAGGGGAGAGAGAAAAAAAAAGAGAGGAAAGAGAGAGGAGGACTAGAGACAGGAGAGCTATAGAAAGGGGGAGAGAGAAGGAATGAAGGTGAGGGAGGTACAGAAAAAGGACGTTTGGAAACAAAGGGGATTAGTTAACGAGAATTAGTACAAACTAAGGTAGATGCTAGATAAAGGAAGAAAGATGTGTAGTGGGGGAAGTAATCCCAAGACCAGTTTTATGGTTTCTTGAAGATTAAGAGTAGTGTTGGTCTACCTGACGGGTTGGGGGGGGGGGGAGGAGAGGGGAGGGAGGGAGGGTTATGTTAAATCAAGGGCCAAAGGGGTTGAGTGGGGGGGGGGGGGGGGGGGCTAACTTCAGGAGGCCCAGGCTATTGCTTCTGAAGGGGTTTTGGAAAGGCAAAGGGGGATAGCCGAGGGCTTGGCGGTGTACGGTGGAAGGGAAATGAGGGCAACTGGAGTGATAGAGGGTCTGGTGAGTTACAATGTCATTCCAGTGTCAGGGAATTATAATACTGGCAGAGGTCTGCACAGAGGAGTCAGATGGGAAAGGGGGGATGGGTGTCGCATCATACAGATGGATCAGTGGGGACATTAAGCATGTGCATAGGAAGGGTAAGGTCTGAGGAGGGCCTGTGGACATTTGGAGTGGGGTGAGGCGCTGGTCTACATGCAGTAGGTTAAACAAGAACATATTGAATAACTGCTTAAGTAACATTAAGACATCAACAATGATTAACACAGAAACATGTTAAACTAAACAATAAACTGAGTAAAGCTCGCAAAACTGAACTAGATTGATAACTCAATGTGAATAAGGTCTAAAAGCATAATGAAGTCTGAGGGTGAATGTTGACAGGAGGCGGGGTTAAAAATAGCATGCGTGTGTGACTGTTAAGGAAGACAGGTCTCCGTAACATTGTACAAGTTTAGGAGTTAGGCCGCGGGGTTAGTCAATTGGAAGGGTAATCTTAAAATAAAGTCTGACCAAGTTGGAGAAACATCAGTCAATCAGTGTCGTCATCCTGATGTAGGATGAGAGGGTAGTGTAGTTAGGGGAGGGAATTATATTAGGCCTATGTTGTTAGTCGAGTAAATGAGGTTGTAGGGCCCCTTTGTGACATGCTAGAGAGAGTTAGTTTGGGCGAGCTATGCCGACCAATGATGCGTGAGGTATCGGTAACCCATTGACAAAAATTAGATCGTGGATTACGTATCAGAGTGGGCTCTAGAATGAACAGCAAGAAAAAAGGCAAAAGCAACATATATAAATAAAACACAATAATCTTAATTCTGTGCTGCAGGAGGTTGGTCTTAATGTTCTAAGATGAGGCCGTAAGGCGAACCAAAAAGGTGGGTGTGTGATACATTAAGTCAACAGTGAAAAGATGAAGGTATCTTAAAGGAAAATACAGTCATAGTTGGGCCATAGGGCTACATTTTAAAGACAGAGAATTATAACATAATAAAAACAACAAGTTTTGCAAGATATGCAGTTAGGTAGGTGTGATATAGAACAATACATTATAATTTAGTTCATACTGCACCAAGTCCTGGGTTGTTGTCTTCTTCAGATCTCGAGGAAGAGGGTATTGATAGTTCGCTAAGGAAGAGGGCAGGATCAGTTCCCAGTCTGTAGGTGATAATTTTGTTGTTATAGTTCACTATTATGGAGACCGGGAAACCACGCCTATAAGGAATTTTGTGATCCCTTAGCTGTGAAGTAATGGGGGAAAGTTCTCTCCTCTTCTGTAGCGTGGATTGGGCTAGATCAGAATAAATGTGGATCTCTTCTCCGACATGGTATATATTCTTTTTGATTCTAGCACTTCGGAGGATGTCTTCTTTGTCTTTAAAGCTTGAGAATCTGACAATGATGTCCCGTGGAGGGCCTTTTGGTGGAGGCTTTGCCCTCAAGGCTCTGTGAGCCCTATCTATTGGTATATCTGGGGCAGTAGGACTGTCTTTAATAATTTTGAAAAGAGCTTGTAAATATCCTTCTATGGCTGAAGGTGAAACTGTTTCTGCTATCCAGAGCGCCCAGGTCTTTTCTGAGGTCCCCAAAAAGTGATCTCATCTCGTGAAGCCCCACATTGATGTCCTCTTTGGAGGATAGATGTTTAATGTCTTGTTTAGTGACATAGGGGGAATGGACCGGTGCTGGAGAGGACTCTGGTGTAGCTTTCTGCGTGTCGGACATGGTGGTGTCGTATGTCTCAGGGGGGTGTCTCTAGGTGTGAGATATTGCTTCAATGTTTTACCTGTGCTTTGTACACCTGGCTTATTGTGTTTTTTGCACGGCATTACCCAGATGATGAGGGTGGTTGAAAGGCTAAGTTAATGAGTATTCAAATAGCCCTATTGGGAAATGCTGGTAAAGTTTATCTGGCTTAGTATATAAAGTCTATGGATCCAGATATGGGTGAGGCTGGTGGGTACAAATCACTCTGCAGGAGCCCTGGGCAAGGTGCTGTAGGTGGAGGCTTACAGTGAGAGGTTAGATCCAGAGAGGCCTTGTGGAGTATCAGGCCCTTTGGGTCGCAAAATGCCTGCTAATTTGAACCCAGGCTGCAAAGACTCTCTGTTTCCCAGTGGGAGTGTGGTGTGGCCTGTGTCGGGTACTTGCGCTGCGTGTCAAACAGGCGTATCTATGCGGCCTAAGCATAAGTGCACTCAGCGTCAGACCCATGCGGCTCAGGTATGGCAGCGGGATGTTTGGAGCTGGGAAGCTTTGGTGCAGGCTATCGGGGCTGATGTTAGTGCCGCAAGAGTAAAGTACCTGTGACTCGATGTTTTTTTGCCTCCGTCAGTCGTCCGTGCTGTGGGAGCTCTCGTAGGTTTAGGCGCTCTCGGGCCTCAAATGATCCCGGTCTGTGTCTGGAGTTGCGCGTAGCAAGTGTTCAGCCTCGCCCTTCTTACCCGAGATGTCGGGTCGCTTCCAGTGTCCAGGGGCAAGAAGTGGGGAAGGATTAGAGGAAGGGGTGTCAGGTAAAGGGGTTATAACTGGCTTGGGATTAAGGAGCCCTCTTAGAACGCGGCCATCTTCTAGCGTTGCCAGACTCCGCCCCCGGCTTTTTTATTTTTATAGGGATTAGGTTTAATTTTTTAAAGTTTAATCATTTGTTTTTTTATTTTCTGTAATTATAGATTAATGTAATGTAATGCAGTTTTTTTTTATTTTATCTAATTAAGGGGTTAATTTAGGGGTTGTTGGGTTAGGGGGTCTAGTCTTTAACTTATTTATTTGCGATGTGGGGTTGGCAGTGTAGGAGTTAATAGTTAAATTAGTGTACTACGTTGGTGGTGTATGGCGGTTTAGGGGTTAATAGATGTATTTGGTAGTTTGTGATGTTAGGGCTGGTGGATATAGGGGTTAATAATTTTATTATTATTTTTTTTCTTAAAACTTAGTGCAGGCGGTTAGATTTTTTTAAAAATACTTATTGCCAACGGTTATTTTTTTAAATTTTATATTTGATAAGGCGGTTAGTATTTTTTTTTTAACACTTGATGCAGGCGTTTTTTTTTTTTTTTTTTGGATATACCTATTGCGGCCGATAAGGTTGTTTTTTTTAATACTGATGCAGGCGTTTTTTTTTTTTTTTGTAATGCTCCGTTTGCCATCGCTACATCCCGGTGGATTCTGAAAATGGCATCCAGGTGAATTCTTTGGGCCTCGCGCTGCCAACATTCCATTGAGGATGTGTGCGCAACTGCCAACGGCGACTGACATTATAAACGCAATTATAATATAGATGGAGTTATCTAAAAGTATGTCACTTCAAAATGAAGCTGACTCTATTTGCATTGATACTGAAACCATACGAGAGAAAAGAGCCTGTTCATGTTGCAAAATATTTTGGGAGCAGTTAATTTTATGATTAATAGCCCCCTCCCCTATTTTTTGTGTGTTTTCTTACAACCTCAGCAGCTCATTTATTTTTATTTAGCAAACAGTAAGGAGTCAGTACATTCAAATAATAGCTGTACTGCCCCTCTACAACAAAGCAGACTAATTCCATCTCTGCTTTAGCTGCTTGGTGCGATGTTGCAAATTACTTTTTTTATAATTTGCAGAGAAAACACAGAATCTACATAAGTAAATTGTTTATATGTGGATGAAAAAGTTAAAAAAAAGTTTTGTGATTATTAGTATAAAAAAGATACTACAACAGGAATGTGGCTATGTAGAATATATGAAGTATGCAATCACACTTTTCTCTCATACATGAAAGACAGAAGTAAAACATTCATGGGACATAAAGCCACAGATATATTGTTATTATTATTATTATTACTATCAGCTTTTTGTAGAGCACCAACAGATTCCGCAGCACTTATACAATTCAATAAAATGTCACATAGATGCAGACATTTAAAAATATTTGTAAAAGAAAAGAAAGTTTCTCCTATCCGTATGTGCCTCGGATACAGCTCCCCTCCTCGCCCCTGCCCAAATAGCTATGCTATGACTACGACGTGGGAAGCCGAAACGCGTCAGCATTAGTGACCACCATCCTGTGCTGTCTGTTTGCTGCAAAGTGTGTTTTGCTGAAGCTGTTGTTTTAATCTGTCAATAAAGCCGTGTTTTGAAAAAGTGCACCAAAAAGTATCGGATCTCCTTCATTTTCCTTGTTTGCATTTAAAAATATTTACTTAGTGTATTATTGTAAGCTAGGATTGATAACACATACAGGTGGAGTGCTAAATTATTGCAAATTTGTCCTTTTGCGGGAGAGCAATAATTAACTAGTCATTACAAGTGGCTGGTTATTGCTACTGCGAGATTGCGGTAGCAATTAGCGCACCGAAAAATTAACCAGAGATTAGATCTCTGGTTAATTTTCTAAAAGTGCCCCAAATGCCCTCAAAATAGAGGGCATTATCATTTTTAATAATAATAATAAAAAAGTAGCATTTTTCTAAATAAATACAACTGCATTAGGCAGTTTTGGGGCTTTAAAGATGGTGGGAGTGGGGTGTTATAAAAAAAATTGCAGACCGCAGCCTCATTGGCAGATCAGTTATGGAGCAGCTGTCTTTAGACCGCTGCCTCTTAACTGCTGTTTCCGGCGAGCCTGGTGGCTATAATTTTGTCCCATTCTGTGAGTGTTGCGGAGGCAATTGGGAAGTTGATCAAGATTCTGGGTCTATAGTTGGGAGGGGTCCATGCCAGAGAGCCTATGTTGTTGAGTTTGAATATGTGTCTGTCTATATCAACCCATGCCTTGCTATTGGAGTTGTGAGACCATTCCACAATGTGTTGGAGTAAGATAGCTCTTCTGTAGTCTGCTAAATTGGGTACTCCCAGACCGCCTCTGTCTCTTGGGAGATACATAGTTTTTTTAGGGATTCTAGGTTTAGTTCCCACCCATATAAATTGTTCAATTATACCTTGAAGTTGTTCTAGATATCCTCTCTGTAGGGGAATGGGAAGCGTTTGGAGGATATATAATATCCTGGGTAGTACATTCATTTTGACCACCCCTATTCTGCCTAGCCAAGTAAGTGGTTTGTTTTTCCATGTGGATAAGTCTTTAGAGATCGTTTGTTTTAGGGTGAGATAGTTGAGTTTAAATAAGTCTTGTGGGGTAGCTGAAAGGAATATACCCAGATATTTAAGTTTCTGTTGGGCTATTGAGATATTAAAGTTGTTCTTAAGAAATTGGATGTGGTGATGTGGAGTGTTAATGTTGAGGAGTTCAGATTTGCTAATGTTAAGACTAAATTTGGAGATAGATCCATAAGCTTCAAGTTCTTTAAGCAGTGCTGGAACAGAGCTGTCGGCTTCGGTCAGGGTGAATAGAATATCATCGGCAAAAAGAGCATGTTTGTGATGATTGTTGCCTACTTGAAGCCCTTTGATGGCATCGTTTTCTCTGATTTTTTGTGCTAGAACCTCTATCGAGATGTCGAACAAGAGAGGGGAGAGTGGGCAACCCTGTCTTGTTCCATTTTTGATATCAAACGAGTCTGATAAGATATTGTTAACTCTGATTCTGGCATTGGGGTTTGAGTAAAGAGAAAGCGTCATATTAATAAAGGCCTCGAGAATATTCATTTCCTGCATAGCTCTTTTCAAAAAAGACCATCTGACCCTATCAAAGGCCTTTTCCGTGTCTGTTGCAAACAGGACCAGCGGTGTCCCCTCGACTTTAGCTTGGGAAATCAGGTTCAACACTTTGGTAGTGTTGTCCCTTGCCTCCCTCCCTGGGACAAACGCAACTTGGTCATTAGATATTAGGTGTAGAAGAACCTTATTGAGCCTGTTGGCTAGGACTTTAGCTAGGATTTTCATGTCGCTATTGATTAGGGATATGGGTCTAAAATGTTCGGGGCTAGTGTGGGGTTTGCCTGGTTTGGGGATGACAGTGACCTGAGCCTCTAAAAGAGATCTGGATAGATAGGGATGTTCTCTTAGTGCATTGAAAATAGGAAGCATGTGGGGGATCAGAGTGTCTTTGAGGATTTTATAGTATCTGGGGGTAAAGCCATCGGGACCGGGGCTTTTTCCCGAAGGGGAGTCTTTAATGGCCTGGGTTAGTTCCTCTGCGGTGATGGGGGAGTCTAGATGTTGAGCTTTCTCTGTCGATAATGAGGGTAGTCTCAATCCTGCAAAGTACTGGTTAGTTGCCTCTGGCAGAGAGGAATCTGAACACGCAGGTTGTGATTTGTTGTTGAGCAGGGCGTCTATATTGTACAGCCTGGAGTAAAAAGAGTGAAAGGCGGATGCAATCTGGTCACTACTCTTAAGGGTAACATTGTCTTTTGTTAAGATGGAGTGGATATGAGTGTTTAGTTGTTTTCTACGTAAGTAACGGGCTAAGATTCTGCCCAGTTTATTGCCCCCGTTAAAATAGTATTGCCTCAAGTAAAGAGCTTTCCTTTGGTGGGCTTCTGTGAGGTATTTCTTGAGGGAGGATCTGGTCGCGAATAGTCGAGTTTTGAGGGACTCATTAGAAAGGTCTTTTTTGTGCTCTGTTTCTAGAGAACTGATTTGGGCTAGTAAGGAAGAGTATCTTTCTCTATTTTGTCTATTGATTTTGGCTTTATGTTTGATGAAGCTGCCGCGTATAACAGACTTATGGGCCTCCCACTTGGTGAGGGCCAAGCTAGAGGAGTGGGAGTTGAGGCGGAAATATTCTGTTAGCTCAGTTTGGATATCTTTTTGGATTAGTGGATCGTCAAATAAAAAGTCGTCTAATCTCCAGATTCTGGAGGTAATTGGGAGGTCTGGCCATAATATTGTGCATGAGACCGGGGCGTGGTCTGACCAAGTAATTGTGCCAATGTCGCTTTGGGTAGTTATGGAGAGGCCGTTGGAATCGGTGTAAATGTGGTCGATGCGGGTGTAGCAGTTATGAGGGGAGGAGAAAAAAGGGTAGTCTTTTTGGGTGGGGTGCAGTGTTCTCCACGTGTCATGGAGGGTTAGGCTAGCTAAGATGGCTTTAATTGCTTTAAGAGTTTTGGAGGGGGTACAGGTCCCACCCTTCGATGAGTCAAGAAGGGGGTCAAAAGAAAGGTTGAAGTCACCTGCCAGGTATGTCACCCCCTTTGCGTGTTCCAACAGTTTGATGGAAACTCTTTTAAAGAAGGGGGTTTGTGTATGATTAGGTGCATAGATGTTGGAGATCGTGATTTGGTGGTTAAAGAGTGTCCCTATCAGAATTAAATATCTGCCTTCTATGTCTTTGTCTAGGTGTGTAACCTGTAACGGGAGTGATTTGTGGATCAAGATCCCGACGCCATTCTTCTTGCGTGGACCGGAAGCGAAAAAGGCAGTGGGGTAGTGAGGGTTGTGCCATTTGGGTTCCCTACCTCTTTGGAAGTGGGTTTCTTGGATTAAAAGAATTTGGCTATTTAGTTTATGTAGTTCTTTCAGGGCAATAGATCTCTTGCCAGGACTGTTAAGTCCCTTAGTGTTGACAGATGTAAGTTTGATAGTGTGTTCCTGGAATCTACTGTGTTTAGCCATTTGGGGGGGAGGGGAGAGAGAAAAAAAAAGAGAGGAAAGAGAGAGGAGGACTAGAGAGAGGAGAGCTATAGAAAGGGGGAGAGAGAAGGAATGAAGGTGAGGGAGGTACAGAAAAAGGACGTTTGGAAACAAAGGGGATTAGTTAACGAGAATTAGTACAAACTAAGGTAGATGCTAGATAAAGGAAGAAAGATGTGTAGTGGGGGAAGTAATCCCAAGACCAGTTTTATGGTTTCTTGAAGATTAAGAGTAGTGTTGGTCTACCTGACGGGTTGGGGGGGGGGGGAGAGGGGAGGGAGGGTTATGTTAAATCAAGGGCCAAAGGGGTTGAGTGGGGGGGGGGGGGGAGGGGGGGCTAACTTCAGGAGGCCCAGGCTATTGCTTCTGAAGGGGTTTTGGAAAGGCAAAGGGGGATAGCCGAGGGCTTGGCGGTGTACGGTGGAAGGGCAATGAGGGCAACTGGAGTGATAGAGGGTCTGGTGAGTTACAATGTCATTCCAGTGTCAGGGAATTATAATACTGGCAGAGGTCTGCACAGAGGAGTCAGATGGGAAAGGGGGGATGGGTGTCGCATCATACAGATGGATCAGTGGGGACATTAAGCATGTGCATAGGAAGGGTAAGGTCTGAGGAGGGCCTGTGGACATTTGGAGTGGGGTGAGGCGCTGGTCTACATGCAGTAGGTTAAACAAGAATCACAAAACATATTGAATAACTGCTTAAGTAACATTAAGACATCAACAATGATTAACACAGAAACATGTTAAACTAAACAATAAACTGAGTAAAGCTCGCAAAACTGAACTAGATTGATAACTCAATGTGAATAAGGTCTAAAAGCATAATGAAGTCTGAGGGTGAATGTTGACAGGAGGCGGGGTTAAAAATAGCATGCGTGTGTGACTGTTAAGGAAGACAGGTCTCCGTAACATTGTACAAGTTTAGGAGTTAGGCCGCGGGGTTAGTCCATTGGAAGGGTAATCTTAAAATAAAGTCTGACCAAGTTGGAGAAACATCAGTCAATCAGTGTCGTCATCCTGATGTAGGATGAGAGGGTAGTGTAGTTAGGGGAGGGAATTATATTAGGCCTATGTTGTTAGTCGAGTAAATGAGGTTGTAGGGCCCCTTTGTGACATGCTAGAGAGAGTTAGTTTGGGCGAGCTATGCCGACCAATGATGCGTGAGGTATCGGTAACCCATTGACAAAAATTAGATCGTGGATTACGTATCAGAGTGGGCTCTAGAATGAACAGCAAGAAAAAAGGCAAAAGCAACATATATAAATAAAACACAATAATCTTAATTCTGTGCTGCAGGAGGTTGGTCTTAATGTTCTAAGATGAGGCCGTAAGGCGAACCAAAAAGGTGGGTGTGTGATACATTAAGTCAACAGTGAAAAGATGAAGGTATCTTAAAGGAAAATACAGTCATAGTTGGGCCATAGGGCTACATTTTAAAGACAGAGAATTATAACATAATAAAAACAACAAGTTTTGCAAGATATGCAGTTAGGTAGGTGTGATATAGAACAATACATTATAATTTAGTTCATACTGCACCAAGTCCTGGGTTGTTGTCTTCTTCAGATCTCGAGGAAGAGGGTATTGATAGTTCGCTAAGGAAGAGGGCAGGATCAGTTCCCAGTCTGTAGGTGATAATTTTGTTGTTATAGTTCACTATTATGGAGACCGGGAAACCACGCCTATAAGGAATTTTGTGATCCCTTAGCTGTGAAGTAATGGGGGAAAGTTCTCTCCTCTTCTGTAGCGTGGATTGGGCTAGATCAGAATAAATGTGGATCTCTTCTCCGACATGGTATATATTCTTTTTGATTCTGGCACTTCGGAGGATGTCTTCTTTGTCTTTAAAGCTTGAGAATCTGACAATGATGTCCCGTGGAGGGCCTTTTGGTGGAGGCTTTGCCCTCAAGGCTCTGTGAGCCCTATCTATTGGTATATCTGGGGCAGTAGGACTGTCTTTAATAATTTTGAAAAGAGCTTGTAAATATCCTTCTATGGCTGAAGGTGAAACTGTTTCAGAGACCCCCCTAATTCTTAGGTTGTTTCTGCAGCATCTGTTTTCTAAATCCTCCAGTTTTTCGTTAAGGAAAAAAAGTTTGTCTTCATGGTCACTAATATTTGCAGAATTGGTTTGGATCTTCAGGTTGGTGGGATTTTGCTTTTCTTCTAGGGCTTGTACTCTGCTATCCAGAGCGCCCAGGTCTTTTCTGAGGTCCCCAAAAAGTGATCTCATCTCGTGAAGCCCCACATTGATGTCCTCTTTGGAGGATAGATGTTTAATGTCTTGTTTAGTGACATAGGGGGAATGGACCGGTGCTGGAGAGGACTCTGGTGTAGCTTTCTGCGTGTCGGACATGGTGGTGTCGTATGTCTCAGGGGGGTGTCTCTAGGTGTGAGATATTGCTTCAATGTTTTACCTGTGCTTTGTACACCTGGCTTATTGTGTTTTTTGCACGGCATTACCCAGATGATGAGGGTGGTTGAAAGGCTAAGTTAATGAGTATTCAAATAGCCCTATTGGGAAATGCTGGTAAAGTTTATCTGGCTTAGTATATAAAGTCTATGGATCCAGATATGGGTGAGGCTGGTGGGTACAAATCACTCTGCAGGAGCCCTGGGCAAGGTGCTGTAGGTGGAGGCTTACAGTGAGAGGTTAGATCCAGAGAGGCCTTGTGGAGTATCGGGCCCTTTGGGTCGCAAAATGCCTGCTAATTTGAACCCAGGCTGCAAAGACTCTCTGTTTCCCAGTGGGAGTGTGGTGTGGCCTGTGTCGGGTACTTGCGCTGCGTGTCAAACAGGCGTATCTATGCGGCCTAAGCTTAAGTGCACTCAGCGTCAGACCCATGCGGCTCAGGTATGGCAGCGGGATGTTTGGAGCTGGGAAGCTTTGGTGCAGGCTATCGGGGCTGATGTTAGTGCCGCGAGAGTAAAGTACCTGTGACTCGATGTTTTTTTGCCTCCGTCAGTCGTCCGTGCTGTGGGAGCTCTCGTAGGTTTAGGCGCTCTCGGGCCTCAAATGATCCCGGTCTGTGTCTGGAGTTGCGCGTAGCAAGTGTTCAGCCTCGCCCTTCTTACCCGAGATGTCGGGTCGCTTCCAGTGTCCAGGGGCAAGAAGTGGGGAAGGATTAGAGGAAGGGGTGTCAGGTAAAGGGGTTATAACTGGCTTGGGATTAAGGAGCCCTCTTAGAACGCGGCCATCTTCTAGCGTTGCCAGACTCCGCCCCCCGGCTTTTTTATTTTTATAGGGATTAGGTTTAATTTTTTAAAGTTTAATCATTTGTTTTTTTATTTTCTGTAATTATAGATTAATGTAATGTAATGCAGTTTTTTTTTTTTATGTAATTAAGGGGTTAATTTAGGGGTTGTTGGGCTAGGGGGTCTAGTCTTTAACTTTTTTATTTGCGATGTGGGGTTGGCAGTGTAGGAGTTAATAGTTAAATTAGTGTACTACGTTGGTGGTGTATGGTGGTTTAGGGGTTAATAGATGTATTTGGTAGTTTGTGATGTTAGGGCTGGTGGATATAGGGGTTAATAATTTTATTATTATTTTTTTTCTTAAAACTTAGTGCAGGCGGTTAGATTTTTTTAAAAATACTTATTGCCAACGGTTATTTTTTTAAATTTTATATTTGATAAGGCAGTTAGTATTTTTTTTTTAACACTTGATGCAGGCGTTTTTTTTTTTTTTGGATATACCTATTGCGGCCGATAAGGTTGTTTTTTTTTAATAGTGATGCGGGCGTTTTTTTTTTTTTTTTGTAACGCTCCGTTTGCCATCGCTACATCCCGGTGGATTCTGAAAATGGCATCCAGGTGAATTCTTTGGGCCTCGCGCTGCCAACATTCCATTGAGGATGTGTGCGCAACTGCCAACGGCGACTGACATTATAAACGCAATTATAATATAGATGGAGTTATCTAAAAGTATGTCACTTCAAAATGAAGCTGACTCTATTTGCATTGATACTGAAACCATACGAGAGAAAAGAGCCTGTTCATGTTGCAAAATATTTTGGGAGCAGTTAATTTTATGATTAACAGCCCCCTCCCCTATTTTTTGTGTGTTTTCTTACAACCTCAGCAGCTCATTTATTTTTATTTAGCAAACAGTAAGGAGTCAGTACATTCAAATAATAGCTGTACTGCCCCTCTACAACAAAGCAGACTAATTCCATCTCTGCTTTAGCTGCTTGGTGCGATGTTGCAAATTACTTTTTTTATAATTTGCAGAGAAAACACAGAATCTACATAAGTAAATTGTTTATATGTGGATGAAAAAGTTAAAAAAAAAGTTTTGTGATTATTAGTATAAAAAAGATACTACAACAGGAATGTGGCTATGTAGAATATATGAAGTATGCAATCACACTTTTCTCTCATACATGAAAGACAGAAGTAAAAACATTCATGGGACATAAAGCCACAGATATATTGTTATTATTATTATTATTACTATCAGCTTTTTGTAGAGCACCAACAGATTCCGCAGCACTTATACAATTCAATAAAATGTCACATAGATGCAGACATTTAAAAATATTTGTAAAAGAAAAGAAAGTTTCTCCTATCCGTATGTGCCTCGGATACAGCTCCCCTCCTCGCCCCTGCCCAAATAGCTATGCTATGACTACGACGTGGGAAGCCGAAACGCGTCAGCATTAGTGACCACCATCCTGTGCTGTCTGTTTGCTGCAAAGTGTGTTTTGCTGAAGCTTTTGTTTTAATCTGTCAATAAAGCCGTGTTTTGAAAAAGTGCACCAAAAAGTATCGGATCTCCTTCATTTTCCTTGTTTGCATTTAAAAATATTTACTTAGTGTATTATTGTAAGCTAGGATTGATAACACATACAGGTGGAGTGCTAAATTATTGCAAATTTGTCCTTTTGCGGGAGAGCAATAATTAACTAGTCATTACAAGTGGCTGGTTATTGCTACTGCGAGATTGCGGTAGCAATTAGTGCACTGAAAAATTAACCAGAGATTAGATCTCTGGTTAATTTTCTAAAAGTGCCCCAAATGCCCTCAAAATAGAGGGCATTATCATTTTTAATAATAATAATAATAAAAAAGTAGCATTTTTCTAAATAAATACAACTGCATTAGGCAGTTTTGGGGCTTTAAAGATGGTGGGAGTGGGGTGTTATAAAAAAAATTGCAGACCGCAGCCTCATTGGCAGGAGATCAGTTATGGAGCAGCTATCTTTAGACCGCTGCTTCATAACTGCTGTTTCCGGCGAGCCTGGAGGCTCTATTCGGAGCTTGATAATTCGGCCCCTAGGAGTAAATTAGAAAGTTGCTTCAACTTGCATGCTCTTTCTGAATCATAAAAAAAAAATATTGGGTTTAGTGTCCCTTTAATGGCCTTAAACACTAAATAAATGTTAAATATCAAAGGTGTAACAAGACTTCACTGGGACTGGGGCAAAGGCTTTAGGGAGGGACAACACATTTCAACAGGGCCCATTCTGGCTGTTGGCAATTAGCAGAAGCAAAGTCGGCAGCCCGATAACAGAAAGAAGAGCTGCTATGAATGTGGCTCATCCTTCCTCATTGGTTAGTCTGTGCCAGAGGATATGCATAGGTTTCCTGCCACCATATTGTAATTCATGCACTTTACTTAAACTGTGAGCTGGATTTGTAAGGGGACACAGAAATGCCAGACGTGATGCAGGTGTAGTGATGTCATTACTGATTGCAGGGCCATATGGACCCCCTAATGATGTGGGCTTAGTTGAGACCTCTTAGACCCCTGTAGTTATGCCCCTACTAAATATAATAATTTATTTAAAGCAATGAGTAGCCTGAGAATAACTTGCAAATGTTTTTTTTTGTTTTTTTTTTAAATTTGCTAATTGTTTAAATATTGAAGAAATAAGTATAAAGCCATAGGGCCAGATTATCAAAGCTCACTAGCATGGAGAGAAATCACACAAAAGGGTATTTTTTTAGCATTATTTTGTAATGTACACGGCTCTCCTTCACAAGCTGAACCCTGCACAGTAAGATGTACAACCCTCTAGCTAAAATTTGCACTTTTAAACTTCTTTGAGGGCTCTCACAGTACTGATGAGACTGTTAGATATTCTTGCCAGACTTAGAGAATCGGACCCTAACGGCTAGATTTAGAGTTTTGTCGGTAATGACCCGCGTAGCTAACGCTGGCTTTTTTCTGGCCGCACCTTTAAAATAACTCTGGTATTGAGAGTCCACAGAATGGCTGCGTTAGGCTCCAAAAAAGGAGCGTAGAGCATATTTAACGCCACTGCAACTCTCGATACCAGAGTTGCTTACGGAAGCGGTCAGCTTAAAAAACGTGCTCGTGCACGATTCTCCCATAGAAAACAATGGGGCTGTTTGAGCTGAAAAAAACACCTGCAAAAAAGCAGCGTTCAGCTCCTAACGCAGCCCCATTGTTTGCTATGGGGAAACACTTCCTACGTCTGCACCTAACACTCTAACATGTACCCCGAGTCTAAACACCCCTAACCTTAAACTTATTAACCCCTAATCTGCCGCCCCCGCTATCGCTGACCCCTGCATATTATTATTAACCCCTAATCTGCCGCTCCGTAAACCGCCGCTACTTACATTATCCCTATGTACCCCTAATCTGCTGCCCTAACATCGCCAACCCCTATATTATATTTATTAACCCCTAATCTGCCCCCCACAACGTCGCCTCCACCTGCCTACACTTATTAACCCCAAATCTGCCGTGCGGACCGCACCGCTATTATAATAAAGTTATTAACCCCTAATCCGCCTCACTAACTCTATAATAAATAGTATTAACCCCTAATCTGCCCTCCCTAACATCGCCGACACCTAACTTCAAACATTAACCCCTAATCTGCCGACTGGAGCTCACCGCTATTCTAATAAATGGATTAACCCCTAAAGCTAAGTCTAACCCTAACACTAACACCCCCCTAAGTTAAATATAATTTAAATCTAACGAAATTAATTAACTCTTATTAAATAAATTATTCCTATTTAAAGCTAAATACTTACCTGTAAAATAAAATCCTAATATAGCTACAATATAAATCATAATTATATTATAGCTATTTTAGGATTTATATTTATTTTACAGGTAACTTTGTATTTATTTTAACCAGGTACAAAGCTATTAAATAGTTAAGAACTATTTAATAGCTAAAATAGTTAAAATAATTACAAAATTACCTGTAAAATAAATCCTAACCTAAGTTACAATTAAACCTAACACTACACGATCAATAAATAAATTAAATAAAATACCTACAATTACCTACAATTAAACCTAACACTACACTATCAATAAATTAATTAAATACAATACCTACAAATAACTACAATGAAATAAACTAACTAAAGTACAAAAAATAAAAAAGAACTAAGTTACAAAAAATAAAAAAATATTTACAAACATAAGAAAAATATTACAACAATTTTAAACTAATTACACCTACTCTAAGCCCCCTAATAAAATAACAAAGACCGCCAAAATAAAAAAATGCCCTACCCTATTCTAAATTAATAAATTTAAAAGCTCTTTTACCTTACCAGCCCTGAACAGGGCCCTTTGCGGGGCATGCCCCAAGAAAGTCAGCTCTTTTTCCTGTAAAAAAACACATACAATACCCCCCCCCCAGCATTACAACCCACCACCCACATACCCCTAATCTAACCCAAATCCCCCTTAAATAAACCTAACACTAAGCCCCTGAAGATCTTCCTACCTTGTCTTCCCCTCACCGGGTATCACACCGATCCGTCCTGGCTCCGATATCTTCATCTAAGCCCAAGCGGGGGCTAGACATCCATCATCCGACGGCTGAAGAAGTCCAGAAGAGGCTCCAAAGTCTTCATCCTATCCGGGAAGAAGAGTAGATCCGGACCGGCAACCATCTTCTTCCAAGCGGCATCTTCTATCTTCATCCGATGAGGACGGCTCCATCTTGAAGACCTCCACCACGGACCCATCTTCTTCTGACGACGACTTCCCGACGAATGACGGTTCCTTTAAGGGACTTCATCCAAGATGGCGTCCCTCGAATTCCGATTGGCTGATAGGATTCTATCAGCCAATCGGAATTAAGGTAGGAAAATTCTGATTGGCTGATGGAATCAGCCAATCAGAATCAAGTTCAATCCGATTGGCTGATTCAATCAGCCAATCAGATTGAGCTTGCATTCTATTGGCTGTTCCGATCAGCCAATAGAATGCGAGCTCAATCTTATTGGCTGATCGGATCAGCCAATCGGATTGAACTTGATTCTGATTGGCTGATTCCATCAGCCAATCAGAATTTTCCTACCTTAATTCTGATTGGCTGATAGAATCCTATCAGCCAATCGGAATTCGAGGGACGCCATCTTGGATGACGTCCCTTAAAGGAACCGTCATTCGTCGGGAAGTCGTCGTCAGAAGAAGATGGGTCCGCGGTGGAGGTCTTCAAGATGGAGCCGGTCCTCATCGGATGAAGATAGAAGATGCCGCTTGGAAGAAGATGGTTGCCGGTCCGGATCTACTCTTCTTCCCGGATAGGATGAAGACTTTGGAGCCTCTTCTGGACTTCTTCAGCAGTCGGATGATGGATGTCTAGCCCCCGCTTGGGCTTAGATGAAGATATCGGAGCCAGGACGGATCGGTGTGATACCCGGTGAGGGGAAGACAAGGTAGGAAGATCTTCAGGGGCTTAGTGTTAGGTTTATTTAAGGGGGGTTTGGGTTAGATTAGGGGTATGTGGGTGGTGGGTTGTAATGTTGGGGGGGTATTGTATATTTTTTTTTTACAGAAAAAAGAGCTGAATTTCTTGGGGCATGCCCCGCAAAGGGCCCTGTTCAGGGCTGGTAAGGTAAAAGAGCTTTGAACTTTTGTAATTTAGAATAGGGTAGGGCATTTTTTATTTTGGGGGGCTTTGTTATTTTATTAGGGGGCTTAGAGTAGGTGTAATTAGTTTAAAATTGTTGTAATATTTTTCTTATGTTTGTAAATATTTTTTTATTTTTTGTAACTTAGTTCTTTTTTATTTTTTATACTTTAGTTAGTTTATTTCATTGTAGTTATTTGTAGGTATTGTATTTAATTAATTTATTGATAGTGCAGTGTTAGGTTTAATTGTAGGTAATTGTAGGTATTTAATTTAATTTATTTATTGATCGTGTAGTGTTAGGTTTAATTGTAACTTAGGTTAGGATTTATTTTACAGGTCATTTTGTAATTATTTTAACTATTTTAGCTATTAAATAGTTCTTAACTATTTAATAGCTATTGTACCTGGTTAAAATAAATACAAAGTTACCTGTAAAATAAATATAAATCCTAAAATAGCTATAATATAATTATGATTTATATTGTAGCTATATTAGGGTTTATTTTACAGGTAAGTATTTAGTTTTAAATAGGAATAATTTATTTAATAAGAGTTAATTTATTTTGTTAGATTTAAATTATATTTAACTTAGGGGGTGTTAGTGTTAGGGTTAGACTTAGCTTTAGGGGTTAATACATTTATTAGAATAGCGGCGAGATTCGGTCGGCAGATTAAGGGTTAATAATTGAAGTTAGGTGTCGGCGATGTTAGGGAGGGCAGATTAGGGGTACATAGCTATAATGTAGGTGGCGGCTCTTTGCGGTCGGCAGATTTGGGGTTAATTATTGTAGGTAGGTGGCGGCGACGTTGTGGGGGGCAGGTTAGGGGTTAATAAATATAATATAGGGGTCGGCGATGTTAGGGCAGCAGATTAGGGGTACATAGAAACATAGAAACATAGATATTGACGGCAGATAAGAGCCATAGGCCCAGCAAGTCTGCCCGACCTTACCTAACAGTATAAACTTATCTAGTTCGTAGGATAGCCCTATGCTTGTCCCATGCATTTTTAAAGTCCCCCACAGTGTTTGTTGCTACTACCTCTTGAGGAAGTTTATTCCATAAATCAATCACTCTTTCTGTAAAGAAGTGCTTCCTCAAATTACTCCTGAATCTACTACCCTATAGCTTGAGCTCATGACCCCTTGTTCTTGAATTTTCCATTTTATGTAAAATACCCACAGCCTCAGTTTTACTAAACCCTTTAATGTACTTGAAAGTTGCTATCATATCACCTCTTTCCCTTCTCTCCTCTAAGCTATACATATTTAGGTCATTGATCCTATCCTGGTAAGTTTTATTTTTTAGACCATGTACCATTTTGGTAGCCCTCCTTTGCACAGATTCAAGTTTGTTAATATCCTTCTGAAGATATGGTCTCCAGAACTGCACACAATACTCAAGATGAGGCCTAACTAATGATCTATAAAGTGGCATAAGAACCTTACTTTTTCTGCTGCAAATACCTCTACCAATACATCCAAGCATTCTGCTAGCCTTACTCGCTGCAATAATAATTCCCAAGTCCTGTTCCTCGTCTGTAACAGTCAGTAAAGTGTCATTGAGTCTGTAATTAACATTTGGATTTTTCTTCCCTAAATGCATTATTTTACACTTTGCTGTGTTAAACTTTAGATCCCAGTCGTTTGTCCAATCCTCCAATTGTTGTATATCACTTCTCATTTTGTCTACCCCCCCTGAAACATCCACTCTGTTGCAAATTTTTGTATCATCTGCAAAGAGACATACTTTCCCCTGTAGCCCTTTGCTGATATCGCAGATAAATATGTTAAACAAAACAGGCCCCAGAACTGACCCCTGAGGAACACCACTAGTAACAGCCCCCTCTGCTGAATGAACTCCATTTACTAAGACACTTTGTTTTCTGTCCTTAAGCCAGCATTCCACCCAGTTCACAATTTTTGAATCTAGACCAAGGAGATATAGTTTGTGAATAAGTTTATTGTGTGGGACGGTGTCAAATGCTTTGCTGAAATCTAGATATGCTACATCAACTGCTCCTCCCTTGTCTAATACTTTTGTTACATAATCAAAGAAGTCAATTAGATTAGTCTGACATGATCTCCCTGAAGTAAAACCATGCTGATTTTGGTCCTCTAAATTGTTTGTCTTTATGTAAGTCATAATTCTTTCTTTTAAGAGGCTTTCCATTAATTTCCCTACTACTGAAGTTAAACTAACTGGCCTGTAGTTGCCAGATTCTTCTCTACTGCCCTTTTTATGAAGGGGTATTACATTTGCTATTCTCCAATCATCTGGGACAGCTCCTGTTAATAGTGACTGATTAAACAGATCAGTTAATGGGACAGTTAGCACTGATCGAAGTTCTTTTAAAACCCTTGGATGAATATTATCAGGACCCACTGCCTTTGTAACATTTATTTTTGATAATGCTAACAAAACCTCATCCTCTGTAAAAAGATTACTGTTAAGCTTGTTTCTATTTTGCTTAGCATCCCTTAATGTAGACATTGTATCTTCACAATCTTTAGTGAAAACAGAACAGAAGTAATCATTGAGACAGTCTGCAATCTGCTTATCTCCTTCTATTATTCTACCATCAACTGATTTAAATTTTACTATTCCTACCTTATTTTTTCTTCTTTCACTGATATATCTAAAGAATGTTTTGTCCCCATGTTTTACTGACTGTGCTATCTTCTCTTCTGCATGAGCTTTAACCTTCCTAATTAACTGCTTAGTCTTTTTTTGTTGGAGTCTCCATATTTTCATATCATCATCTGCTTGTGTGTGTCTGTAATTTTTATAAGCTATCTTTTTTGTCTTTACAGCATGTGCTACTTCTTTGGAAAACCAAATTGGTTTCCGCTTTCTTTTACTTTTACAGATATGTCTAATACAGTGTGCGGTTGCATCTAAAATGGCACCTTTCACAAATTCCCACTGTTCTTGAACCCCATAGCTATAATGTAGCTGGCGGCGGCGTGCGGACGGCAGATTAGGGGTTAATAAGTGTAGGTAGCTGGCGGCGACATTGTGGGGGGCAGATTAGGGGTTAATAAATATAATATAGGGGTCGGCAGTGTTAGGGGCAGCAGATTAGGGGTACATAAGGATAACGTAGGTGGCGGTCGGCAGATTAGGGGTTAAAAAAATTTAATCGAGTGTCGGCGATGTGGGGGGGCCTCGGTTTAGGGGTACATAGGTAGTTTATGGGTGTTAGTGTACTTTAGAGCACAGTAGTTAAGAGCTTTATGAACCGGCATTAGCCCAGAAAGCTCTTAACTACTGACTTTTTTCTGCGGCTGGAGTTTTGTCGTTAGAATTCTAACGCTCACTTCAGCCACGACTCTAAATACCAGAGTTAGAAAGATCCCATTGAAAAGATAGGATACGCAATTGACGTAAGGGGATCTGCGGTATGGAAAAGTAGAGGCTGAAAAGTGAGCGTTAGACCCTTTTTTGACTGACTCCAAATACCGGCGGTAGCCTAAAACCAGCGTTAGGAGCCTCTAACGCTGGTTTTCACGGCTACCGCCAAACTCCAAATCTAGGCCTAAGTCTCTAAAAAAGTAATGAGTGCTGCTATGCTGTTTAAAATCCTTTCCGCTTTATCTTATGTCCTCTGCTGAGGTCAGTTAGGGGCAGTTATAAATGAGCTGATAGAGTAACAATGTCACATGGTTAAAAATCTATTTTAAATAGAAATGAATAGTTAATTATATGTAACGTGTTTAAAAGCATTCTGATATTTCCCCATCATTAACCATATTTCAGTAAAAGTATAAAAAAAAATTGGATTTTAACCCCTTAATGACCGCAGCACTTTTCCATTTTCTGTCCGTTTGGGACCAAGGCTATTTTTACATTTTTGCGGTGTTTGTGTTTAGCTGAAATTCTCCTCTTACTCATTTACTGTACCCACACATATTATATACCGTTTTTCTCGCCATTAAATGGACTTTCTAAAGATACCATTATTTTCATCATATCTTATAATTTACTATAAAAAAAATTATAAAATATGAGGAAAAATTGAAAAAAAATACACTTTTTCTAACTTTGACCCCCAAAATCTGTTACACATCTACAACCACCAAAAAACACCCATGCTAAATAGTTTCTAAATTTTGTCCTGAGTTTAGAAATACCCAATGTTTACATGTTCTTTGCTTTTTTTGCAAGTTATAGGGCCATAAATACAAGTAGCACTTTGCTATTTCCAAACCATTTTTTTTTCAAAATTAGCGCTAGTTACATTAGAACACTAATATCTTTCAGGAATCTCTGAATATCCATTGACATGTATATATTTTTTTTTAGTAGACATCCCAAAGTATTGATCTAGGCCAATTTTGGTATATTTCATGCCACCATTTCACCGCCAAATGCGATCAAATAAAAAAAATTGTTCACTTTTTCACAAATTTTTTCACAAACTTTAGGATTCTCACTGAAATTATTTACAAACAGCTTATGCAATTATGGCACAAATGGTTGTAAATTCTTCTCTGGGATCCCCTTTGTTCAGAAATAGCAGACTTATATGGCTTTGGTGTTGCTTTTTGGTAATTAGAATGCCACTAAATGCCACTGCGCACCACACGTGTATTATGCCCAGCAGTGAAGAGGTTAATTAGGGAGCATGTAGGGAGCTTTTTGGGGTAATTTTAGCTTTAGTGTAGTGTAGTAGACAACCCCAAGTATTGATCTAGGCCCATTTTGGTATATTTCATGCCACCATTTCACCGCCAAATGCGATCAAATTAAAAAAAAACGTTAAATTTTTCACAATTTTAGGTTTCTCACTGAAATCATTTACAAACAGCTTGTGCAATTATGGCACAATTTGTTGTAAATGCTTCTCTGGGATCCCCTTTGTTCAGAAATAGCAGACATATATGGCTTTGGCGTTGCTTTTTGGTATTTAGAAGGCCGCTAAATGCCGCTGCGCATCACACGTGTATTATGGCGAGCAGTGAAGGGGTTAATTAGGTAGCTTGTAGGGAGCTTGCAGGGTTAATATCACATTTAGTGTAGAGCTCAGCCTCCCACCTGAAACATCAGACCCCCTGATCCCTCCCAAACAGCTCTCTTCCCTCCCCCACCCCACAATTGTCCCCGCCATCTTAAGTACTGGCAGAAAGTCTGCCAGTACTAAAATAAAAGCTATATTTGTTGTTTTTTTGTGTTTTTAAAAAGCATATTTACATATGCTGCTGTGTACTATCCCCCCCTTAGCCCCCAACCTCACTGATCCCCCCCAAACAGCTCTATAACCCTCCCAATCTAACTTAATATGCGCCATCTTGGGTACTGGCAGCTGTCTGCCAGTACCCAGTTTAGAAGAAAATATGGTTTTTTTTTTATTTTTATTACAATTTTCTGTAGTGTAGCTTCCCCCCACACAAAACCAACCCCCCACCCCTCCACGATCTATTTTTGTGCTTTTGCACAAACAAGATTGGGCCCTTTTTCCTATCAATATCCTATCAGTATTTTCCGTAGTGTAGCGGTTCCCACCCGCTCCCGCCCCGTGCACGCGCCCACCCGCCAACCTCCGTTACATGGCTCTCTCTGCATCGGATGGCCATGTAAAGTTATTGCAGGATGCCTCCATATCGAGGCATCACTGCAATAACCGGAAAGCAGCTGGAAGCGAGCAGGATCGCTTCCAGCTGCTTTTCACACCGAGGACATGCAGGGTACGTCCTCAGGCATTAACTGCCTTTTTTTTGACGACGTACCCTGCACGTCCTCGGTCATTAAGGGGTTAAAGCATTCTTGTTTTTTATTAGGGATGTGCATTAGTTTAATTAAGAATGCATATTCGTAATGAAAAATGAATATTCGTTTTCCTAAATGAAGACAAATATCCGAATGAATGCACCAGCAAAATTGAAAGAAAACAAAAAAATACAGACGAAATTCATCAGTTTTCATTAATTTTCTTGAAATTTCATTTTAGGGGTATTTACCCTAACGAGCACTAACCCAATCCTCTTCTTGCCAGAGCCATCACCGCGTTAACAGGAGGCTGAGTGGGCTCGACACTCAGGACCTGCACTTACTTTAAAAAAGTTGTCAAGAAGAGAATCGTGTAAGCGTGATCTCCAGAGCGCATTAGGGTAAGTGTTGTAGTTAGAGGTGAACTTTTCACCTGTAGGTTTAAAATATTTACATTAGTTTTAACGAAAACAAATGTAAATGTTTCACAAAAATTCAGTATTTGGGGGGGGGCGGAGTTAACCGCCGAAGGAACTAGTCGCACACTACAACAGCTCCCGGCTTTATCAGCTATTTCAGAGGAACTTTTGACCTGATATCTTATGGAAAGTGGGGGAACTACTCTAAACCCTTGCCTGCAACACTGCTATAAAGATTTGTGAAAGCTCTGGTTGCGTCTACACAGCCCACTGCCAGGGCAGCTGGTGAGGCCTAGCGGAGAGGTGACATGATCATGGCGGACCCCGGCGCGGCTATCTTAACCCTTTTTGAGGACTACCATCGTGCACTAATAAGTAAGCTGGATCGGCTTATCCTGACTGTTGGACGCCGGGAGGTGGAAGAAGACAGTGCTGAACCATGTCAGCAAATGGCGGCGACACCCGACACACTTGTGGAGGTTAGTCAGGAGACTCCAGCTCACCACCCTATGTCGGAGTCCGCCTGCTCCTCAGAAGCGGCACTAGTGCACAAAGTAAAAGATGAGAGAGGAGCCGTACCGGAGGTCACAGAAGGGACTGGTACAAGGTCCAGGGCTCTATCAGCATGGATGACTACGCCTACAGAGCCAGGCTCTCTGGCGGGGTGGGCCTCTTACTGCCGCTATATAGATCCGCAATGCAGCCACCTTATTGCACATCCGATTTTTCTGTCGTTGTGGCGTTCTTACCATGCCAGTCGGCCTTATTCTCCCCACTGCTCTGCTGATATCCTGAGTACCCACTTTGGTGTCCATATGCATGTGTTGCTCCCCAGGGACTGGGGAGGGAGTGGTGGGGCCACGCTTGCTCAGGGCCTCTTCTGTAGGAGAACTGGAGTGGGCTAGCTTCCCTTGCACCTTGCGTGACAGCAAGGAACAAATCTCATGCAATGTACACTACCACAACAGTTTGTTTCCCCCTTCTTCTGACTTCAAATTACACTGCTTATATGAGGAGCTTGAGATCAGAAGAGTGACTAACACTTGTTGGACATTTAGTGACTTTTCAGTGCCATATGTCCGCATGTTACTGCATCATGTCTTGAGTGGTTATGTTTTAACTAATAAGTTTTACAATGGAGACCCTGCACTTAGGTGGGGAACTAGTTGAGTCTATGTAGAGTTTGTTACCATCCTGTGTTTGTGTTTTACTTACTTGAAGCCCTAAAATAGTTTAACTTACTTTACATGTATAAGCTACCTACCCTAAGTTAAAAGGTTTTCTAATGTCAGTGCATTAACGGGGATGTCTGGGGATTTAAGCCTCACAATATACCTAAGTCAGATTTCTGAATGCTATGTAGTGTTTTGATAAAGCGCACAAGTTGATCTAATATTACAACCTCAGCTCTGGTCATCATGTCAAAGATACACCTTTTAGCAAATATGCTTCAGTTTAAAGTCTCAGCTTATTGTACTTGTTCTCAAAGAATCCGGATTAATGATGAATAACATCTGAAATTGTGCAGGAGGTGTAACTGATTTCTCCTTACATGCAGTAGGGTACATCAGCACTCATATAGACGACCTGCTGTGCAGCACAGCCCTGTTTCATTACGAGTAGCTAAAATGAGGCCTTAATGTTAATAGCTATGAAGGATAAGATTTTTCCAGTATTTTTCCCTCATACATATATCACTTGCACTATCAGGAGATATGTATTTACCACCCTGAGAGATACGTCCCTTAACGGGTTCATGCCACATCTAGCTCGTAATCCAGTTAACTCTTATTATGTACAAATAATCAGATGCTAGTTTTAATATCCCTATAGACTTCTTTTGTGACATTTTATAGCTCCTAACTACACGTGTTGCTATAAAGGAATCTTCCCATAGCATTAGTGCAATCCCCTTCAGTGATGGTGTGCCCTCTTGTCTTGGGGGAGAGAGTTTTTCTAATATGAGTATGTCGAACTGCACAATCTCTTTAATGAAGGACATGCCAGTACCAGATCTGGGGTCGCCCCCCCCCCCCCCGCACACCTGTGCGGTTAAGGATAAGCTAAAATATCCTTTATACCCCCTTTTGGCAGAGTTAAGAAGTCTCTGCCCTGTCCATAGAGCCTTACCACAGATTGTACCTATAGTAGTGTAAAGATGGCTCTCCGGATCTACTTAAAGATAGTTTCCACTTGTTTATCCTTATGAGTCTTAAATATTTGTAGTATGTCCATTCTTCTAACTCCCAATGTTCAATATAACTAGTATTGTGCCAGTTTACTGTTTATAGTTTACACGTTACTGTAATAATGATACGTCTTCAATTATCAGAACCCTTATCCTCTATACCTAGACCGATTACAAAAATGTAAAATTTGTTTTTTGTTTTCTAAGACGCACAATGAGAAATTTATTCTAAGCATTCTGTCTTCTGATGACAATGAGAAATTTATTCTAAGCATTCTGTCTTCTGATGACAATGAGAAATTTAATCTAAGCAGTCTTCTGATAAGTGCCAGTTTCCAGATCCCATGAGTGGATCTACTCTACATTGTTGACGTTTGATTGTTATGTTACTTAAAACAACAAAAGAGGCATCACTAAGGACAATGTCATGTTCCCATTACTGTTCAGTCTATACATGTTTGCAATAGGGAATTAATGCCTTGTACTATCACTTGAGATGTTGTCCTTCATACTGTGATTGTAAATCTGACTTCTTTTATTGCCTCAATAAAAATATTTAAAAAAAAAAAAAAAAATGTTATAAAGTGAAAAGCAAGAGAGATAAAAAAAAATAAAAAAAAATTCAGTATTTATTAAGTACTAAACTAAACTAAATGAATACCGAATAATGAAGACAACGAATATTCGGCGAGAAAACATTTCCCAGAATATTTGGAACAAAAAATGCATTCAAAACTAAATTTTCTTGGTTGCCCAAGTTTATTTTTCATTACTGACTGATTTCTGACCACAAATCTGCCACCTTTTATGGTCAGTGGCTTTTCATAATAGTTATAATAATTAATTGAAACCTGTGTGTGCCACAAATCTTTCTGCATTTTCTAAATAATGCAGTTTGGGAATAAAAATAATCACTGCTCTCTTTCCTAATACTTTTTCACAACAAGTGCTCCAAAATCCACCATCTCATTCTGTAGGCGCTGATCTTCTCTAGCTATGCATTCTTCACATAATCCAGAGCTCGATATGGATTAGTGTCCCAGTATGAACAAGGGATTACCAAAACAGATTAACTGCTAACTAAAAAGAATACTGTCCACTCTAGCACTGTTAATGCAGCATTAGTTATTCCACCACAGTTAACTAATTTGGCAGAGTGATATAACCTCAGGGGGTAGAATTACTTAATTTAAAAGTTATTGAATGCCTTTGCTGACAAAGTAATGGAATCTAATGACATAAAGAAGTTAGGTGACCACAAGAGATAAATTATCTTCCTTGCTTGCTGAAACTCATTTACATTTAACCACTAGAATGTCAGAGAGGATTGAATGTCTAGTTTAAAAATTAGTTGCAAAAAGATTCTCAAATATATTCAAGCAGCTCAGCCTCAAAACTCCTGGAAATATTATTAAAAGTCTTACTGGGCTCTGTACTTTATACAGTCCCAGCGCCCAATTACATCAAAACGAAAGAGTAAAAATGTTCAAGAATTCAATGTAAATGAAAATATATTTGTTTCCATTGGGAAAGCAGAGTACTGGCATCTTGCCAGATTTTTTTTCCCTCATTTATTTAAGCAATGTGGCTAAATTACAAAAATACTGTTATATAGATTTAGGATGATAAAGAAGAGGATACAATTCCTATTCCATTGTTATACCCTGAATTATACAATTTTAAAAGCATTTGCAATTTACTTATATTATCAAATTTGCGTTGTCCTCATGGTATTCTTTATTAAAAAGCATACTTAGGTAGCTAGCATGCATATACCTAGAGCACTGTATGGCAGTAGTTTGTGCAAACACTGCCGCCATCTAGTGCTCTTGCAAATGTATAATACTGTTAAAAGTATTCTTGCAAAGCTGCTGCTAGACACATGTAAGCTCCTGAGCCTCCCTACCTGATTTTCAACAAAGGATACCAAAACTATAAAGTAAATGTGTTAAAATAAATATTTTTTTATATAGATTTTACACTCTGTTTCAATCAAAGAAGAAACACTTTGAGACAACATAATGTCAACATTTAAAATGTGCATGGGTGCATTTGAATGTGAAACGGAAGCATTTTTGCCGATTCTGTGAGGGCCCGAGTCAGTGGTGGCTTGTATGACGCATTAATTCTTCACAGAAGCAATACACACCATCATTAGCTCTCTGAGCTTGAATACTGGTGCACAAGCCCTCACAGGAAATCAGTAGTAACTTTTACTAGAAGCATTTTTTGCCAATGGAATTATATTGCAACAATGCTTCTTTTTCACATTGAGATTCAATTTTGACCTTTTTATGGGAGTTACATTACTATTGTTAAAATATAGATGAAACGTTTTCTTAAATTTGAGTGATGCAAACTACATACAGTTTCCTTTTTGCTGCAGGATTACATTTTTCCTCATATGAAATAAAAAATTCCTTGACATGTTTATCAATTGTTATGTGTAACGTCACTAAAGTTTCATTTAAACCTCATGACCCAATGCAACGTAGACAGAGCTGGTCCTAGCCATTGCGGGGCCCAAGGCAGGATGACAAAATGGGGCACCCTGTCTCTCCCCGCCCCAACCTGCACCATCCAGCCCACAACCTTGCCCACAACCTCGCCCACAATCCCGCCCCAAACACTTTAAAAATAAAAAATGGGAGAAATACTATTTAAAGTGACAGTATACACCAATTTTCATATAACTGCATGTAATATACAATACTATAAAGAAAAATATGCACAGATACTGATATAAAAATCCAGTGTAAAACCTTTAAAAACTTACTTAGAAGCTCCCAGTTTAGCTCTGCTGATGAGGCTATGCTTGGACACCCAATGAAAGGGTTAATGTGAATAAGAAGGATAGGAGCGCCTAAGGAGACAGAAAATCATGCAACTACTCAGTTAATTCCCTCTGGAAAAACATATAAATGCAGAAAACAGAAGAGGCAGAACTCATCAAGCATGGATATAAATAAGAAGAGATGCACAGTATGTAAAAAGTCAAAAAATACATACACAATTATACTAATTAAATCATACACACTGCATTCATGCCAGTATAATACTTCAGGGACGTCTCCCTTAATATTAGCAAGCCACAATAAGTGAATATATATATATATATATATATATATATATATATATATATATATATATATATATATATATATATATCAGAATACATGAATATGATAAAAAGTAGAATCAAACAACTGGGTGTAAAATGAAAGGGTCTGGGAAAGCAGGAGCAGGCAGACCCCCCCCCCCTCTCCTGCATATGAAACCATTACACAACCAGCAGTCTGTAGACATCAGTATACATCTAAAAAATTAGGGCTTGGTTAGGAGTCTGAACATCAGCACAATGTTATTGAAAAATAAGCAAAACAATACATTTATACAAAAACACTCACAGATGCAAAGAAAAATCTTGTGTACAATGTCCCTTTAAGGTAATGCACAACATTTTGTTTAAAAAAAAAAATACAAATCCTCAAATGTGGAGCACTATAACATTGTATATATTGCAATATACCGTTTGTGCTATTGGGACACCAATATTTCTCTACA